>NC_092876.1:11250165-11550165 GCF_028372415.1 Notamacropus eugenii | reverse complement strand
TTGAGTGATCACAGTGAAGGGGAGTGCTGACCATGTGTTGTAGGTATATGAATCAAAGCTAACCTAGTCAGCCAGTTGGTATGCCTGCCAAAAGGAGTGAATGACAGGCTTATGACAATGGAATTGCCACTTGCAGGAAAACCCTATGCTACCATTATCAGTGCCTATGCTCCCACCATGGTGAACTCTGATGAAGTGAAAGAAAAATTTTATGAATACCTAGAGACCCTTATCATCAATGTCCCCAAAGAGGACAAGCTTGTAATTCTGGGAGACTTTAGTGCTAGAGTAGGCTTAGACTACCAGACTTGGCAGGGAGTCTTGGAAAGGAATGGAGTTGGAATGGCACCAGCAATGGCCATTTACCGCTGAAGACTTGTGCATCTCATGACCTCATCACCAACACTGTTTTTCATTTACCTAAATGCAATAAAACTTCATGGATGCCCCATTGTAGTTAATATTGGCATATAATATACTATGTGATTGTAAGGAGAAGAGACAGAAAAGATGTGAGAATGACAAAGGCAATGTGTGGCATAGAGTGCTGGACTGATCATAGACTTATCCTTTCCAAGCTAAATATTCACATTTACCAAAAGTGCCCCCCTCAAGGCAATATGACTATCACAAAAATTAATGTCAACCAATTAGAGCTCTTCTCTGAGCATGAACAGTTTGTTGCTGACTTGGAGGGAAAGTTGACCTGACACACAGGTGGCAACAGTGGAGCAGATAAGGATTGTGCAGCTTTCAGAGATTTGGTGTACAGCACTGCATTTGCTCATCTTGGTCAGAACACTCACAAACACCAAGACTGGTTTGATGAAAATGATGGGGAAATTCAGAAGCTGCTAAATGAAAAACTAGAACTCCACAGGATTTACCAGCAGGGTACTTCATCCATCTCTCAGAAGGCAGCATTTAATTCCATCAAAAGCAAAGTACAAGCAAGTACAAGATGCAGAATTCCAGACTCATTAAGAAGGCAGATGAAATTCAGTTTTATGCTGATAGTAACAACACAAAGCGTTTTTATTATTCCCTGAAAACTTTTATGGACCAAACACCTGGAATGAGCAGCCAGCTGAATAGGAGGACAGCTAGGAATGAGTACTATCAAAAAAAACCTAAAGAAAAGATAACACCAGGAGAAGAGAATGGTTGATAGTATCCAAGGCTATGGAGAAATCATAGACCATAAATGAGAAAAGGACTTTTGATTAAACAACTGAGATATTATTTGCAATACTGGAGAGAGGTAAGCAATGAAGGGAGAGCAGGGGGAGAAAGTAAAAGGAAGAGAGAGAGGGAGGCCTGGAAAAGTTGTAATGTCTTCTAAGATATACGTAGTCTCCTGTCAGAAGACAAGCAGGATGGTGAGGCGCATGTAGGGCAGGTCGTTTGGGGGTGGTTGAGGGAGTAAAGTATTTTTAAGTAAGAAGACATTGGGAAGGAAGTGTCATCACTGCAATCAAGTGTGTGAAGGGTAGGAAACAGTAAGACATCCTTTTTCTTGTGTGACTAGGGGCCTTTGATTTGAAGTTGGATCATCAGATATTAAGGATATTAGAGGACAGAATTCTTTAAAAGTATTTGAAAGGAGAGACCCTCTGAGATCCTTTCCTGCTGTGAGATTCTGTGGCTGCCTGTTTGCTTTGATCTCAAGATTCCAGATGTAACTCTCTTCTAATGGGGATCACACAGTCCAGAAAGGGCTGCATGTTAACATCTTGCTTTCTCTTTCTCATTCTCAGAGGGCATTGAGGGGAGACATAAGACATATCCAACATTCCACCTCACAAACTACTCTGAAAAAGAAGTGGGTGACCTCCTGGAGCTCTCAAAGTCAAATGTCAGAAACAGCAAGGATCATATCTTCACGAAGATCTGTGAACTTTCAGAGGGAACCTTATAGGAAGCAGCCTCAGGACCTTCTGCCCTCAAAGAGTACACATATACCAAGACTGTCTTCTGATGCCTGGGAGCATCTGCCATTCCTTCTGCCCCTCTGAGAGAGGCGACCTTTCACCTGCTCAGTTAAATGTTTCAAGTATCCAAATTTTGTTTTAGGGCCCCCATTGTACTTTGTGCGCTCATGTTTCATACAAACTACCTACGTTCTATTTCCCCTTTCCACGCCCAATAAAACATTGCCTTGGCTCCCAGAAGTCCCTTCTTCCAGCCTTCTGCTTTACTCACTGCTATTTGCAGGAGGTTGGTGTTGGCAAGAGGAATGCTGATCCCAGGGCAAGCACATATGCATTTGAGTCCTGGCTCAGACACTGGATAGATGACCCTAGGTCACTCAGGTGCTTTCTTTCACCTTCTGTTATTTTCTCTAAAGAATGGTAACATGCCCAGTGTCTAGCTCACATGTTTGTCTAGTGATCTTGGACCAAGAATTCACTTCTTCCTCTATGCCACCCAAAGCTTTTTTTGTTTTCTCTACTTGCTAGCCTTTATAAAAAATAATAACTCACCTGAAATCCAGTTTCAAGGCTAATCAGGCTTTTTTTCCCCAAGTTTTTTGCTTTTTTTGTTCTGACTTCAATTATGGTATAAGTCTATTTTCCTTTCTCAATGACACTTACATACAGACAACCAAAAGAGGCCAAGAAACATACACAGGCCATTCCTTTCATTCCTACAAAGAAAGTGAGAACAATGGATTGGTATGAGCTCACTCTCTTTAACTAATGCCACAGTATGTAACTTCCTTTGTTCTTTCTCCCATATGCTGGGAGGAGAGGACATGACAAGAATAGTGGCCTCCACCCATAATGTCTCTTTTCCCATTCCCACTGGCCTCACCAAACATGGGTCTCCTCAGCATAAGGTTAAGGCTTGTCACTGATATGACTATTTTCCCCACCCTGAATTTCCCATTTTTTTCTCAACCTCAGAGCATAAGTCTTATTGTTGCCTCATGTATCCATATATTTTCTTGTCCATGTTAAACGAGTTTGCTCCCAACTACTCCATGTAATAGGAGGTAGGCCAGTTTATATATTTTTCCATCCATCCATCCATCCATCTATCCATCCATGCATCTATACATCCATGCATCCATCTATCCATCCATGCATACATGCATACATGCATCCATCCATCTATCCATCCATCCATCAATCCTTCCATCCTTCCATCCTTCTCTTTATATATGCAGTTAATAGTGTTTTATTTTTTCCCAATTACATATAAAAATAGTTTTCATCATCAATTTTTGTAAAATTTTGAGTTCCAATTTTTTCTCCCTCTTTTCTCTTCTCACTCTTCAAGACAGGAAGCAATCTGATATAGGTTGTACATTTAAAATTATGTTAAACAGATTTCCATTTTGGTCATGCTGTGAAAGAAGAATCAGAACAAAAGGGAAATATCATAAGAAAGAGATAATAAAAATTATGGGAATAGTACAGTCCCATCTGCTTTCAGACTCCATAGTTTTCTCTCTGGATGTGGTTAGCATTTTCCATCATGAAACTTTAAGTCTTGGATCACTGTGTTGCTAAGAAGTGCTAGGTGTATCATAGCAGATCACTGTACGATGCTGCGGTTACTGTTTGCACTGTTCTCCTGCAGGTGGTATATTTTTTCAGGTCCATAGTACAAGGAGAATTTGACCAAGTGATGGGGCTTGGTGGCTTCCTTCCAGGGCACCATCCCGATACTCTTTTTATTAGTTTCCTTTTCTAACTACGATGAGTTCACCCCATTCCCATTCACTATGTGCCCCGTGACACTTCATATTCTAAGGTATCAGGATAAGAGGTCCTTCACTCCTCTAACTTATTCCTTCTTTATTACATGCTGAGTCTTTAAAGAGCCACAAAGTTGACAAATGGAAAATTCTACTTTTGTCAACAACTATCTTAGTTCTGGATTTGCTCTATAGAGTGTATTTCCACCCTCAAATCCTGGTCATGTTCCCAAGAATAGGGGGATCTATTTGGGGCTGAGGAAGTTACAAATGCTCCTAGCCTGCATTTAATGCACAATAGAGGGGAAACTCTCAAAAATGAAATTCTGAAGACTCAGACCATTCTATGAGGAGAGAGAAAGGGAATTGCCTGAAGAGATCAATTCAGATGCACAGGGAACTCTTGAGAGCTCTTAGACTTTGAAAAGCTATATGCAAATGATGGGACCAAAGACTAAGACAGATAACAGAAGATGGATGTAAAAGGATTATTTGAGGTGTGCTAAAGCCAATGAAGAGCAGAGATTGATGAAGCAACTTTATGAGGGGCTTTCAAGGCTGGCTTATGGAAAAGAGGAAAATCAAGGAGGTGATTAGAGCACAGATCGGGATGGACAGGATGATAACTGACAGTAGGGGGAAGGCAGTGCTGTTCAGTTCATCTTTGCTCTTGTGCTTTCTGCCAAGGAGAATGACCTTTGCACTGGAGAGGCTAGAACCAAAATGGTTCACAGAGATCTGCCCCCCAGTGTAAGAAAGGAGATAGAGAGTGGTCAGCAGCCACAGAGGAACTTAGCTCACCTAGCTAAGATGAACTGTGGTCTCAAGGTTCTGGCAGACAGGATTGAAGAGTCCATGTCATTAACATTTGAACGATCTCCATTCAGTAAACACTTGTTCAGCACCCAGTAAGTACTAGACTCTTGCTACTGCTGGAGTAGGTGTGAAGGCAGAAACAATTCCTACTCTCATGGAGCTTCTGTTCTAATGGGGGGACAAGAAGCCCATGTAAAAATATACTCCCTCCTCAATAAGGAGTAAATGCAGATAGGCTATTAAGTGCAAGCTTGATTGGATTGAAGACAATAGCAACATGCTGATATCGAACAGCCTGGGTCTTTCATAGGGTAATAGCTTTACTACAGGTGAACGACTTAAAACAAACTTAGGAAAAGAACAAAGTTTCTGGACCTCAGCTATTTCTCAAGCAATGCTAGACAGGTCAAATGAAAGCAAGGACGGAGAGAGAATGGTCACATAAACATTCATCTTCTTCTTGGAGGAGGAGACACGGGGGGAGAGAGTTACCATTTGCTACTGTTTCTGTGTCAGCTTCTTGTAGCAGTCCATCCTATCTCCATCTCCATCTTCTTCTCACCCAATTTATCACTCTGCTTAGGTTGACTCAAGCTCTAGTAAAACTAATGGTTTCATGTAAAGCCATGGTGATGACTCCTGATGTCCTTCCCTTCTTCTCACAAATCCATTCCAGTTGAGTGTCTGGGGCTGGTTTTTAGAATCTTGAATATTGAAATAATTGCAAACCTGCATGTCTAAGTCACTACCTCTGGTGTCTGAAGTCACTGCTCTCTGTGGTCTGAATCAAAGCTGATTTACAGTAGTGTTTATTTGGAACTTATTTATCTATGGCCACACCGTGTGCCTGATAAGATAAAGCTCCTTAAGAACAAGAACTGTCTCATATTTCTATTTGTATCCTGAGAGCCTAATACAGTACTTACTATACTGTGATAATCCAATTGTGAGTTCACATCTGGTGGCATAAGAAAGACAATGATCCACTGGAAAGTGTCCTGAGAAGGGAAGCCAGGATGAGGAAGGATCTCAAGCCCATGGCATATGAGGGTCATGTGCAAGATCTGGACATATTTTTCCTGTAAAGAAAAGGACAGAAGAGGGCTGAGATATCTGTCTTATAGTATTTGAAGGATTTTCACATAGAAGAGTTATTAGATCTTTCCTTCTTGTGCACAGTGGAAGATATGAAGTGCTCAAAGCAGGTTTGAGATATGGAAACTTTCTAAAAATTAAAGTTGACCCAAAGTGGAACCCTTTTTTCAGAAAAAGTACACCTTCTCATATGAGGTCTTTATTTAAAAACTGAGTGAGTAATCTAGCTGATGAGCTCACCAGTAGTATAGACAGAGAAGAGAATCCGCATGAGAGAACTCTGAGGGATTTTTTAAAGTTAAGGGTCATGCTCTGGAAGAGGATCCAGCAAAGGAGAAGAAGGAACAGTGTGACAGCAGGAGAATCCTTAGAGAGTGATGTCCCCAAAACCTAGAGTAAAAAGAATATCAAGGAGGAGAGTGTGATCAAAAGTGTCAAAGGGTGCAGAGAGGCCAAGATGAGAAAATGATCAGAAAATGACCTATTGTAAACAGGATTCTTGTTCACTTATGGGTGACAGTAGGTGGTTGCTGAGGTCTTTTCTGACTCTGAAATTCTAGGATTTGTCTTTAGCATTTCATATTTTTATCAGGTTTCCATTTAACAAAAGTTGATCTTTATATGTCAGGTTTTTCCAGAAATGTTCCCCCCTTCTACTTCCACAAATGAGCCCTCCCCTGTAACAAAGAAAATTTATTAAATAAAGCCAGTCATAAAGGGACTGGTAATGTATATAAAAATTGGCAGCCATTGTCTCTCCCCTCTCAAATGAAAAGTCAAAATTATTTTTTTTCAATTCCTTTGCACGGCTAAAGGAAATCATTACTAGTACTAAGTTTGTTCATCGTTTTGGTAATCTATTCATTTCCATTTTTGTAATAATTGTGTATATTGTTGCTTGGTTCTGCTCCACTCTGAATTAGTTCATAGAAATCTTCTCATGTTTTTCTGAATTCCTCATTTTGTCCTTTTAATGATTCAATCTTATTCCATTTCAGAGTTCCCTTTGCCACAGTTTAAATAGCTAATCTCTAATTGTGGATGTCTGCTATTTGTTTAAGTTTTATTTCCCCCCTCTCAAATTCAAAGTTGTCTTGGAAGCAACTGCAGTCCCAAATGTCTTTTTACCCATCTTTATCTACTTTATCCCATCTACTCTTTATCCCATCTCTTCAACATTTTTTACTGAAAGAGAGGAAAACAGGAAGCTTGATAAAGCTAACCAATACATTAACTGAGTTTGACAACCTTTGTAATGTTCCATATCTCACCTTTCCAACTAAAGGGAGGAGGTACTTTTTCTCATCTCTTCATTTGAAATAAGCTTGGTAATTAATTATAGCTACATAGAATCCAAGGGTTTTTCGTTTTGGTCATCATTCCATCTATATACATTGCAGCTTTTTGTTTGTCGCTTTCTGTATTCTAAAAACTTCACTTTGTGTTAATTCGAAATCTTCCTACACTTCTCTGAAGTCTTAATGTATATATGGCTTATTCAGCAGACATATTCCCTACAATTCATGCACTAGAAATTGATAATTTGCTCACCAATCAATGGGCATCGAATTTGTTTCCAGTTCTTTGACAACAGAAAAGGTGCTGCTGTGAATATTTTGGAATATGTGAGACTTTCCAACCTGACTGGAGAATATTCCTCGTGGTGGAAACTCTGCATCCCAGGCACATTTTAGTGACTCCTTCTATAATTGCAATTTTTTTTTTTTGAGAAGGCTTGGGCCCTCACTTTTGAATATGGATTCTATTTAGGGTGTTCTGAGTTAAATGTGCTTTTATTAAGTAGCTTTATCTTAGATTCTGTTTTCAAATCTATTTATCATTTTCTTCCATTTTTAAGGGGAATTTAGCCCATTGCGTTTATGGATATCAATGTTTGGACAGTTTTTTCCTTTGGTCATTTTCTCAAAAGGGAGCATATACTTTCTTATTCTTTTAAATATCATTTCTATCAATCTAAAGGTAACACAACCAATGAAATCAAAGTTTCCCCACCTAATAGTAAAATCATTTTTGGTTACTCTACATTGCAGTTCCCTTTTATTAAAAACAAGGTATTTCTTTTGATATTACCCTTCTCTCTTCTCTTTTTTCCTCAGGTTTTTTTCTCTATCTCTGAATGAAACACCTGAAACCGAGAGGCTTTGAGAGTTTTGCTAGGATGGTAGTGCAGTGGGGAAGCAGTTGATGAGTAGTTCTGTAACCTTTTGTTTCTCCCCAGAAAAATGGGTGAAATTGCAAAATGTAAGAAGCAAGAGAGCTTTGTGGCCTTAATGTAAAGTGCAGAGAAGCATGTCTACTTTGTAACCCTTTTACTAGCTATGAGTAATTTCTCCAATCAACTTGATACAATTAGTGTGCAGTGAGCCACTGGATGGCCAAAGAATTTGCTACACCTAGGGAGGTTCTTTAAAAAGCAAGACACTTTGTCTAGGGATTCAGCTGAGACAGGAGATATCTCTGTGGGGTATCAACTCTGAGAAGAGAGAAGAGAGCCAGTTATGGAAGAAGAAATGAGTCTTTGAGAAGGAATTGTACTTTATCCCTTCAGGGGGTGGGAGAGTATTTCTCTCTTGTCCCCCCACAATTGGATATTGCATTTTGCAATGAAACTAATCTTCCATTAGGAAGCTCTGGGTGTAACAGGGAGCAGGCTCAGACATTTAAATGAAGATACCAGCAGAGAGCTTTGTCAGCTATGCTGGTAGACATACCACATCTAGGGGAACAGTATGATGACACCACAGCAAAAAAGGACATCAGGGACTTGGAGTGCTGGGGGAGCTAATTCCTTCAGTCACGTGTATTAACTACGTATACTCCTCTGCAATAGTATACTTTATGTTTGAGTTTGCTCTTCCCTTTAATTTTGTGTACATTTTTTTGATGAATGTGTCCCCCAGTTTATAAGAGAATCTTTTGTAGCTATTTTTTCTATAATTCTGTCTCAACAAGTGTCTTTGGTTTGAGCTAATTTTGTGCACAGGTTGACCACTGCAGTGACTTGTCCCTCCTATGGCATTATATTGATTTTGTTTCAGGCTATGTTATTTTTGGTTTAAAGTTAAATTATGTTTGCCTTTTATTGTATTGTATTCCAGTACTTCCTCTGAGGCTTTTAAAAATTAAAAAAAAAATTGTTTGTTTTCAGTTTTCAACAATCACTTCCATAAGACTTACATTTTCTTCCCCTCCCTTCCCCATCCCTCCATGGGATGGCATGCACTTTTATACGGGTTCCAAACATACATTCTTATAAAGCACATTTTTACATTAGTCATGTTGCATAGAAGAATTAAATTGAATGGGATAAACCATGAAAAAAGTAAATCAAAATAAAACATAACAGAAAAGAAAAGAGTCTACTTCATTTTGTGTCCTGATTCCATAGTTCTTTCTGTGGATGTGGATGACATTTTGCCTCAAGAGTACTGTGGGGATATTTTAGGTCCCTACATTGTTGTGAAGGGCTTAGTCTATTAGAAACAGTTCTCCACACTGTGGGTGTTACTATGTATAATGTTCTCCTAGTTTTCTCATTTCACTCAACATCACTTCATAGAAAACTTTCCAGGTTTTTCTGAAGTCCAACTTCATCATTTCTTATAGTACAGGAGTATTACATTTCATTCACATACCACAACTTGTTCAGCCATTCCCCAGTTGATGGGCATTCCCTCAATTTGCAGTTCTTGGCCACCACAAAGAGAAGTGCTCTAAATATTTCTGTACATGTGGGACCTTTTCCTATTTTTATGATGTCTTTGGGATATAGCCTTAGCGGTAATATTGCTGAGTCATAGGATATGCACCTTTTTGTAGCCCTTTGGGCATAGTTTCAAATTGCTCTCTGGAATGGTTGGATTAGCTCACAGCTCCACCGACAATGTCTTAGTGTTTCAATTCTCCCACATCTTCTCCAATATTTATCATCCTCCTATTCTGTGATATTAGCCAATCAGATAGGTGTGATGTGGTACCTCAGAGTTGTTTTGATTTGCATCTCTCTAATTAACAGTGATTTAAACCATTTTTTCTTATGATTACAGATAGCTTTAATTTCTTCCTCTGAAAACTGCCTGTTCAATCCTTTGACCATTTATCAATTGGGGAATGACTTGTATTCTTGCAAATTTGACTCAGTTCTCTATTTATTTTAGAAATGAGGCCTTCATCAGAGACACCAGTTGTAAAAATTCTCTCCCAGTTTTCTGCTTCCCTGATAATCTTGGTTGCATTGGGTTTGTTTGTGCAAAACCTTTTCAATTTATTATAATCAAAATTATTTGTTTTGCATTTTGTAATGTTCTCTATCTCTTGCTTGGTCATAGATTTCTCCATTCTCCGTAAATCTGACAAACACACAATTCCCTGCTCCCTTAATTCATTTGTAGTATCAGCCTTCATACTTAAATCATGGATCCATTTGGACTTTTTTCTTGTGTACAGTGTCAGGCAAATGAGTGATTATGGAGTACATCAGCACACTCACTGGGGAAGGGAAAAGGAGAAAATCCACACTTGAGAATTAAGTGTCCAAATGAGATGGATTAAGGCATGATCTAACAAGCTTACCAAGGCCTCAGTAAGTCTGGAGAAGTGAGTCCAGGGTGAGAGGGTCCTGCAAACTTGCATTCAGATTGGGGTGGAATAAATGGGACCTCTGAAGATTTCTGCCCAGCTTCTCAATTTTGTGTGTTAAATATCTCATATGTGACTTTTTTTTTTAGGAATACTCTGTCACCTTTGGATGGTTCCTGGTTCGTGATTCATAGGGAAAAGTGTTACTTGTCACCTCTCTTTGCAGAACTACATTTTATGATTTTTGAGTGTGCTATAGAGTTGATGGGACAAAGAAGGAAGAAGCATAAGCTGGAAAAGTGTCTGAGTCATTTGTTGACTGATTTGTCTTGTGTCCTTATCTTGACATACGATATGATTTTTCCAGGCCATGAAGGATTTCTGAGGAAATCTGTCCTGGAGAAATTGTCAGATCATAAAAAGAACAAACATGTCAATTAGCCCCAATTCTCTGTTTAACCTAAACCCTCCCCGAGAAGTTATCAGATTATAAAGTGAATTGGTTTGCCTTCCTAGATAAAGGCTGTTAGGATCATATAATGAGAAATAGAAGATAACTTAGAGGTCTTGGCATCCAATAGCCTGCTTTGAAGGAAATAATGCAGAGGAACAAAGTGGCTTCACGAGTGTCATATAGTGATTATCTGGGGTAGTATTTGGATGCAAATGTCCCAGCCTGCCAAGTCAGAGAACAAAAGAGTTTCTGTTTTGTATTTGTAAGAATATAGAGCAAGATGTCTTTCACACGTGGTCTGGTTCAGTGTTTGATGGGTGAAATTTCCATGTGAAAAAAGACAGCTCAGACTATGTCTGAACAGGAAAGATATGTTTGGGATGTGTTTACCTCTTATGGATTTTCACTCTTTCCATATATGGGGGAATAAATTTGTTCAGATTTTGGGAGGAAAGGTCAATAGAGTAAATGACCTTCAATTTATCTTCTTTTTAATTCTAGGTGTCCAAGACCATGGAGAAAGTGGAAGCTAATTTATATTTGGCACATGATTTCTGCTTTTAAAAGTTTGAGAGGTAGGAGGGGAATGGGAAGAAAGAAGCAGAGACAGAAAGGAATACAGACACAGACACAGAGAAAGACAGAGATAGACTTTGTGGACAGCTTCTGTTTTCCTCTCCACCCTAAAGATCCCCATGTTCCCCATCCCTGCCTTTTGGTGGGTGAGACCATCCTGTGATCAGTGGAGGTTCTGAGGCCAGCAGGCATGGCTATACCCCAGGGACTGTCCTAATTTCTTGGTGTACTTGGTATCTTGCAGTTAATTGAACATGTGGGCTTGAAATGGGCACTTTAGGACAGAAGAGTGAGGATGGAGATGATGGTGTTGGAGATATCAAATAGAGTTGTGAGCAGATGGGCCTGGGAGGAGGAGGGGTTTCATAGGTCCTTCTATGTGGACACTGGCGATCTTAGTAGGGTGTGGGGAGTGGGATTCAGTCTTGTTAAATGACCTGTATAAATGGACTCCAGCAGCTTCTGTCTTTGAAAGCAAGTTGCCTGCAATGGCAAGAGTCACCTTAACTGACGTGATGAAAGGTGAGAGGGGCATGCCAGGCATATGTGATACTTGACTAGATATAGAGGTGGTTTGGTAAAAAGCGGAGATAGTTTCGAGTCAAGTACATCTGTGGGTGGCAGATTGAGAGCCAGGGCTAAAAGCTGAGAATAGTTTTTTCATCCTGATGGTGGGAAGAAATTCCTGGGACAAATTCAGGCAACTCAGGGTGATGGGCTTGAGTCAAAGGAGCTGTCTGTAAGAAACTTTTTATTACTTGGCCAGTTCTGACATCAGGATCCATTTTGGAATCTGAAGACGAGGAGAATGCAGAAGTGAAAAATTGATGAAGGCAGGTGTTGGAAGCCCTGAAGAACTTGGGCCTCAGTGCCAAAAAGTATTGGGCCATGGAGGCCCAGGTCTGGGCAGAAGGCAGGAGTATGTGGATGCTCTGCAGAAATTTCCATGAAGTGGTTGCTTGGGACTTGCCTGACTCTTTATTGGATTCATTTCCAGGTTTTCCTTCTTTCCATTTCTTGCTTTATTGATGTCTGACCCACTGTCTTTCCAGGTTGTGGACCTTGGTACTTTACAGGTCCTGCTCTTTCTCAGGAGTAAGTTCTTAACCCTTTCTCCCCTCGTTTCAATGGGAATTCCTTCTCTCTTTGTTCTTGTTTCCCCTCACTGCCAGGCCTAGAGGCCTGTATTGGGCTACCCGAGTCTTTCTTACCTCACCTCCCGAGGTCTTCGGCTGGCCAAAACCGGATGCACATATGAGAGAAAGGACGTTCCAGAGTCGAACAAGGGTTGAGCTTTATTACAGGGTCTAGTTACAAGTGCAGGGGGGTCTTCCTTAGGAGGAAGAGGGGAAGATTTCCTAAGGAGGCTAAGATCTTAAGGATTGGAAGTAGAAGTACAAGTGGGGAGAGAGGGGGAGGGGAGAGAGGAAGAAAAGAAGCGGAGCCTACTGTCCTCTTGGCTCCTTATGTGCTAAGAGAGAGCTTTCAGGCTTTCTCAATCCTACTTAACCTTCAGCCACACAGTTTGCATCTCAATACTGTGCTGTTAGGTAACTAGGTGTGCTCCAATCCGGGACAATCTCGAGGGCAGGGAGACTCCACCCATCACGTATCTCCCGGGGAGAGGCGGAAATACCCGAGCTAGCCGAGCTAGCTCAGTCTGACCTTCTCGAACCCCGCTGTTCATGGAGGGCCTCATAAGACTCTAAGATTTAGAAGTCCCACTTTTACCCACCCGAGACCGTCCACACGGAATTGAGCTTCCAATCCCAACATATCCCCTTCTTTGTTTTACGCGGAGCGCACCTGGCTCTAGAGCAAACAGTGGCTGGAGGCTGAGTGGATTAGGAAGGCCTTTAGCATATGAGTACCCTACAACAAGACTTCATTCACACAGAAATCTGCAGCTAGCACAACTGACAAAGGGAGGCATCAAATAAAACAAAGATGAAACTAAATGGCTGAGTTACAACAGGGGAAGTGCAATCAACTAATCCCAAAGCATATTTTAAGAGGAGCAGCTGGTGTAGGCGCCTTACACTTCACAACTCCCTCAGTCATGCAAATGGATCTCAACGGCCAAGCCTGAATGGCCAAGCCTGTGGTATTCAGGTGAAAAGTTGGTCACCTCCTCCCCCACCAAGTGTCTGAGTCTGTGACATCAAAGTCCTCCTTCAGCCGCTGAAAAAGAGATGCCTAGATGGGAAGCTGTCAGCAGCAGTGTCTGCAGTTGTGATGAGTGCTGCCTCCTCTCTGGGCAGCAAGGTTAAAGCTGTCAGCAGCAGACTCAGGTGGTGCATGATCCTTCTCTGGGGTCTCTGGGCTCTCCGACATCGGTTCCCACTTACGGATCCTTCTAATGGGAATCCACGCATTCCCTTTTCCTGTGGAGACACAAACATACCCTCGACCCCCTATTAGTATCTTAAAATGTCTCATAGCTGGAGTAGTATGTGCGCTTTTTGAGACAGCTGTATCAAGCTCTGATTGTATTAGGCCTCTTGATCTTAGCTCTGATTGTATTAGGCGACCTTTTCCCCTTCTTTGTTTAGCGAGGATCGCCTTCAAGGTGAGATTGATAAGAATGCATAGTGGCTGTTTATTTTTGTATAGCTGCTGCCAGGTGCTCACAAATGCTTGATTAACATCTGTAAGGAACCTGAATTTCCCAGATTTTTTCTTTATAACAAACACAGGAGCATTCCAGGGTGCTAATTGCTCCTTAACCAATATTTGTAATGCCTGGAGTTTTTCTGGAGTCAGGGGCCATTGCTCCACCCAAATCGGGGTGTTTGACTTCCAATTCAAGGGTGGGGACTCCAGAGAAACAGCAATGGCCCTTACTAAAAATTTGATAACCTCATCCCGAGGCAGCTCATAATGTCTCTGCCCCAGATGTTAAAACTAAGTCCTGGAATCACCAACAGCCATACGGTCCCTTGGTGATCCTCTGCCTCCCACTTTACTGGGTGCATTGTCTCTAAGGTATTTTGGCACCCTCCTATTCCCCACACTGGTCTCTGGCTTTCTTTGAGCTTCCAGTGCCGGGGTACTGAGCGACCGCTAAGGCAGGTCCTATCCGCTCCAGTATGGAGCGTGCTATAAGGAGGCGCAGAGGGAAGTATATGCTCTCCTGCCTCGCCTATCCCATCCGCTAGATGGAGCTCCGAACCTATTTTTTCTTTACACTCCTTAACTTTCTGCTCGCCTTTCTGCTCGCCAAGGTCATCCCCTCCCCTCTCTCCGCTTCCACTCTCATTCCAATCCCGCCCTGGCCTCTCCGGCCCTTCCAGCAGGCTCTTAATTACACCGAATATCAGGAAATCTAAATCCTCCAGCTCCCCAGGGTATTGTTGCTCATAAGCAGTCATTTGCTCTCTGACCGCTCCCCATTTTTCTCTTGATATTCCTGCCTGCTTGAGCCAAGGAGAAACTTTCCAAATCCTTTTACAAAATTCTCGGAGGTCATCTAACTCTATTGTGACCCCCGCCTTCCTGCCTTCCCTGTGAAGTTTCTCAGCCCAGACCTCCTGTTCCTCTGGCTTTATTACTGGCAATAGATTCCCCATCTCCGCCCTTTTCCCAGGGGTTTGGGAAGCTTCTCTCCACTTTCTCTCCTTCCGAATCTAGGATTCGGGACTCGCTTCTTTCACAGCCCCTTCCGGGTGTACCCCAAAAGCACCCAGGATTATCTGCACTCCCAATCCCTGTTGGGGCACCAACTGCCAGGCCTAGAGGCCTGTATTGGGCTACCCGAGTCTTACCTTACCTGTCCCAGGTCTTCGGTTGGCCAAACCGGATGCACATATGAGAGAAAGGACGTTCCAGAGTCGAACAGGGGTTGAGCTTTATTACAGGGTCTAGTTACAAGTGCAGGGGGCTCTTCCTTAGGAGGAAGAGGGGGAGATTTCCTAAGGAGGCTAAGATCTTAAGGATTGGAAGTAGAAGTACAAGTGGGGAGAGAGGGGGAGGGGAGAGAGGAAGAAAAGAAGCAGAGCCTACTGTCCTCTTGGCTCCTTACGTGCTAAGAGAGAGCTTTCAGGCTTCCTCAATCCTACTTAACCTTCAGCCACACAGTTTGCATCTCAATACCGTGCTGTTAGGTAACTAGGTGTGCTCCAATCCGGGACAATCTCGAGGGCAGGGAGACTCCACCCATCACGTATCTCCCGGGGAGAGGCGGAAATACCCGAGCTAGCCGAGCTAGCTCAGTCTGACCTTCTCGAACCCCGCTGTTCATGGAGGGCCTCGTAAGACTCTAAGATTTAGAAGTCCCACTTTTACCCACCCGAGACCGTCCACACGGAATTGAGCTTCCAATCCCAACACCCTCACAATGTGAGTCCTCAACCTCTTCATACATCCTACAGTATAAATTACTCTGTACTTACCCAAATGTGAAGCCTACCTACCTTTCTTTTCCCCTGATGTAACATTTTCCTCTCTCATCTCAATTCTCAAGTATGAACCCAGGTAAGCTGCTTTCATCCCTCTCTATCCTGTGCCTAAGTCCTTGAGATTTCCGTGCTGCTCTCTGTTGGGTATATGAGGGCTGCGAAAACCTGCCAAGGTATTGTTAGTGAACTGAGCCTTCTGGGGCTCCTGGACGTGGTCACATCCTTTGCAGGGGTACCTGGTTTCACCTAGTGAAAACCTGTCAGTGTGTATGTTGTCTGTGGGAATCCACAGTTCCAGAGGGAAGAAGGAGACTTGGGCTCACAGCCAGACTTCATACTACACAAACTCCCACTCCACAAGTCCCCTGCTATCTCCTGGTCACACTTGCTCCATCCAAAAGGTTGAATGTACCTTTCAACAGGTATTGAAATAGTGCATTTTAGGACAGAGTGAATGACAAAGAACTTGGGGAAATTGTAAAGGGTTTCAGAGGAAGAAAGGGCCTTGTTAGATGACAAAGCAGAGTTATACTGTAGAGCACTTTGGAGACCAACCAGTTGTGTAAATAGAACATTGAGCTGATAGTCAATTCGTTTTCAGAGTGCAGAGCCTTCCAGGCCTTGGTGAACTTCTAAGCATTTGGAAACCATGATAGAAAAGAGGAAGGAAGCAAGCATTTCTTGAGCAGCTCTGTGTGCCAGGCAGTATGCTAAGTCATTTGTGCTGAGGAACAATGACTGTCTTCTTCTATCCTCACAGCACCCCTGGGACATAGGTAATATTATTCTCATTTTATAGTAGAAGACACTGAGGCAGGCAGAGGTGAAGTCCCTTGTCCAGGGTGCCATGACCATGAGTTATCTGAGGTCATATTTGAACGGGGATCTTCTTGATTGCATGGCTGGTCTTATCTACACTAAACTGTCCCCTAGTTTCCTAATTGCTTTGTAACTGATCGGATCTTTCTCCATCTAGGCATAAGATGTTTTTCTCACCCTTACGTGCATGTCCTCCCCCCACACCCCGATTCATGGGTGGACAGACCTGAAGAAGGTAGAAATGGAGCTCAGCAAGGGGTTGAAGGGGGACATCTGGGATTTTTCTGTTATCCTGGATAGGCTCTGTTAGGGCTGCCGAGAAGATGACTATTCTGTCACTGACTTCTGGTCTTATTCCATTGTCTACTACCTTAGAAAGGAAGTAAACTCTCCAGCAGAACACAGGAGAGCTAGGAGTAGTGAGTGATTTCATCTAAAGTAAGGCTATTCCCATTCCATCCCCTGTTTTTGTATACAGCACTGCATTTGCTCAGAGGGGTCAGAACACTCACAAACCCCAGGACTGGTTTGATGAAAATGATGGGAAAATTCATAAGCTGCTAAACGAAAAACTAGAATTCCACAGGATTTACCAGCAAGATAATGCATCCATTTCTAAGAAGGAAGCATTTAATTGTATCAAAAGCAAAGTAAAAGCAAACTTTAGAGAGATGCAGGATTCCAGGCTCAGTAAGAGGGCAGATGAAATTCAGTCTTACGCTGATTGTGACAATACAAAGCGCTTTTATGATTCCCTGAAAGCTTATGGACCAAAAACCTGTGTTACATCATAACAACTCAGTGCTGATGGAGCCACATTGATTAGTGATCACAACATGATCCTAGAGAGATGGGCTGAACACTTCTGTAGTGTTCTCAACAGAGCACCATCAATCAATGCTGAGGCCATTAATCATTTACCTCAGGTTGAAGTCAATGCCTTTTCAGCGGAATTTCCAAGTGAAGAAGAGGTTTTCAGGGCCATTAGGCTCCTTTCATGTGGCAAAACGCCTGGTGTTAATTCTATTCCAGCTGAGATTTATAAGGTTGGGGGACCATTGTTCACACAAAAGTCCAACTCTGATAACCTCACCATGCTGTTTGGATTCAAAATGTACTCTTTTTAAAAAGACTTTTTTATGGATAACTCCCATGGAGCCAGCGATCATGTGGTGGTCAGAAGAAGTGATACAAGGACACTCTCAAGTTCTCTCTGAAGAACTTTGGATTTGACTGTGTGGCATGGAGGACACTGGCACAGAGCTGCTCAGCTTGGGGTGCCCACATGAGAAAGCATGCTGTGCTCTATGAGCAAAGTAGAATTGAAACAACACAAAGAAAAGGTAGAATGCACAAGTTCGTGGTAACCACCCCAAATGTTCACATGGACTCTTTGTGCCCAATCTGTGGTAGAGAATTCCAAGCTCCTATTGGTCTGATCAGCCACGGTTGCACACACTGAAACTTCACGCTATCATGGTGATGTGATTTAGGTCCTCTTCGAGAACCAAGGAAAACAACCAACCAACCAGTCTGCAGAGGAAAATCCCACTGGGGTTTGCGATGAACAGGATTGTAACTGACAATAGGGAGAAGGCAGAACTGGTCAGTCGTTCTTTTGTCCCTGTTCTTTATTTCAAGAACAGCCACCTTTACCCGTGAGAGGATAGAACAAATATGGTTCCCAGAGATCTGTTCCCCAAGGTAAGCATGGAACTAGAGAATGCTCAGTAGCTAGCGTGGATGAGAGCACAGCAGGCTGAGAGGAACCCTGACCTCAGGCTGCACTTGGCAGATTGGATTGAAGAGCCTGTATCATTGCCAAAACACCTGCCTCGTGTGCAGGCATGTGCTCAGTGACACTGCGAGATGAACATATGATGGCTGCCCTCCTGTAGCTCATGGACAAGGGGGAGGATGGCTGACAGATGGGTAACAGACTCAGCATTATGGATCGTGTCAAAGATCAGGATATAGTGTTTCTGGAAAAAAGAAGGCTGAAGAGGTTCATGTGATCTGTCTTAGAGGATCTGAAGGATTGTTCCCTAGGAGAGTGATTATATCTATCCTTCTTGTGAACAGTGGAACATATGAAGAGCTAAATTCAGGTTTGAGATAAGGAAAAACTTTCTACAAATTCAAGCTTACCCAAAGTGGACCCCATGTCCTCAGAAAAAAGTGAGTCTTCTCTTTTGAGGTCTTTATTTAAAGACTTGACGTTCAATCAAGCTGATGAGCTCAACAATGGCATAGACAGAGAAGAGAAGAGTGCCCAGAACAGAATCATAAGGTACACTTACAGTTACAGGTCCTGATCTGGAAGAGGACCCATTAAGGAGAAGAAGGACCTGTACGAAAGGAGGAGAACTAAGAGAGGGTTGCGTCGCCATAGCCTAGAATCAAGAGAATGTCAAGGAAGGGAGATTGATCCACAGTGTCCAAGGCTGCAGAGAAGCCAAGATGAGAACATGATGAGAGAATAACCATCTGTTAAATGTGTTGTTAACAGGTTTCTTGTTCACTTACGGATTAGTGTAGGTGGTTGCTGAGGTCTTTTCTGACTCTAAAATTCTAGGATTTGCCTGTAGAATTTTATATTTTTATCAGCTCTCCATTTATCAAACATTTATCCTATTATGTCAGTTATGTCTAGGAATGCTTCACCCTTCTACTTCCATAAATGAGCCTTCCCTTGTAACAAAGAAAAGATGTTAAATAAAACCATTCAGGGAGGGACCACAACTGGCAACGTACATAAAAATGATCAGCTGTTGTCTCTTCCCACTCACATGAATGGTGAAAATTCTTTGCTTTTACTCCTTTCCAGGGACAGGAGGAATCGTGTTGGACATCGTTTTGGTATTCTACTTATTTCCATTATTGCAATAATGGTGTTTATTGTCCTCTTGGTTCGACTCCACTCTGAATGAGTTCATAGAAGTCTTCTCACGTTTTGATGAATTCCTCACTTTGTCATTTTTGTGATTCAATGTTATCCTTTTTCACTGTTTCGTTTGCCACAGTTTAAATAGCCAATCCCTGATTGTGAGTGTCTAGTTTTTATTCACCCTGTCTTTGGATCAACTTCATTCTCAAATGTATCTTACCCTATCGCTACTCATTAAACCATCCCATCTAGAATTATTTTTAAAGAGAAGAAAAGGAAGTTTGCTAAATCAAGCCAATACATCAAGTGTTTGACAATGTATTTATGGTTCCACCACTTGCATCTCCAATGAAAGAGAGGAGGTTCATTTCTGATCTCTTCTTTTGGACGCTTGATAGTTAATTCTAGCTACAGAGAACACAAAGTTCTTTTTGTCCAACATTTCTTCCATGTATATCACAGCCATTTGGTTTATTGCTTTCTGTTTTCCAAACACTACATTTGGTGTTGATTAGAGATGTCTTCATATGCTTTTCTGAATCCTTAATGTTTATATGACTTATGAAGCAGAAATATGCCCTAAAATTCATTCACAGCTACTTGATAGTCTGTTCACCAGTCAACCAACATCGACTTTGTTTCCAGCTAGTCCTTTGCTTCCAAAAAGCTGTTGATCAAAGATATTTATTATTTTCTTCCATTTTATTCGGAGAATTGAACCCATTTGAATTTAGGGGTATCGTTGTTAGGATTGTTTTTCCCTTTGCTCTTTTTCTCAGATGGGAGTATGTATTTATTATTCTTTATACAATCGTTTCTTATCTTGAGATCAGATGGTATTCTTCAAGTCCCTGAAGAATTTCTGAGGAAATCTCTCCTGTCCAAATTGTCATGAGATCACGAAGAAAGCAAACATGTCAATCTTGCCTGTTTTTCTGATTTAACTCTTAACTCTTCAAGAGAAGTTCCCAGATTATAATGTCAATTTGTTTGCCTTCCTGGAATCTATGAATGCTGGGAGCATAAACTGAGAAGTAGAAGATAGCTTAGAGGCCTTTGCATTTAACCCTTTCATGTGATGGATGAAAGAAATAATTCATATGAATGAAGTGACTTGACCAAGGTGATATAGTGAGTATCTGGAGTAGTCTTTAGATGCGAATCTCACAGACTGCAAAGGGAGAGAAGAAAAGACTTTCTGTATCTTAAGAATACAGAGCAGCATGACTTTCACAAGTTGCCTGATTCAGTGTTTGATGTGTGAAATTTCCATATGAAAAAACAAACCTCTGAATATGTTAGAGCAGGAAAGAGATTCTTGGGCTCTCGGTGTTTTCCTCTTATGAATTTTCATTCTCTCCATATATTGGGGAATAAACCCTTTCAGACTTTGAGAGGACAGGTTGATAGAGAAAACAACCTTCAATTTATCTTCTTTTTCATTCTGGGTGTCCTACAGCATGGAAAGATCTGAAGCTGCTTTAACTTTCACGTATAATTTCTGCTCTTAAAAGTTTGAAAGGTAGGAGCAGGGTGGGAAAGGAAAGCAGAAACAGAAAGAAATTCAGACACAAACCCAGATGTAGAGCAAGACAGAGATAGAACCTTGTGGGCAGCTTCTGTTTTCCTCTCTATCCCTGCTCCCCCATTTTTCTTAGAACATCCTGCAATCAGTGGAGGTCGTGAGTACAGAGGGCATGGCTGCACCCCAGGTACTGTCCTCATTTCTGGGCCTACTTGGTAGCTTCCACGTGACATCAAGTGTGGCACTGAAATACACACTTTAGAGCAGAAGAGTGAGGATAGATTTGGAGTTGAAGATGTCAACTAGAACTGTGAGGGGATAGCTCTGTTGAGAGGAGTGTGTTAATGGCTCCTTCTATGTTGACACTGGTGAGGTGAAGGGGGCATGTGTAGTGAGTAATGGGAGTAAGTCTTACTAATTAGCCTCTCTAATGGGCCTCTGCCAGCCTCTGTCTTCTGCAGCCATTTTCCTGCAGTGTCAAAAGTCACCCTGGTCCATGTGGTGAAAGGTGAGAGGGGCATGCCAGGTATATGTGATACTTAAGTGGATATGGGGGTGTTTTGGTAAAAGGGAGAGATGCTTTGGGGTCAGCTAAGACTGTGGGTGGAAGATTGAGAGCCAGGGCTAAAATCACAGGTTAGGAGTTTCTTCCTGATGGTGGAAAGAATTCAACACTGCCCAGTCAACTCAGGGTGATGGGTTTGAGCCAAAAGGAACTGTGTGTAAGAAGCTTCTTATTATTCTGGGCAGTTGTGGCATCAGGATCCACTTTGGAATCTCGAGAAGAGGATAAAGCAGAAATGAAAAACTGAAGGGGGAGGTCTTGATAACCCTAAAGAACGAGGGCCTCAATGCCAAAAAGTGTGGCGCCATGGATGCCCAGGTCTGGGCAGAAGCCAGGCACATGCGGGTGCTCCGCAGAAATTTCCCTGAAGTGGATGCTTGGGACTTGCCTGAGTCTTTAGTGGACTCAATTCCAGTCTTTCCTGCCTTCTTTTTCTTGCTTCAGTGATCTCTGCCTCACTGTCTTTCCAGGGTGTGGACCCTGGTGTCTTCCTGCCTGGTACCTTTATGGTTCCTTCTCTTTTGCAGGACTAAGTCATTAAGCCTTTTCCCCCTCCTTTCAATGAGAATTCCTCACCCTAACCCCTCTTTCTTCTTGTTTTCCCTCACAGTGTGAATCCTCGACTTCTTCATACATCTTAGAGGACAAATTTTTCTATACCTCACCCAAATGTGAAGCCTACCTATCTTTGCTTTCCCCTGATGTAACATTTCCATCTCTTACGTTCCTTCTCAAGTACGAACCCTGGTAAAGTATTTTCAGCTCTCTCTCTCCTGTGCTTTTTTTCCCTGTGGTTTCTGTGCTGGTCTGTGGTGGGGGTCTGAGGGCTGCCTCAACCTGCCAAGGTGTTCTTAGTGAACTGAACCTTGTGGGTCTCCTGGTCATGGTCACACACATTGCAGGGGTGTCTATCTCCACCTGGGGACAACCTGTCATTGCGTATGTTGTCTGGGGGCAGGGAATCCACAGGTGCAGGGGAAAGAAGAGGACCAGGGCTCATACCCAGACTCTATACTGCACAAATTCCCATTCCACATGTTCCCTGCTGTCTCCTGATCACACTTGCTCCATGCGTAATGTTGAGTATTCTTTCAGCTGATATTGAAAGAGCTCTTTTCAGGACAGAGTGAATGACAAAGAACTTGGGGAAATTGTAAAGGGTTTCAGAGGAAGGAAGGGCCTTGTTAGATGACAAAACAGAGTTATACTATATAGCACTTTGGAGACCAACCAATTGTGTAAATAGAACATTGGGCTGATAGTCAATCTGTTTTTAGAGTGAAATACCATCCAGGCCTTAGTGAACTTCTAAGCACTTGCAAACCATGATAGAAAAGAGGAAGGAAGCAAGCATTTCTTGAGCAGCTCTTGTGTGCCAGGCAGTATGCTAAGTCATTTGTGCTGAGGAACAATGACTGTCTTCTTCTATCCTCACAGCACCCCTGGGACATAGGTAATATTATTCCCATTTTATAGTAGAAGACACTGAGGCAGGCAGAGGTGAAGTCCCTTGTCCAGGGTGCCATGACCATGAGTTATCTGAGGTCATATTTGAACTGGGATCTTCTTGATTGCATGGCTGGTCTTATCTACACTAAACTGTCCCCTAGTTTCCTAATTGCTTTGTAACTGATCGGATCTTTCTCCATCTAGGCATAAGATGTTTTTCTCACCCTTACGTGCATGTCCTCCCCCCACACCCCGATTCATGGGTGGACAGACCTGAAGAAGGTAGAAATGGAGCTCAGCAAGGGGTTGAAGGGGGACATCTGGGATTTTTCTGTTATCCTGGATAGGCTCTGTTAGGGCTGCCGAGAAGATGACTATTCTGTCACTGACTTCTGGTCTTATTCCGTTGTCTACTACCTTAGAAAGGAAGTAAACTCTCCAGCAGAACACAGGAGAGCTAGGAGTAGTGAGTGATTTCATCTAAAGCAAGGCTATTCCCATTCTATCCCCTGTTTTGGTATACAACACTGCATTTGATCATATGGGTCAGAACACTCACAAACCCCAGGACTGGTTTGATGAAAATGATGGGAAAATTCATAAGCTGCTAAACGAAAAACTAGAATTCCACAGGATTTACCAGCAGGATAATTCATCCATTTCTAAGAAGGAAGCATTTAATTGCATCAAAAGCAAAGTAAAAGCAAACCTTAGAGAGATGCAGGACTCCAGGCTCAGTAAGAAGGCAGATGAAATTCAGTCTTACGCTGATTGTAACAATACAAAGCGCTTTTATGATTCCCTGAAAGCTTATGGACCAAAAACGCGTGTTACATCATCACAACTCAGTGCTGATGGAGCCACATTGATTAGTGATCACAACATGATCCTAGAGAGATGGGCTGAACACTTCTGTAGTGTTCTCAACAGAGCACCATCAATCAATGCTGAGGCCATTAATCATTTACCTCAGGTTGAAGTCAATGCCTTTTTAACGGAGTTTCCAAGTGAAGAAGAGGTTTTCAGGGCCATTAGGCTCCTTTCATGTGGCAAAACGCCTGGTGTTAATTCTATTCCAGCTGAGATTTATAAGGTTGGGGGACCATTGTTCACACAAAAGTCCAACTCTGATAACCTCACCATGCTGTTTGGATTCAAAATGTACTCTTTTTAAAAAGACTTTTTTATGGGTAACTCCCATGGAGCCAGCGATCATGTGGTGGTCAGAAGAAGTGATACAAGGACACTCTCAAGTTCTCTCTGAAGAACTTTGGATTTGACTGTGTGGCATGGAGGACACTGGCACAGGGCTGCTCAGCTTGGGGTGCCCACATGAGAAAGCATGCTGTGCTCTATGAGCAAAGTAGAATTGAAACAACACAAAGAAAAGGTAGAATGCACAAGTTCGTGGTAACCACCCCAAATGTTCACATGGACTCTTTGTGCCCAATCTGTGGTAGAGAATTCCAAGCTCCTATTGGTCTGATCAGCCACGGTTGCACACACTGAAACTTCACGCTATCATGGTGATGTGATTTAGGTCCTCTTCGAGAACCAAGGAAAACAACCAACCAACCAGTCTGCAGAGGAAAATCCCACTGGGGTTTGCGATGAATAGGATTGTAACTGACAATAGGGAGAAGGCAGAGCTGGTCAGTTGTTCTTTTGTCCCTGTTCTTTATTTCTAGGAGAGTCACCATTGCCCATGAGAGGATAGAACAAAAATGATTCCCAGAGATCTGTTCCCCAAGGTAAGCATGGAACTAGAGAATGCTCAGTAGCTAGCGTGGATGAGAGCACAGCAGGCTGAGAGGAACCCTGACCTCAGGCTGCACTTGGCAGATTGGATTGAAGAGCCTGTATCATTGCCAAAACACCTGCCTCGTGTGCAGGCATGTGCTCAGTGACACTGCGAGATGAACATATGATGGCTGCCCTCCTGTAGCTCATGGACAAGGGGGAGGATGGCTGACAGATGGGTAACAGACTCAGCATTATGGATCGTGTCAAAGATCAGGATATAGTGTTCCTGGAAAAAAGAAGGCTGAAGAGGTTCATGTGATCTGTCTTAGAGGATCTGAAGGATTGTTCCCTAGGAGAGTGAACAGTGGAACATATGAAGAGCTAAATTCAGGTTTGAGATAAGGAAAAACTTTCTACAAATTCAAACTTACCCAAAGTGGACCCCATTTCCTCAGAAAAAAGTGGGTCTTCTTTTCTGAGGTCTTTATTTATAGACTTGATGTTCAATCAAGCTGATGAGCTCACCAATGGCATAGACAGAGAAGAGAAGAGTGCCCGGGACAGAATCATAAGGGACACTGACAGTTACAGGTCCTAATGTAGAAGAGGGCCCATTGAGGAGAAGAAGGACCTGTATGAAAGGAGGAGAACTAAGAGAGATTTGTGCCGCCATAGCCTAGAATCAAGAGAATGGCAAGGAAGGGAGATTGATCCACAGTGTCCAAGGCTGCAGAGAAGCCAAGATGAGAACATGAGGAGAGAACAACCATCTGTCAAATGTGTTGTTAACAGGTTTCTTGTTCACTTACGGATTAGTGTAGGTGGTTGCTGAGGTTTTCTCTGACTCTAAAATTCTAGGATTTGCCTGTAGAATTTTATATTTTTATCAGCTCTCCATTTATCAAACATTTATCCTATTATGTCAGTTATGTCTAGGAATGCTTCACCCTTCTACTTCCATAAACGAGTCCAAATTGTCATGAGATCACGAAGAAAGCAAACATGTCAATCTTGCCTGTTTTTCTGATTTAACTCTTAACTCTCCAAGTGAAGTTTCCAGATTATACTGTCAATTTGTTTGCCTTCCTGGAATCTATGAATGCTGGGAGCATAAACTGAGAAGTAGAAGATAACGTAGAGGCCTTTGCATTTAACCCTTTCATGTGATGGATGAAAGAAATAATTCATATGAATGAAGTGACTTGACCAAGGTGATATAGTGAGTATCTGGAGTAGTCTTTAGATGCGAATCTCACAGACTGCAAAGGGAGAGAAGAAAAGACTTTCTGTATCTTAAGAATACAGAGCAACATGACTTTCACAAGTTGCCTGATTCAGTGTTTGATGTGTGAAATTTCCATATGAAAAAACAAACCTCTGAATATGTTAGAGCAGGAAAGAGATTCTTGGGCTCTCGGTGTTTTCCTCTTATGAATTTTCATTCTCTCCATATATTGGGGAATAAACCCTTTCAGACTTTGAGAGGACAGGTTGATAGAGAAAACGACCTTCAATTTATCTTCTTTTTCATTCTGGGTGTCCTACAGCATGGAAAGACATGAAGCTGCTTTAACTTTCACGTATAATTTCTGCTCTTAAAAGTTTGAAAGGTACGAGCAGGGTGGGAAAGGGAAGCAGAAACAGAAAGAAATTCAGACACAAACCCAGATGTAGAGCAAGACAGAGATAGAACCTTGTGGGCAGCTTCTGTTTTCCTCTCTATCCCTGCTCCCCCATTTTTCTTAGAACATCCTGCAATCAGTGGAGGTCGTGAGTACAGAGGACATGGCTGCACCCCAGGTACTGTCCTCATTTCTGGGCCTACTTGGTAGCTTCCACGTGACATCAAGGGTGGCACTGAAATACACACTTTAGAGCAGAAGAGTGAGGATAGACTTGGAGTTGAAGATGTCAACTAGAACTGTGAGGGGATAGCTCTGTTGAGAGGAGTGTGTTAATGGCTCCTTCTATGTTGACACTGGTGAGGTGAAGGGGGCATGTGTAGTGAGTAATGGGAGTAAGTCTTACTAATTAGCCTCTCTAATGGGCCTCTGCCAGCCTCTGTCTTCTGCAGCCATTTTCCTGCAGTGTCAAAAGTCACCCTGGTCCATGTGGTGAAAGGTGAGAGGGGCATGCCAGGCATATGTGATACTTAAGTGGATATGGGGGTGGTTTGGTAAAAAGGAGAGATGCTTTGGGGTCAGCTAAGACTGTGGGTGGGAGATTGAGAGTCAGGGCTAAAATCACAGGTTAGGAGTTTCTTCCTGATGGTGGAAAGAATTCAACACTGGCCAGTCAACTCAGGGTGATGGGTTTGAGCCAAAAGGAACTGTGTGTAAGAAGCTTCTCATTATTCTGGGCAGTTGTGGCATCAGGATCCACTTTGGAATCTCAAGAGGAGGATAATGCAGAAATGAAAAACTGAAGGGGGTGGTGTTGATAACGCTGAAGAACGTGGGCCTCAGTGCCAAAAAGTGTGGGGTCATGGAAGCCCAGGTCTGGGCAGAAGCCAGGAGCATGTGGGTGCTCCGCAGAAATTTCCCTGAAGTGGATGCTTGGGACTTGCCTGAGTCTTTAGTGGACTCAATTCCAGTCTTTCCTGCCTTCTTTTTCTTGCTTCAGTGATCTCTGCCTCACTGTCTTTCCAGGGTGTGGACCCTGGTGTCTTCCTGCCTGGTACCTTTATGGTTCCTTCTCTTTTGCAGGACTAAGTCATTAAGCCTTTTCCCCCTCCTTTCAATGAGAATTCCTCACCCTAACCCCTCTTTCTTCTTGTTTTCCCTCACAGTGTGAATCCTCGACTTCTTCATACATCTTAGAGGACAAATTTTTCTATACCTCACCCAAATGTGAAGCCTACCTATCTTTGCTTTCCCCTGATGTAACATTTCCATCTCTTACGTTCCTTCTCAAGTACGAACCCTGGTAAAGTATTTTCAGCTCTCTCTCTCCTGTGCTTTTTTTCCCTGTGGTTTCTGTGCTGGTCTGTGGTGGGGGTCTGAGGGCTGCCTCAACCTGCCAAGGTGTTCTTAGTGAACTGAACCTTGTGGGTCTCCTGGTCATGGTCACACACATTGCAGGGGTGTCTATCTCCACCTGGGGACAACCTGTCATTGTGTATGTTGTCTGTGGGCAGGGAATCCACAGGTGCAGGGGAAAGAAGAGGACCAGGGCTCATACCCAGACTCTATACTGCACAAATTCCCATTCCACATGTTCCCTGCTGTCTCCTGATCACACTTGCTCCATGCGTAATGTTGAGTATTCTTTCAGCTGATATTGAAAGAGTTCTTTTCAGGACAGAGTGAATGACAAAGAACTTGGGGAAATTGTAAAGGGTTTCAGAGGAAGGAAGGGCCTTGTTAGATGACAAAACAGAGTTATACTATATAGCACTTTGGAGACCAACCAATTGTGTAAATAGAACATTGGGCTGATAGTCAATCTGTTTTTAGAGTGAAATACCATCCAGGCCTTAGTGAACTTCTAAGCACTTGCAAACCATGATAGAAAAGAGGAAGGAAGCAAGCATTTCTTGAGCAGCTCTTGTGTGCCAGGCAGTATGCTAAGTCATTTGTGCTGAGGAACAATGACTGTCTTCTTCTATCCTCACAGCACCCCTGGGACATAGGTAATATTATTCCCATTTTATAGTAGAAGACACTGAGGCAGGCAGAGGTGAAGTCCCTTGTCCAGGGTGCCATGACCATGAGTTATCTGAGGTCATATTTGAACTGGGATCTTCTTGATTGCATGGCTGGTCTTATCTACACTAAACTGTCCCCTAGTTTCCTAATTGCTTTGTAACTGATCGGATCTTTCTCCATCTAGGCATAAGATGTTTTTCTCACCCTTACGTGCATGTCCTCCCCCCACACCCCGATTCATGGGTGGACAGACCTGAAGAAGGTAGAAATGGAGCTCAGCAAGGGGTTGAAGGGGGACATCTGGGATTTTTCTGTTATCCTGGATAGGCTCTGTTAGGGCTGCCGAGAAGATGACTATTCTGTCACTGACTTCTGGTCTTATTCCATTGTCTACTACCTTAGAAAGGAAGTAAACTCTCCAGCAGAACACAGGAGAGCTAGGAGTAGTGAGTGATTTCATCTAAAGTAAGGCTATTCCCATTCCATCCCCTGTTTTTGTATACAGCACTGCATTTGCTCAGAGGGGTCAGAACACTCACAAACCCCAGGACTGGTTTGATGAAAATGATGGGAAAATTCATAAGCTGCTAAACGAAAAACTAGAATTCCACAGGATTTACCAGCAGGATAATTCATCCAAGGGAGTAAGTCTTACTAATTAGCCTCTATAATGGGCCTCTACCAGCCTGTCTTCTGCAGCAATTTTTCTGCAGTGTCAAAAGTCACCCTGGTCCATATGGTGAAACGTGAGTGGTTTGTCCTAGACAGATGTGATATATGACTTTTGTTTGTGGTGCTTTGGTAAAAGAAAAAGAGAAAGTTTCTGTTCAAGTGGCCCATGAGGGACCGATTGAGACCCAGAGGTAGATACTTAGATGTGGGGTTTCAGCCTGATGGTGGTAAGAAATGCCTGGAATGCATTCAACACCCTCCAGTCAAATCATGGTGAAAGGATTGAGCATAAGGAAGTGTCTCTTACGAGCCTGTTATTATTCTGGGTTGTTCTGACTTCAGGATCCATTTTGAAATCTTAGACAAAGAGAAGGCAGCAGTGAGAAATCGAGGGGAGCATGTCCTGAAAACGCTGAAGGGTTTTTGCCTCAATGCCAAAAAGGTAATGAGGTCATGTAAGCAGTGATCTTCGAGGAACCCAGGAGCACACGGATATTCTGCAGAAGTTTTCCTGATGTGGATTCTTGGGAATTACCTAATTCTTTATCGGACTGAATTCCATTCTTTCCTTACTTCCATTTTTTTCTTCATTGATCTCTGACCCACTGTCTTTCCAAGATGTGGATAATGAATGTCTTCCCTCCAGGTATCTTACAGGTCCTCCTCTTTCCCAGGAGTAAGTCTTTACATCTTTTCCCTCCTCCTGTCAATGGAAATTCCATCTCACTTTATTCTTTTTTCCCCAGGGAGTGAATCCTCACCCTGTTCCTACCTCTTAAAGTATAACTTCTATTCCTTTCTTAAAACATTTTTTATTAAAAGAGTTAAAAATATGTCATTTGTTTATATTTCAGTTTTCAGCATTCTCTTCCACAAGAATTTGAATTCAAATATTTGTCCACACCTCTACCCACCCCTCACCCCAGGACAGTATACATCCATCCATTTCTCCAATCTGTCCTCCTTTCTGTTATCCCACTTTCTTCTTCCCTTACCCTCCCCATTATTTTCCTGTAGGGCTTAGTAGATTTATATACCCCATTGCAGGTACATGTTATTTTCAATTGCATTTAAGAACAATTTTTAATATTCATTATTAAAGTTTTGAATTCCAAATTTCCTCTCTTCCTCCCTCCCCACCCACCCTCACTGAGAAAGCAATTCACTCTAGATCATATATGTATAGCCATGCCAAACTTTTCCATAAGAGTTATGTGGTGAAAAATTAACCAGTTTTACCTATGTCCTATCCTGCCCTCCATTTATTCATTCCTCTCCCTTGATCTGTCCTCCGCCAATGGTGTTTGCTTCTGATTATCCCTTTAACCAATTTGATGTCTCTTCTGTTATCTTACCTCTCCTATTTCCTTCCCCTCTGCCTTCCTACAGGGTAAAATAGATTTCCATATCCCATTGAGTGTGTGTTGTTCCTTCCTTAAGGCAAATTCCATGAGACTAAGGCTCACTTATTCCCTTTCATCTCCAGCCTCTTCCCCTACACTGTAAAAACTCTTTCTTGCCTCTTTTATGTGAGATGATTTGTTACGTTTCATCTCTCTGTTTCTCTTACTCCTAGTACATTGGACTCAACAATTAATTTTATTTTTTAGGAACTCTTCTTTCAAAAGCCGCTCACCTTGTGCCCTTGATCTATGTGTACATACATACATACATACATATGTACATACATATATACATTCATATATATAATATACACACACACCCATGTTCATAAACCTTGTTACACATGTATAAACCCTACACAGATATATACTTGCATGCACACACACACATATGTATATATGTGTACACACGTACATATATATGTAACTCCCCTAATACTGAAGAAGATCCCATGATCTACAAATATCATCTTTTCATGTAGCAATGTAAACATTCCAACTTTAAGAAGCTCCTTATGGCTTCTCTTTCTTGTTCACCTTTTCCTATTTCTCTGGGTTCTTGCATTTGAAAGTTAAATTTTCTATTCAGCTCTGCTCTTTTCAAGAAGAATACTTGGAAACCTTCCATTTCATTGAAATTCCATTTTTTCCCCCGAAGTATTAGACTCTTGTTTCTTTGGTTTTGATTCTATCTCCTTTGACCTCTGGAATATCATGTTCCAAGCCCTTCGGTTCCTTAGTGCAGAAGCTGCTAAAACCTGTGTTATCCTGATTGTACTTCCACAGTACTTGAATTGTTTCTTTCTAGCTCCTTGTAATATTTTGCCCTTGACCTGGGAACTCTGGAATTTGACTACAATATTCCTAGGAGTTTTCCTTTTGGGGTCTCTTTCAATAGATAATTGATGAAATCTTTCGCTTTCTGTTTTACCGTCTGGTTCTAAAATATCAGGGTAGTTTTCTTGATAATTTCTTGGAAGTTTATGTCTAGGCTTTATTTGATAAAATTTTTGAGGTATACCAATAATTTTAAGATTGTTTCTCCTGCCTCTACTTTCTAAGTCAGTTGCTTTTTCAATGAGTTAGCACACATTGTCTTCTATTTTTTCATTCTTTTGGTTTTGTTTTATAATTTCTCGATTTCTTATGACATCATTAGCTTCCATCTGCTCCACTTTAATTTTTCAAGAACTATTTTCTTTAGTGAGCTTTTGCACCTTCTTTTCCATTTGACTAATTTTGCTTTTGAAGGCATTCTTCTCCTCGTTGACTTTTTGGATCTCTTTTGCCATTTAGATTAGTCTATTTTTGAAGCTGTTTTTTGGGGTCTCCTTTATCAATGTCTTGATTCGTTTCTCATGGTTTTCTTGCATCACTCTCAATTCTCTATCCATTTTTTCCTCCACCTCTTTTACTTGATTTTCAAAATCCTTTTTGCTCTTCCACGGACTGAAACCAATGCATATTTTTTGATGTTTTCGATGTTGCTGTCTCTGGCAAGGGAATTCAGAACTCCATTGGGAGGATCAAGCAACTAATTGCACGGTAGAGGCATGGCTGGACTCAAATGCCCAATTCCAAACTCTTACTAGTTTATACGAGCCCCATAGGGAGTGACAAAGGTCTCTTCAATCAATCTGAGGTATACTTCTGGTGCAGACCTTTTGAACTTAGTATAAAGACTTTGATTCTTCATTTTTACCTGGTTAAGGTAATGAGGGATCAGTGATTTTGTGTGACTGATCCATTGCTTCCTCTTCCCCACTCTTAATAGGCACTAATTTTGCCTCTTGTTTACACCAGTTTTTTTCTTATCTGTGTGACAGTTTCATGTTTCTTTGTGAGGTCCAGTACTTGCCCTCCATCTGTCTCCTTAAAGGCAGTGTTCATGACTTACAGAAACAAAACTCTGAATCCAGGTCATTCTTAATAAAAGTTTGAATGAATCCTCTCTGATTTCTAGGAGCTTGAAAGGAGGCCATTGAATCCAGTTATCTTACACATTCCTAGCTTCACATCTGTGAATATTGTTGTTCAGGGATGTCCAACTCTCTGTGACCTCATTTGGGGTTTTCTTGGCAAAGATATTGAAGGGACTTGCCAGTGAGTTCTCCAACTCATTTTACAGTTGAAGAACTGAGGTAAAAAAGATTAAGTGACTTGTCCACGGTCAAACAAGAAATAAGGGTCTGAGGCCAGATTTGAATTGAGGAAGGTGAGTCTTCCTGACTCTGGTCCCAATAATCTATCCTTTGTACTACCTCACTGCCTTTGGCAAAGTGGGCCTCTCGAAATGAGTGATTATGGAGTATATCAGCATGCTCATTGGGGAAGGGAAAAGGAGAAAATCTACACATAAGAATTTAGTGTCCAAATGTGATTTATTCAGGCATGGTCTACAAACTTTACCAAGGCCTCAGTAGGACTGGAGAAAACAGGCAAGGATGATAGGGTCCTGCAAGTCTGTATCCAGAAAGAGGTGGAATAAATGAGACCTGTGAAGATGCCTGCCCAACTTGTCACTTTTGTGTGTGAAATGTTTCATATCTGACATTTTTTATGAATGCTCTGTCACTTTTGGAGGGTTCCTGGTTCGTGATTCATGGGGAAAAAATTGTTACCTGTCACCTCTCTTTGCAGACCTCCTATGGTTTTTGAGCATGCTATGGAGTTGATGGGACAAAGAAGGGAGAAGGAGAAGCTGGGAAAGTGTCTGACTCATTTCTTGACTAATTTATCTTGTGTCCTTATCTTGAGATAATATATGATTTTTCCAGGCCATGAAGGATTTCTGAGGAAATCTGTCTTGGAAAAATTGTCAGATCATAAAAAGAAGAAACATGTCAATCACTCGCAATTTTCTGATTAAACTCAACCCTCCCAGAGAAGATTTCACATTACAAAGTGAATTGGTTTGCTTTCCTAGAAAAGGCTGTTAGGGTCATAAACTGAGAAATAGATGATAATTTAGAAGCCTTTGTATCCAACTGCTTCCTTTGATGGATGAAGGAAATAATGAGAGGAGTGAAGTGATTTGACCAGTGTCATACAGTGAGTAAATGGAGTAGTATTTGGATGCAGATCTCCCAGAATGCAGCAACAGGGAACAAAGGAGTTTCTGTTTTGTATTTTTAAGAGCATCGAACATCATGTCTTTCACAAATGGTCTGGTTCAGTGTTTCATGGGTGAAATTTCCGTGTGATGAAAGAAACCTCAGAATATGTCTGAACGGAAAAGAGATGTTTGGGATGTGTTTGCTTCTTATGGATTTTCACACTTTCCATATATGGGGCAATAAAGTCTTTCAAATTTTGAGAGGAAAGTTTAGTAGAGAAAATGACCTTCAATTTATCTTCTTTTTAATTCTGGGTGTCCTGGACCATGGATAAAGCTGAAGGTGATTTATATTTGGCACATAATTTCTGCTTTTAAAAGTTTGAGAGGTAGGAGGAGAATGGGAAGTGAGAAGCAGAGACAGAAAGGAATACAGACACAGACACAGAAACAGACAGAGATAGACTTTGTGGACAGCTTCTGTTTTCTTCTCCACCCCTGCCCCCTTTTTTTCTCACTGACGTCATCCTGTGATCCATGCAGGTTGTAAGATCAGCAGGCATGGCTATACCCCAGGGACTGTCCTAATTTCTGGGTCTGCTTCGTGTCTTTCAGTTAACTTCATGCATGGGATTGAAATGAGAGCTTTGGGGCAGAGGAGTGAGAATTGAGATGAAGTGATTGGAGATGTGAAATAGATCTGTGAGGAGATTGTCCTGTCAGGAATAGGGTTTTCATGGCTCCTTCTATGTGGACATTGTTGAGGTTGAGGGGTGTGGGGAGTGAGAGTCATTCTCACTAAATATCCTCTATTAAGGGATTCTACCAGCCTCTTTCTTTGGAAGCAAGTTGTCTGTAGTGCCAAGAGTCACCCTAGCCCATGTAATGTAAGTTGAGAGGGGCATTCTAGGCATATGTGATATGGCACTTGACATGAGGGTGGTTTGGTAAAAAGAAGAGATTGTTCAGGGTCAGTTAAGGCTGTGGGTGGCAGATTAAGAGCCAGGGCTAAAAGCTGAAGTTAGGGGTTTCAGCCTGATGGGAAGGAATTCCTGGGATGAATTCAACATAGACCCGTCAACTCAGGGTGACACATTTGAATCAAAGGAGTTGTCTGTAATAAGCTTCTTATTACTCTGGGCAGTTCTGACATCAGAATCCATTTTGGAATCTGAAGACGAAGAGAAGGCAGAAGTGATCAATTGAGAGGGTCAGGTCTTGATAATCGTGAAGAACTTGGGCCTCAGTGCCAAAGAGTATGGAGCCATGGAGGCCCAGGTCTGGGCAGAAGCCAGGAGCATCTGGATGCTCTGCAGAAATTTCCCTGAAATGGATTGTTGGTACTTGCCTGACACTTTATTGAATTCATTTCCAGGCTTTCCTTCCTTCTATTTCTTGCTTTACTGATCTGTGACCCACTGTCATTCCTGGGTATGGACCCGGGTATCTTCCTGTGTGGTAACTTTATGGATCATCTTCTTTCCCAAGCGTAAGTTATTAACCCTTTCCCTCCTCCTTTTAATGGGAATTCCATCCCTTTCTTCTTTTTCTCCCTCACGGTATGAATCTTCAACCTCTTCATGTATCCTAGAGTATAAATTCCTCTCTACCTTATCCAAAGGTGAAGCCTACCTACCTTTGCTTTTCCCTGATATAACATTTCCCTTTCTCACTTCCCTTCTCAGGTATGAACCCTGCTAAGCTACTTTCATCCTTTTCTCGCCTCTGTTTAGGTACCTGTGGTTTCTTTTCTGGTCTCTGTTGGGGGCCTGGAGGCTGCCACAGCCTGCCAAGGTGTTCTTAGAGAACTGAGCCTTGTGGGGCTCCTGTATGTGGTCACATACATTGCAGGGCTGTCTGGCTCTACCTGGTCAGAACCTGTCAGTGTGTATGTTTTCTATGAGCAGGGAATCCACAGCTCCAGTGGAAACAAGGGGACTGGAACTCTCTGCCAGACTCTACAAACTCCCAGTCCACAAGTCCCCTGCTGTCTCCTGATCACACTTGCTCCATGCGTAATGTTGAGTGGAACTTCAGCTGATCTTGAAAGAGTTCTTTTTAGGACAGAGTGAATGACAAAGAACTTGGGGAAATTGTAAAGGGTTTAAGGGGAAGAAAGGGCCTTGTTGCATGACAAGACAGAGTTATACTGTATAACACTTTGGAGACCAACCAGTTGTATAAACAGAACACTGGTCTGATAGTCAATCCGTTTTCACAGTGAAGTGTCATCCAGGCTTTGTTGAACTTCTAAGCACTTGCAAAGCATGATAGAAAGGAGGAAGGAGGCAAGCCTTTCTCCAGCAGCTATTGTGTGCCAGTTAGTTCACTAAGTCATCTGTGCTGAGCAACACAAAGATCTTCTTGGATCCTCACAGCAACCCTGTGACATAGGTACTAATATTCCCGTTTTATAGTAGAAGATACTGAGGCAGGCAGAAGTGAAATCACTTGTACAGTGTCCCATGACCATTAATTATCTGAGGTCATATTTGAACTGGGATCTTCTTGACTCCATGGCTGGTCTTATCTATAATAAGTTGTCCCCTAGTTTCCTAATTGCTTTGTAACTTGTCAGATCTCCATCTAGGCATAAGATGGTTTTCTCACCCTTCGGTGCATGTCTTCCCCCCACAACCAGAGTGATGGTTGGACTGACCTAGAGAAAGCAGAAGTCAAACTCAGCAAGTGGCTCAAGGATGACTCCTGAGATTTCTCTGTTGTTCTGAATGGGCTCTGTTTGTCACTCAGAGAGGGATGACTATTCTTTCACTGGCCTCTGGTCCTATTCCATTGTGTTCCCATTCTATCTCCCTGTTTGGGTGGCTCACCCAGACTAATATTCCAGGTTCCTAATCAATCAACTCACAACTATTAAGTCCCTACTCTGTGCCAGATTCTGTGCCAAGTGGTAAGGATCTACTTGGTGACATCATGTTAAATTTTTGGTGTTGAGGCAGGGAGCATCCCTTCAAATCTGACCTCAGTCAATAGAGGCCAAGATTTACAGTCAGGAAACCTGAGTTCAAATCCTTTATTGATTCTCTGTGTGACCCTACTGCCTACGTTAGCAAAACTCTCAAACAGGCAACTCTGAAGACCCAGATGATTTCAATGAGGAGAGAAAAAGGGAGTTGAACAAAGAGACCAATGTGAATGTGGAAGGAACCCTTAAGTCAACTCAGACTTTGAAAAGCTATATCCAGATGACAGTAGAAAAGAAAAGGACAGATAATGGAATGAATGTAAAAGGGCAGAGTGATGAGTAAGAGAAGTTTAAGGTGTGTTGAAGCCAATCAGGAGGTACTTCAGGATAGCAAAAAATGCTTTTCAAGGTGTGCTTTTGGTCCAAGGCATAGGGTCCTTTGTCTTTAGAAGTGGTCCTCAGCAGCTCCCTGAGTGTCTGAGCAGCCTTTTAAAGATTGCACTGCTCACCTCTTGGTGTGAGGAAGGGGCCAGAAAAGGAGCCCTAAAAATTGTCTGCTTACGCAGCCCTTGCCTGATTACCCCAGCAAGTGGGGAATGTCACTATGTGGTTGAAACACACAAAAAATGTACAAAATGTACAAAAACATCTGTAAGGATGATTCCACTCATCATTGGTACATGGAATGTGCACACATTTATAGAAAACACAAAATCCAGTAGACCTGAAAGATGAACCATTCTCATTGCAAGAGAACTCAACAGGTATTGCATCCAAATAGCAGCTGAGGGAAACAGGGCTGGCAAATGAAGGCCACCTTAGTGAAGGTGAAACTGGATGTATGTTTCTTGGAGTGGTCGCAGTGAAGGGAAGTGCTGTCAAGGTGGTGTAAGTATGGCAATCAAAGCTGATCTAGTCAGCATGTTGGTATGCCTGTCAAATGGAGTGAATGACAGGCTCATGAGAATGCAATTGCCACTTGCAGGAAAACCCTGTCCTACCATCATCAGTGACTATGCTCCCACCATGATGAACCCTGATGAGGTCAAAGAAAATTTTATGAAGACCTAGAGACACTTCTCATCAATGTCCCAAAAGAGGACAAGCTTCTAATTCTGGGTGACTTTAATGCTGGAGTAGGCTCAGAGTAACAGACTGGGCAGGGAGTCCTGGAAAGGAATCGAGTTGGAAACAGCAACAGCACTGGCCATTCACTGCTGAAGAGTTGTGCATCACATGACCTCATCATCAACACTGTTTTTCATTTACCTAAATGCAATAAAACTTCATAGATGCCCTATCGTGGTAAATATTGGCATATAATAGACTAAGTGATTGTAAGCAGAAGAGACAGAAGAAATGTGAGAATGGCAAAGGCAATATGTGGTGCAGAGTGCTGGACTAATCATAGACTTCTCCTTTCCAAGCTAAATATTCGCATTCACCAAAGTGCCACCCTCAAGGCAAAATGACTACGAGAAAAATTAATGTCAACCAATCAGAACTCTTTTCTGAGCATGAAGAGTTTCTTGCTGAGTTGGAGGGAAAGTTGATCCAACACACAGGTGGAAACCGTGGAGCAGAAAAGGAGTGTGCAGCTTTCAGAGATTTGATGTACAGCACTGCTTTTGCTCATCTGGGCCAGAACACTCACAAAAACCCAGAGTGGTTTGAGGAAAATGATGGGAAATCCAGAAGCTGCTAAACGAAAAAGGAGAACTCCCCAGGATTTACCAGCAGGATAGTTCATCCATCTCTTAGAAGGCAGCATTTAATTCTATCAAAAGCAAAGTAAAAGGAAGTAGAAGATGCAGGTCTCCAGGCTCATTAAGAAGGCAAATGAAATTCAATTTTATGCTGATAGTAACAATACAAAGTGCTTTTATGATTGCCTGAAAGATTTTATGGACCAAAAACCTGTGTTACATCACAACTACTCAGTGCTGATGGAGCCACTTTGATTAGTGAGAAAGACATGATCCTAGAGACATGGGCTGAACACTTCCATAGTGTTCTCAACAGACCATCTTGAGTCAATGCTGAGGCCATTAATCGTTTACCTCATGTTGAAGTCAGTCCCTTCATAGCTGAATTTCGAAGTGAAGAAGAGGTTTTGGCAGTCATTAGGATCCTTTCATGTGCCAAAGAATTGGTCCTGACTTTATTCCAGCTGAGATTTACAAGGTAGGGGGACTATTGTTCATACAAAAGTCCAACTCAGATAGGCTCATCATGTTGTTTGAACTCAAAATGTATGCTTGTGAAAAAGACTATGTTTTGGATAACTCGCATTAGGGCAGGGTATCACGTGATGGTCAGAAGAAGTGATACAAGGACACTCTCAATTTGTCTCTCAAGAACTTTGGATTTGACTGTGTGGCATGGGAGACACTGGCACAGGACCACTCTGCATCGGGTGCCCACATGAGAAAGCATGGGGTGCTGTATGAGCAAAGCAGATTTGAGATAGCACAAAGGAAATGTAGAATGCACAAATTTGTAATAAGCACCCCAAATGTTCACATGGATTATGTGTGCCCAATCTGTGGGTAGAGAATTCTGAGATCCAAGTGGTCTGATCTGCCACAGTTGTACACACTGAAACCTCACTTTATCATGGTGATATCATTTAGGTCCTCTTGGAGAACCAAGGACAACAACCAACCAACCAATCTGCAGATAAGAGGAAAATCCAACTGGTGATTGGGATGGACAGGATTGTAACTGACAATAGGGAGAAGGCACAGCAGGTCAGTTGTTCTTTAGTTCCTGTTCTTTCTTTCAAGGGTAGTCATCTTTGCCCATGAGAGGATTGAACAAAAATGGTTCCCAGAAATCTGTTCCCCAAGGTAAGTAAGGAACTAGAGAATGCTCAGTAGCTAGAGGGGGTGACAGCACACCAGGCTAAGAGGAACTCTGACCTCAGGGTTCAGTTTTCAGATTGGATTGAAGAGCCTGCATCATTGCCAAAACACATGCCTCGTATGCAGTCATGTGCTCAGTGGCATGGGAGATGAACAGAGTTTGGATATCATGGCTTCCCTCCTTTAGCTCCTGGATAAGGGGGAGGATGACTGACAGGTGGGTAAGAGACAATCTTATGGATCATAACAAAGATCAGGATACAGTATTTCTGGACAAAGAAGACTGTAGAAGGCCAAGAGATCTGTCTTAGAGGATTTGAAGGATTGTCCCCTAGAAGAGTGATTCAATCTATCCTTCTTGTGAACAGTGGAACATATGAAGAGCTAAATTCAGGTTTGAGATAAGGAAAAACTTTCTACAAATTCAAGCTTACCCAAAGTGGACCCCATTTCCTCAGAAAAAAGTGAGTCTTCTCATTTGAAATCTTAAGACTGAATGATCAATCAAGCTGATGAGCTCAGCAGTGGTATAGACAGAGAAGAGAAGAGTTCCCAGGACAGAACCATAGATGACACTTACAGTTAAATTTCATGATCTATAAGAGGATCCATTAATTGGATGAAGGCACTGTGTGAAAAGAGGGCAGCTAGGAGAGGATGGTGTCCCCAAAACCTAGAATAAAAAGAATATCAATGAGGGAGAGTGATCAAAGTGTCCAAGCCTGGAGAGAACCCAAGATGAGAAAATCATGAGAGAATGAGTATCTGTCAGATGTGTTGTAAACAGGTTTCTTGTTCACTTACAGATCAGAGTAAATGGTTGTTGAGGTCTTTTCTGACTCTGAAATTCTAGGGTTTGCCTGTAGCATTTCATATTTATATTAGTTCTCCATTTATCAAAAATTTATCCTTTTATGTCAGTTATGTCTAGAAATGTTCCACCCTTCTACTTCCATAAATGAGCCCTCCCTTGTAACAAAGCAAATATATTAAATAAGATCAGTCGTAAAGGAAATGCAAGTGACAATACAAATAAAAATTGACGGCTCTTTTCTCTCCCGTCTCACATGAATGGTGAAAATTCTTTGTTTTCATTCCTTTCCAGGGACAGGAGGAATCATTTTGGACATCATTTTGGTATTCTACTTATTTCCGTTATTGTAATAATTTTGTATATTGTCCTGTTGGTTCGACTCCATTCTGAAGTAGTTCATAGTCGTCTTCTCATGTTTTTATGAATTCCTCACTTTGTCATTTTTGTGATTTAGTGTTATTCTTTTTCACTGTTGCATTTGCCACAGTTTAAATAGCTAATTCCTAATTGCGGGTGTCTAGTTTTTATTTAACTTTTATTTCTTCACCCTGTCTTTGGATCACCCTCATTCCCAAATGTATCTTATGCTATTCCTTCTCATTAAACCATCCCATCTAGCATTATTTTGAAAGAGAAGAAAAAGGAATTTTGCTAAAACAAACCAATACATCAAGAGTTTGACAATATATTTATGGTTCCACCACTTGAATCTCCAGTGAAACGGAGGAGGTATATTTTCTCATCTCTTCTGTTGGAAAAAGCTGGATAATTAATTGTAGCTGCAGAGAATACAAGGATTTTTTTGGCCATCCTTTCTTCTATTTATATTACAGCAATTTTGCTTGTTGCATTCTCTATTCCAAACACTTCATGTTGTGTTGATTAAGGATGTCTTCATACACTTTTCTCATTTCTTAAAGTTTACATGACTTATTAAACAGAAATATGCCCTAAAATTCATTCACAGCAACTTAGTAGTCAGTTCAGCCATCATCCAACATCAGCTTTGTTTCCTTTAATTCTGTGCTACCAAAAAGCTGCTGATCAAATATATTTATTATTTTCTTCCATTTTATTAAGAAAATTTAACCCGTTTGAATTTAAGGGTATCATTGTTAGGCTTGTTTTTCCCTTTGCTCTTTTTCTCAAATGGGAGTTTGTATTTTATTAATCTTTATGCAATCACTTCTTATCTTGACATAAGATGGTATTCTTCAAGGCCTTGAAGAATTTCTGAGGAAATCTCTCCTGTAGAATTGTGATGAGATCATGAAAAAAGCAAACGTGTCAATATTGCCTGTTTTTCTGATTTAACTCTTAACTCTCCAAGAGAAGTTCCCAGATTATAAAGTCCATTGGTTTACATTCCTAGAATCTCTGAATGCTGGCACCATAAACTGAGAAGTAGAAGATAACTTAGAGCCCTTTGCGTTTAATCCTTTCATGTGATGGATGAAGGAAATGATGGAGATGAATGAAGTGACTTGACCAATGTGATATAGTGAGTATGTGGAGCAGTCTTTGGATGCAAATCTCACAGACTGCAAACGGAGAGAACAAAAGACTTTCTGTACTTTGAGAATATAGAGCAACATGACTTTCACAGGTTGCCTAATTCAGTATTTGCCGGGTGAAATTTCCATGTGAAAAAGCAAACCTCTGAACATGTCAGAGCAGGAAAGAGATTCTTGGACTGTCTGTGTTTTCCTCTTATGAATTTTCATTCTCTCCATATATTGGGGAATAAAGTCCTTCAGATTTTGAGAGGACAGGTTGATAGAGAAAATGACCCTCAATTCATCTTATTTTTCATTCTAGGTGTCCTAGAGCATGGAAACATCTGGAGCTGCTTTATTGTTGACATATAATTTCTGCTTTTAAAAGTTTGAAAGTTTGACAGTTTAGAAGCTGGGTGGGAAAAAGAAGCAGGGACAGAAAGAAATTCAGACATAAACCCAGATGTAGGACAAGACAGAGATAGAACCTTGTGGGCAGCTTCTGTTTTCCTCTCTATCCCTGCTCTCCCTTTTTGACTTAGATCATCCTGTAATCAGTGGAGGTCATGAAAAGAGCAGGCATGGCTGCACCCCAGGTACTGTCCTAATTTCTGGATCTACTTGGTAGCTTTCAGACAACATCATATGTGGCACTGGAATATGCACTTTAGGGCAGAAGAGTTAGGATAGAGATCAAGCAGTTGAAGATGTCAACTAGAACTGTGAGGGGATAGCTCTGTTGAGAGGAGGGTGTTCATGGCTCCTTCTTTGTCGACACTGGTGAGGTGGAGGGGGCATGACTAGTGGGAGCAAGTCTTACTAATTGTCCTCTTTAAAGGGCCTCTACCAGCCTCTGTCTTTTGCAGCAAGTTGCCTGCAGTGTCAAGAGTCACCCTGGCCCATATGATGAAAGGTGAGATATTTTTCCTAGGCAGATGTGATATATGACTGATATGGTGATGGTTTGGTAAAACACAGAGAAAGTTTAGGATCAGGTGGGTCCATGAGAGACTGATTAAAAGCCTGAGGTAGAAACTTAAATGAGGGGTTTCAGCCTGATGGTGGGAAGAAATTCCTGGGATGAATTCAACACTGTCCAGTCAAGTCAGGGTGAAGGGATTGAGCCTAAGGAGGTGTCTATAACAACCATTCTGGGCAGTTCTGGCATGAGCATCCATTTTGAAATCTCAGATGAAGAGAAGGTAGCAGTGAAAAATGGAGGGGAGCATGTCTTGAAAGCCCTGAAGGGCTTGAGCCTCAGTGCCAGAAAGGTATGGGGCCATGGAAGCCTTGGTTTTGGCAGCAGCCAGGAGAGTGTGGATGCTCTGTAAAAGTTTCCCTGAAGTGGATGCTTAGGACTGGCCTATCTCTTTATTGGACTCAATTCCAGTCTTTCTTTTCTTTGATTTTTTTTCTTCATTGATATCTGACCCACTGTCTTTCAAAAATGTGGACAATGAATATCTTCCCTCCAGGTCCTTCTCTTTCCCAGGAGTAAGTCATTATCCAAACGTGAAGCCTACCTATCCATTCCTATCCCCTGATGTAACACTTTGCTCTCTCACCTCCCTTCCTAAATTTGAATTCTAGGAAACTCCTTTCACCTCTCTTTCTTTAGGTCCCTGTGGTTTCTGTTCTGGTCTCTTGTGGGGGTCTGAGGGCTGCCATAGCCTGCCAAGGTTTTCCTAGTGAGGCGAGTCACGTGGGACTCCTGTACATGATCACATACATTTCAGGGGTGTCTGGCTCAATCTGGTAAGAATCTGTCAGTGTATAGTAGGGAATCCACAGCTCCACTGGGTGGCAGGGGACCTGGGTTCACAGTCAGACTCCATACTCCACAAAATCCCAGTCCACAAATCCCCTGCTATCTCCTGATCACACTTGCTCCATGCAAAATGTTGAGCCTTCCATCCAACTGATATAGAAAGAGTTCCTTTTATGACAGAATGAATGACAAAGAACTTGTGAAATTTGAAAGGGTTGAAGAGGAAGAAAGGGCCTTGTTAGATGACAAAGCAGAGGTATAGTATAAAGTGTTTTGGAGACCAACCAGTTGTGTAAATAGAACATTGGTCCAGTAGTGGGTTTTCAGAGTGAAGGCGCATCCAAGCCTTGGTGAACTTCTAAGCCCTTGGAAGCCAGGATAGAAAGGAGGAAGGAAGCAAGCATTTCTGAGCAGCTAATGTGTGCCAGGCAGTGTGCTAAGTCAGTTGTGCTGAGCAGCAAAAACTGTCTTCTTGGATCCTCACAGCAACCCTGGGACATAGGTACTCTTATTCCCATTTTATAGTAGTAGAAACTGAGGCAGAGAGAGGTGAAGTCTCTTGCCCAGAGTCCCATGGCCATTAAATATCTGAGGTCATATTTGAACTGGGTTCTTCTGACTCTGGCTGTCCTTATGTACAGTAGGGTGCCCCCTAATGGCTTCATTGCTTTGCAACTGCCCATATCTTTCACCAGCTTGGCATACAGATGATTTTCTCATCCTTTGGTGCATGTCCTCCTTCTACATCCAGTGTGATGAATGGAAAGACACCTGGAGAAAGCAGAAAATGAGCTCAGGAGGTGGCTGCAGGAGGATTTCTGGGTTTTCTCTGTTGCTGTTGATGGACTCCATGTGGCAGCAGGGAGGAATGAAAATTCTCTCACTGACTTCTGGTCCTATTCCATTGTCTACTACCTTATGCAGAAAGAAGCTCTCCCTCGGAACACATGGGAGCTGGGAGAAGCGAGAGGTTTCCTTTCAGGGTGAAGGTATTCCCATTCTGTCCCCCTGCTTGGGTGGCTGTCCCAACCCAGGCTTCTAGTTTCCTGGTCAATCAACTAGCATTTATTAAGCAGCTACTCCCAGCCAGATACTTCCCAAAGTGCTAGGGTTCTGTTGGGTGACCTCATGTTTACTTATTGATGGTGAGGCTGTGAAGGTCCCTTCAAACCCAACCTTAGTACAAAGAGGGCTAGATTCAGAGTCAGGAGACCTTGGTTTAAATCCCATCTCTGCTCCTGATTCTCTTTGTGACCCTACTGCCTAGGTTAGTAAAACTCTCAAAGATGAAATTCTGAAGACCCAGACCATTCCAATGAGGAGAGAAAAAGGACCATGATTAAAAAGTTCACTGTGGATGTGGGGGAACTCTTGAGTCCAGGCAGACTTTGAAAAGCTCTATTCAGATGATAAAAGCAAGGAACAGAAGACATGACAGATGAATATAAAATCATGGAATGGCCAGTAGGAAGAGCTTGACCTGTGCTGAAGCCAATCAAGAGGGGAGATCCATGGCAACTTCAGGAAAACAGAAAGCGCCTTTCAAGGCCTGCTTATGGAAAGGAGCAAAGTGAAGGAGGGAATTGGGATGGACAGGATGAGAACTGACAATAGTGAGAAGGCAAAGCTGCTCAATTCTTTTGTCCCTGTACTTTCTTGACAGGACAGTGACCTTTCCCCTGGAGAGGCTAGAACAAAAATGGTTCCCAGAGATCTGTTCCCTAAGGTTAGTTAGGAGCTAGAGAGTGCTCAGCAGCCACAGAGGAGGTCAGCTCACCTGGCTCAGATGAACTCTGACCTCAGGGGGCTCTTGCAATTGATAGATTGGATTGAAGAGTCTGTATTCTATTAAAAAAACACGTGCTGTTTTCAGAGTCATGTGCTCAGTGACACTGGGAGATGAGCAGAGGTTGGGTATGATGGCTGCCCTCCTGGAGCTGATGGATGAGAGGGAGGATGAGTGACAGACAGGTTCCAGACTCACTGTGATGGGGATGTCCAGCTCCAGGTGAAAGGTTTTCCTGCTGGGCAGAGGGAGGAGGGGTCCTGGAAGGCCTCTTCGAGGACAGGGTCTTATTGGAGCTGGTCACCAACAGACTGGCAAGAGTGGAAGGGGGAGAGAGGAAAGGCCACAGGGTCAGGAACCTGTGCTGGGTTTCACCTGTCTTCCATTGTCTGTCCTTGAATATCTGCTGAGCTCTGGCTAAATCATAGTAGATATACAGACAGGAGAGACCTTCCAGGCCATCTAACTTAATCCCTACATTTTGCCAGTTAGGCAGCTTCCTTCCTTCTTCCTTCTTCCCAGCTTTCAAGGACTTACCCAAGGTAATTGCAACTAGTGAGTATCAGACTCAGAATGTGAATCCTGGTCTTTCAGACTTTCCATTTTCCACCACCTAACTGCTTGAGAGTGCTAGTCTTCAGTTTTGTCATTTATAAAATGAGTGGATGGGTTGAATTAGATCAGGGGTTCATAATCTTTTTTTGTGTCATGGCAATCTGGTGAAGCTGATGGACCCCTTCTCAGAATAATCTTTTCAAATGTATTTTTTAAAAATCCCCAAAAGTATCATTATATTTTGTTTTCAGTAAAGTGGACATTTCCCTACACAGCTTCCCTGTTCCCCCCAAATACACACCCTTAAAAGGTTTATCAGTTATAACAGCTGAAAGGAGGGGTGGGTCAAAGTCTTGGATGGGAGAGGTCTGGTTTCCTTAAAAGGCAGCGCTGCAGAGATTCCTCATAGTGGGTCAGCAAGTCTCGCCCCAAGGAAACTCACAGACGAAGATCTTCTAAGAGGATTTCATCCTACTTTTCTCCTGACAGTAAGTCATTTACTATTCTCATTATTCTTTCCTAAGTCTTTAAAAAAAAAAACAAAATATACCCTTATAATGATATAACAGATATAATGTATTGGTATTGGCATTGAAAAGAAGAAACTTCCTTTAACAGCTTCTCTTAGCTCCTTTGTACTCACAACATCCCCAATCACGTGTCAATATTTGAGTTAAATACCTTCAAACTCACCATTTCCTAGAAAGTCGTTTACCTTTTTACCTCTGGCATTTTCACAGTAATCACAGTAGTTTATGTAGTACCTACCCCATGTACCAGGCTTGTTCTGTATCTTGAAAGTTGCTTAAGTCTGTTTTAAGTAAGATTTTAAAATGTTTACTTTGTGTATTCTCAATTTCTTGGTTCATATTCCATGCCAATTAGAAAAAGTACCTGTCGAGGAGATAGTATTTCGTTCAATTGCATTCCCACAAGACCTGAATATTACAGCGAATATTACATCTGAATATTACAGGTTTTCAGAAGCCAGGAAGTGTGATAAGCATTTTACAACTATGTGTTTCTCCCCACAGCTCTGGGAGAAAGGTGCAAATATTTATTATCTCCTCATACATATCAAGACTGATTAAATTCTCCTAATTAACTACAGTAACATTTTCAACTCCACCAAGTATTGATTTATAATTACTATGTACACTACTTAAATCTCAATTTTTTTTCAGAAGGGTCCACGTTTTTTTTTTCTACTTGATGTTCAGAATTTCATGGTGACACTTCAACTTCCCAGTAGTGCTTTACTTTTTTGAATTACCCAAAGAGCCAAATCAGCTTCTTTAATTTTTTTCTAAATTACTAATCCTTTAGTGTGAGTATTGAAACCAGAGCAAGGAGATAATCCTTTATCAATGAAATAATTCATGTGAATTTTGTGAAACTTATTTTGTAGTCTTATATTGATTGGGAAAGGGAGACCTGCACTAACTATCAAAGGGCCTTGATCTAAAAATTTCTAAGCCTTGTCTCTTTCAGTTCAGTTCCATGTGGATCTCTTCCATGTGGCCCAGGTCCCCGGTGTTAGCCACTTTAGCACAAAGTTTTATTACATAAAACCAACCAATTTCTACACTGTCATTCCATTTTTAGTCTCTTAGTAGTTACAAAAGCACAGTTCATACAACATTCTTTTTTGCTAATTTATTTGTTTTTAGTTTTCTACAATCACTTCCATAAGTCTTACATGCTCTCCCCCTCCTTCTCTGAGATAGCATACAACCTTATATGGATTCACACATACATTCTTCTTAAAGACATTTTCAGATTAGTTATGTTGCATAGAAAAATTGAAATGAATGAGTGAAACCTTGAGTAAAACCAAACCAAAACAAACCATAGCACAAAAGAAAACATTCTGTTTCATTCGGCATTCCAATTCCTTAGTTTTTTCTCTGGATGTGGATGACATTTTGCCTCAAGAGCCCTTTGGGAATGTTTTAAGTCCTTACAGCTAGGTGGTGCAGTGGATAGAGCACCAGTGCAGGAGTCATGAGGACCTGAGTTTAAATCTCACCTTAGACACTTGACATTCACTAGCTGTGTCACCTTGGGCAAGTCACTTAACCCCAAGTGCCTCATCCTGGGTCATCTGCAGTCAATCCTGATGAATATCAGGACCCTGGACTCAGATGGCTCTGGAGGAGAAGTGAGGCTGGTGACCTGCACAGCTCTCCCTCACTCAAAAGAAAGTCAAGTGCAAGTCATGTCATCATTTCTGTGATGGCATGGTCTTCTTTGGCAATGAAGGATGAACACACAGGTCCTTGCAGTTCTGTGAAGAGCCAAGTCTACCAGAAAAATTCCTTGTCCATTGTGGTTGTTGCTGTTTGCAGTGTATTCTTGGTTCTGCTCCTTTCACTCAGCATTAGTTCATACAAGCACTTCCGGGCCTCTCTGAAGTCTTCCTGCTCATCATTTCTCATAGCACAATGGTATTCCATTACATTCACATACCACAACTTCTTCAGTCATTCCCCAACTGAAGGGCATCCCCTCAATTTCCAAATCTTGGCCACCACAAAGAGCTGCTCTAAATATTTTTGTATATGTGTACATTTCCCATTTTTATAATCTCTTGGGGATATAGTCCCAGAAGTGATATTGCTGGGTCAAAGGTTATGCACGCTTCGGTAGCTCTTTGGGCATAGTTCCAAATTGCTCTCCAGAATGGCTGGATCAGGTCACAGCTCCACCAACAATGAATTAGTGTTCCAAATCTCCCACATCTTCTCCCACATTTATCATCTTCCTGTTCTGTCATGTTAGCCAACCTGATAGGTGTGATGTGGTACCTCAGAGATGTTTTGATTTTCATCTCTCTAATCAATAGTGATTTAGAGCATTTTTTAATATGACTATAGATATCTTTAATTTCTTCCTCTGAAAACTGCCTGTTCATGTCCTTTGACCATTTATCAATTGGGGAATGCCTTGTATTCTTGTAAATTTGACTCAGTTCTCTATGTATTTTAGAAATGAGGCCTTTATCAGAGGCACTAGTTGTAAAAACTCTTTCCCAGTTTTCTGCTTCCCTCCTAATCATGATTGCATTGGGTTTGTTTGTGCAAAAACTCATACCAGTTTCTTTAAGGACTTTGGGCAGTTAGAATTGGTTACTATCACATAGCTACATCAGTGATTGGCAAATAGACCCACAAAAAAACTTACTCAGCACAACAAGTTCCTCAGTGTAGGTGTCTCAGATTTCAGTAAGCAGGATAACTTTGGAGAAGAAATCATCTGTCTTCTTCTCAAGATTAAGCTCTTTGATGCTGGAACAGCAGGTATCCAGCTATTTCATGAAGGAATCCACTTGGCAATGACCAAGGGCCCAACTATGGCAGAGGAATGACATAGATATTGGGGCCATAAAGAATCTCTGTTCCTACTCTCACTACTTACAAAAAATTATGATTACTCCCTTCTTGGTTATTCCCTCTAAATGAAACACTGAGCAGTTTCCTCAAAGGCACTTCCATTTTGTGGTCTGTGAGTGATCCAGATCCTTCACAGTGTCTTTCTTCTACAAATATTTGATAGTTTCCAAAACTGTAAGTTTCCATGTTAGGAATTTTATGTTTGCCTCTCATCAAAAGAGGAACCAATTTCCTAATGATTATAAAGGAATTGAAATCCTTATTACACTAATTTAACTTTGAATTCACTTGAGTGAAATATATCATTTATTTGAAAACTCAGTTTCAGTAAAGGCCATTAACTCCCAAGATTTCAAATTTCAGGACCCAACGTCATCAGTATAATTTATGTTTGACAGTGATTTGAATTAGAAAGACCCTTTCATTTGTAGTATAATAATTTCTTGATTTAAAGTTTCGATTTTAATTAAAACACAGTTTAACTACCTATAAGGTTAACAGGAGGGTTAACATTCCTTGAAAGTATCTGATGGAGATTGAACTTTTCTGAAGACCTTACAGTGTAAGTTTTTCTCTATTTCTTCCCAATACACTGCAAAAATTAAGTCAATTTGATGAGATCTAGGGATGTTGGGACCCCAGAATTCAAGGACATATTATACAGGTCCTACCTGAAATGAGATGGACTCAACCTTTCTTTCAGATAGAGATAAGGTTCATCAGAACACCCTTCAGGATGGAAGAGATTTTAAGAATCTACCTTTTTGGCCAGACGCTTAAGGAATCTGAGAAATTGAATGGAGACAAGATGGACCTTTGAAACAGAAGCTAGGAGTGACCAGTTTGTCTGGGAACAGAGAAGGGGTCTGGATGGAATTAAGGAGTGGTGGTCCAGGGTGGGGCCAGGTGCAGACCATGAGGGCCACAATGAAAGGATTGTTAACTGGAAGGTCTGGTGCCTCAGGGGAATGCCAAGGACCCATGTTATGTGGGAAAGTCCAGAAGCTTTTCCTTTGTGGAGTCCAGATCCAAAAGACATGGTCTTTTCCTTTTGGAGGTTCATATCCCATCCCCATCACATTTATTTTATTTTTCTTAACCTAAACTAATGTAATTTATCAGGAGTCCTTCTCCTTTTGTTTCTTGCTAGCCCATTGGATGAAAGGAGCAAGAGAGCAAACAAGATGTTATGGTCCTAAAATAAAGTGCAAAGAAGCATGTCTACTTGGTTTCCTTTTCAGGATAATATTAAGTAATTTCTGCAGTCAAGCTTGATACATGTGCAAGGCTAATTGGATGACCAATGAATTTGCCCCACCTAGGGAGGTCCTTTCAAATGCAAGACACTTTGTCTAGGGAGTCATTGGGGATAAGAGATATCTCTAGGGAGTATCAACTATGAGAGCAGAGAGCCAGTTATAGAAGAAGAAATGAGTCTTTGAGAAGGAATTGATCTTCATCCCTTCACAGGGTGGGAGAGCATCTCTTTCATCCTCCAACAACTGGCAATTGCATACTTCAGTTAAGAAATCTTCCATTAGGAGATGCAGGCACCTAAGGCATCACACCAATTGAGAGCTTTGGTCATCTCTGTTAGTAGAGATACCACTTTGAGGGGAACAGTATAATGATACCACAGGGAAAGAAAGTATATCAGGGACCTTAATGATGGAGGTATTAGTTTCTTTAGTCATATGTGTTAACTACTTATTCTCCTCTCCATGAGTTTATGTTTCAGTCCATTCTTTCTTTTGGTTTTGTATATGTTTTGGGGGAGTGTCCCCCCAGTTTATAACAGAAACTTTTGTAGCTACATTTCCTATAATGTTGTTTCTACAAATGTCTATGCTTTCAGCTCTTTTTTGACCACAGGCTGACCACGAAAGTGTGTGGTTCGTCCTATGATGTTATATTAAGGTTTTTTCAGGCTATGTTATTTTATAAAGTTAATTTTCTTCATCCTTTATAAAATATTGCATTCCAGTATCTTCCATTGTTTTGAGTAGTTGCAGTGAAGTTTTATGTGAATCTCACTGTGATTTCTTTCCATTTTAACTCTTTATAATTGTTTGCAGTGGGTATGTGTGTGTGTGTGTGTGTGTGTGTGTGTGTGTGTCTATGTGTGCGTTTGACCTGGAAGCTTTGGATTTTGACTATGACATTTCTGGGTATTTTCAATTTGGTGTTTAGAAAGATGGCTCGTGGCTTTGTCCTATTTTCACATTGACTTCTGTTTCTTTATTGAAAATTGGAAATTGAAGCTGCAGCTGTTTCATCTTTGGGAAATAATTTCTGCTTTTAAAAGTTGGAGAGGTAAAAGTGGGGTGGGAAGGAGAAGCAGAGACAGAGAGAATCATACAAACACATACACAGAGAAAGACAGATAGAGCCCTGTAGACAGCTTGTGTTTTACTCTCTACCCCTCCCTACTTTTTCTGACTCAGGTCATCCTGTGATCAGTGCAGGGTGAGAAGACAGGAGACATGGCTATACCCCAGGTACTGTCCTAATTTCTGGGTCTACTTGGTACCTTCCAGGGAACTTCCTATGTGCGATTGAAATCGGCACTGTGGGTTAGAGGGGTGAGGATGGAGATGGAGTGCTTGGAGATGTCAAATAGAACTGTGAATGGATGGGCCGGTCAGGAGGAGAGGGTTCGTGGCTCCCTGTATGTGGCCATTGGAGAGGTTGAGGGGTTGAGGAGGGGGAGTTTGTCTTACTCATTGACCCCTATTAATTGTCTCTATGAGCCTCTTTGTTTTGCAGCAAGTTGCCTGCAGTGCCAAGAGTGAACCTGACCTATCTGTTCTAAGGTGAGAGAGAGGTCCCAGGCAGATGTGATACCTGACTTGATATGGGGGTGGTTTGGTATAAAGCAGAGATTTAGTGTCAGGTGGGTCAATGGGTGGCAGATGGAGAGCCAGGGTTAGAACCTGAAAAGATGAAGGATTTCAGACTGATGGTGGGAAGACCATCCAGAGCCAGCCAGCCAACCAGGGACAAAGGATTGAGCCCAGTGAATTGTGTGTAACATGCCTCTTATTATTCTGGACAGTCGTCACATCAGGATTGGTTTTGGAATCTCAGACGAAGAGAAGGAAGCAGTGAAAAATCGAAGGGAACATATCCTCAAAGCCCTGCTGAAGGGCCTTGAGGGCATTTATGTCAAAAAGGTAAGGGGCCATGGAGGCCCTGGTGTGGGCAGAAGCCAGGAGCATCTGGATGCTCTGCAGAAGTTTCTCTGAAGTGGATATTTGGGAGTTGTCTAACTCTTTATTGGACTCAATTCCAACATTTCCTTCCTTCCATTTTTTTGCTCTATTCATGTCTGACCTACCATCTTTCCACGGTATGGACCCTGGTTTCTCCTCTTCTGGTACCTTTATAGGTTCTCTTCTGCCCCTGGATTAAAGCATTGATCTTTTTCTCCTTCTTTGAATGGGAATTTCATCACACTATCTTCTTTTTTTAATCTTAGGGTGTGAATCCTCACCCTCTTCCTTCTCTTAGAGTATAATGTCCTCTCTACCTTTACCAAATGTGGACCCTACCTACCACTCCTCTCCTCTGATGGAATATTTCCCTCTCCCATGTCCCTTCTCAAGTATGATCCCTGCTATGCTACTTTCACCTCTTTCTCTACTGCACCTAGGTCCCTGTGGTTTCTGTGCTGCTCTCAGGTGGGGGCCTGAGAGCTGCCATAGCCTGCCAAGGTGTCCTTAGTGAGCTGAGCTGTGTGGGGCTTCTGGACATGGTCACATATATTGCAGGAGTGTCTGGCTCCACCTGGTAAGAACCTGTCAGTATGTATGCTGTCTTTGGTGGGGGGGAGGGGGTCCACAGCTCCACTGGGAAGAAGGCTCTGTGCTTCACAAAGTCCCTCTCCAGAAGTCCCCAGCCTTCTCCTGATCACACTTGCTCCATGCATAATGTTGAGCCCACTACCCGACTGATATTGAGAGAGTCCCTTTGAGGACACAGTGAATGACAAAGAACTTGGTGAAACTGTAAAGGGTATGAGAGGAAGAATCGGTATGAAGGTGACAGATCAGAGTTATACTCTAAAGCACTTTGGAGACTAACTAGCTATATAAATGGAGCACTGGACTGATGGTCAATGGGTTTTAAGAGTGAAGGGCCAACCAGTCCTTTTTGAACTTCTAAGCAGTTGCAAACCGTAATGGAAGGGATGAAGGAAGGAAGCATTTTTGGGGCACCTGTTATGTGCCAGGCAGTAGGCTAAGACATTTTACAAGTACTGTTTCATTGGATCCCCACAGCAGCCCTGGGAGGTGGGTACTATTATTACTATTTCATAATTGAAGAAAACAAGGCAGGCAGAGATGAAGTCACTTGCCTAGGGTCCCATGTCCATTCAGTATCTGAGGTTATATTGGAACTGGGGTCTTCTTGACTCCAGAGCTGGTGTTATGTGCACTAGGGTGCCCCTTAGGGGCCTAACTGCATTGTATTTGGCCAGATCTTTCACCTGCCAGCCAGCCAGAAGCTTTTCTCTTCCTTAGGTGCATGGCCTCCCTCTACAACAAGAGTGATGGGTGGAAAGACCTGAAGAAGGCAGAAAATGAGTGCAGGATGCGTCTGCAGGAGTCTTGGGACATCTCTGTGGCTCTGGATAAGCTCTGTGAGGCTGCAGAGAGGGATGACTATTCCCTCACTGACTTCTGGTCCTATTCTGTTGTCTACTACCTTACAAATGAAGTAAGGTCTCAATCGGAACCCAGGGGAGCTGGGAGCAGGGAGATGTTTCTTCTCAGGGTGAAAGTGTTCCAATTCTATCCTCCTGTTGGATGGCTGCCCAAGCCCATGCTTCCAGCTTGCTAGTCAATCAACTAGCATTTGTTAAGCATCGTGTCTGTCAGATACTATGATGAGTGCTAGGGTTCTTTTGGGTGACCGCATGTTAATTTATTAATGGTGAGCCTGGGAGGGTCCCTTCAAGCCTGTCATTACTCAGATGAGCCCTTGTTTTGAAATCAGGAGATCTGAGTTCAAATCTTGTCTCTGCTACTGATTCTTATGACCCTAGGAAATTGTCTTCCCTGCTCTGGATCTGTTTCTTTCTTGAAAAATGACAAAACTGGAGTAGCAGTAATGATCTAAGGTCCTTTCCAGTTAGAAACCCTCTGAATTGCTACCCTCTTGGCACCTGGTAGCTCCATGCTGGACACGTCTCTGTGAATATTTCTCCATTTCTCTGCTTTCAAATCTCTTCCTATTAACCCTATCAGCTTCTAGGGTCTCACCTGTCCCAGGTCAAGAAAGAGTCGAAGATGGGGATTGTACCATATCCCATATTTGCTACCATCGACCATGACCTCAAGTTTTGTGAAAAGAGTGAGTATGGCCCTGGCATCTTCCCTGAAGAAGACTTAGGGTGGAGTGGCAAGATATTTGTCCAGAAGATCCATTTTGGGTAGTGATGTCAGGGAGTCTATGGCCAAGGTCACTCAACACCCTAGGAACATCTCAATAATCCATGGAAGTGAGGTCTTTTTGAGGAAAAATTTCTGAATCTTCCCAGAAGTTCAGTTGGAGAGGATCTCTTTGACTGTCCAGTCCAACCTGTACTAGAAGAACCCCACTTCACCATTCCTACCCAGTGGATACATTCCCCTGATTGACATGTACAGCCCCTTACCACTTGGCTCCCTTGATGCATCGCCAGTCTTCTCATACTTCTCTCCACATTCTCTACAATCCAGCAATACTGACCTATTTGCTCCTTCTTGAATAAGATGTTGCATGTTTCTGCTCCATGCTCCTAGGTGTCCTTTGTTACTGGAACACTCTCCTTTGTCTCTACAGCCTCATTTCTCTGATTTTCTTCATTTAATTCTATCCCCACATTTTAATGGGTACCTTTCTCAGTATCCCTTACTCTAGTAAAGACAGTACCTTTCCCTCTGATATCGTCTTCCATTCACTCTGTTTGTATCTAATTACTTTTGTATTGTTTCCACTGCTGGGGACATCATTAGTAGGACCTTGCCATAGTATGCATGAAAGGTAACAAGATCCTGAATTAGGGTGGTGGCTTTGTCAGTGGAGAGAAGGGGGCCCATAGTAGAGATGTTGTGAAAATAGAAATGAAAAGAATTACAAAGAGAGGTGAGTTCATGTTGGATATGTGAGTCATACATTGGATATGTGAGGTGAATGGGAATGAAGAATTGAGGATGTTAGTTAAGGCAGAATGACTGGAAGGATGATGGTGTACTTGACATAGGAAAGTATATAAGAAGAGAGGGTTTCTGGAGAATGATGGGATCTGTTTTAGACCTGTTGAGTTTGAGATACCCATGGAATATCCACTTTGAAATTTCTATAAGTCAATTTGTGGTGCAGAAATCCTGCTCAGGAGAGAGATTATGGTTAGATGTAGGGTTCTTGGAATCAGTCACGTAGACGTAATAGTTGTACCCATGGGAGGTGAAAAGATTATTAAGCAAGATGGTATAGTGGTAAAGGAGAAGAGGGCTTAGGACAGAGCCATCTGAACACTCGTGATGGACATGCCCATTTTCCTGATGATCCATGGACAGTAGTGGATAGATGGGAGGGATGAGATGAATCAGTGTCAGAAAAACCAGCAGAGAAGAGATTATCTGAGAGGTCATTGAAGTCAACTGTGTCGAAGGTCCCCACTGAGACATATTTCCCATGGCTCAGATTTCCCAACTTCTTCACCCAATCCTCATGTGACTTGGACTCAAGTCTCTTTGCAACTTGGCTGTCCTTCTTTGGATTCTCTCCAGATTTTACACTAAGGTTCTGAGAACTAAACACCATCTTTCAGAGGAGGAATGAGTTGAGACATGATACAGTGGGATTAATATCTCATTGCTGAAAGGTATCCTCCTCCTTGTGACTCAAGTAACATCAGGTTTGGGGGCTGCTATATCACAAGACTGATTCATTTGACCTTGTGGTCACCTAAAACTCTCACCTCCTTGGTAGACAAACTGCTGTCCTACAAAGCATGCCTCTCACTCATCTTTGCTTGAGAAGTTGCCTTTTGGATCTCTAGTATCAGATGTGGGATCTCTATTGAATTTTATCTTCTTGGATTTAGCCCAATACTTTAGTAGATAGCCTCCTAAAAGTTTCTAGGGTCCTGACTTGGTTGTCTGTTGTGCTGACTGGCTATCCATCATGTTATGTGCAAATTAGATGAGCAGGTCATCTCTGCCATTATTCAGGTAGCTGACAGAAATTTCAAAATAGCACAGGGACAAGTAGAGTTCTTTGGGTGACTTCCCTGGAGACTTCATTTTTAGTTAACATTGAATCAGAAACTGACCCTTTGATGGTGACAGATTCACAATGTATATTGTCTCCTAGCACACGTATTTTCATCTTTATCCCAAGCAAACTTTTGTCAAGTGATTTGGTAAAGTCTTGGTGATCTTACTCAAACAGCCATGATCTGCTGGTTTAATAACCCTGTTCAAAGGGATTGAGCATGCCTGTTCTTAGCAAAATGACACCTCCTTGCCCTCATTCCTTCCTTCTTCAAATTTGTTACTATTGCTGCCATTCTCATTGTTGTCATCTTTTTCCAGCTCTCCTCCTTCTCCTTCAGCCGTCTCTTTATTAATCCAGCTAGCATTTTCCCCAGAATCAAAGTTGAATTCTCTAGACTGTGTATAGTTTACAGCTTATTCCTTTCAACTCCCCATGCCCTGTTTAAAATAAATCCTTCTCTTGTCCTGTGTTCCTCCTCTCATTCTCTGCAGTCTTAAGAGATCAATAAAAGGGCCTCAGCCAGCCAATCCAGCAGTTTTTTAAGTCATAAAGAATTTGTTCCATCTGGGTCAGGAGACCTGAATTCACCAAGTTCCGCATGGAGTTCACTTACTACCTCCTTACCTATGTTGAGCATCAATCCTGTGTTAGACATTTTTATTCTGCCTTTCGTGGTGACAATGGAAGGCAAATAAATGAACATCTCTGCTTTCTCTCTTTTCAGCTTTCATTGTGCTATATTTTCCTCTTCTGCCAACATAGGTACTAACTTCCTTTCTTTCATCTTTAGATTCCCTTGCCAATCTCTGCTCATTCTGAGCTTTGAGTCTCCTGATACAATTCTTACAGACTTTTCCATGACCTTGTATTCATCTTCTGTTGCTTGTCTCTGCTTCTATCTGCCATCAATAGGTACATTGTTAAGTTGCTTGTGCATTGATGGTGGTCTCTTCAGATGGTTTTGATGTTTCCTCCTCATTAAAATTGTTTCTTTTTAACTTCAGAATTACGTCTTTGAAATTCCCCATGGCTCCCGGGCTCACTTCCTCTGTAGCATTTTAGTTTATGTATACTACATATCTTTCCTTAGAGCCTTTGGAAATGTGCTTTCCATAAATCTAGTGTCCATATCAGAATATGACCAAAGTCCAGGATGGAAAAGTTGCCTTTTAAGAAGGATTCCATCATTTCTATATCAGCAACTAGTTCCTTCTTGTTAGTGAGAATCCTTAACAGCATAGAATTTCCCCTTGTTCACTTTTCAGGTTTTTGAAGGATGAAATGAATATTAATGTAAGTCAAGGGGTTATGAGCTCCTCGCTTCTGGCAGAGAGGAAACTCCAGCAGTGATCTATATAATCAAAATCCCCCATAACCACAGTATCCTACCTTTATGCCAGGTTGGTGATATTCCCTGAGCTCCTTATCTATTTTCCCTTTCTGTCCAGGTGATCTGTAGTATACTCCCATGCCAACATTTCCACTTTTTCTCTCTCCATTGATTTTCACCCAGATGCTCTCCACCATGTTTTCCTTCCTCTTGTTTTCTTGGATTCCCTCAAATGAACAGAAATGATGACATGACTTGCGCTTGACTTTATTGTGAGTGAAGGAGGCCTGTGCAGGTCACCAGCCTCACTTCTCCTCCAGAGCCATTTGAATCCAGTGACCTGATATTCATCAGGATGACTGGAGATGGCCGAGAATTCACTGGGAGACCTTGGACCCTTTAGGCCAACGTCTTTGCAGTTACTCACTTAGGGTGAGGCAATGCCCATTCAGTGAACAGGCCTGTTTAAGAAGTAGCCAGGGCGTGGCCCCTTTAATGAGGTCAAGAAAAAGAAAGGCGTCAGGCTGGGAGGAGTTGAGATACCCAGCTAGCATTCAGCCAGCTGTATCTACTCACAGGATCCTGTTCCTCCTTTGCTGCCAAGAAGACCATGCCATCAGAGAAATGATGACATGACTTGCACTTGAGTATACTCTGAAGCTGAGACCCCAATGGGCCCCTGACAAGGGCTTCTGGACCCCCCTAGCTTTAGAGTGATTATGAATAGTAACTGTTGCTGTTTCCCACCCAGCCTGATGTCTGTTTTTCTTGACCTCATTAAAGGGGCCATGCCCTGGCTACTTCTTAAACAGGCCTATAATAGGTGTTTCCTCACCCTAAGCGAGTACCTGCAAAGACTTTGGCCTAAAGGCCCCAAAGTCTCCCAGTGCATCCTGGGTCATCTCCAGCCATCCTGAGGATTATCAGGTCACTGGATTCAGATGGCTCTGGAGGAGAAGTGAGGCTGGTGACCTGCACAGTATATCTCAGTGGGGAGGTATTGAATTCCTCTGCTCTTTGGTATTTCCCCCTAACCATTACTAAGTGATCTCAACTGATGGATGCTGTGGATCTACCTCAATATTTTTCAGGGATATAGAGCTGCTTATTAACCAAGAACTGATTTAGCTCCACCCTCTTCTCAACTTTGCTTTTCTTGTTTCCAATGTGTAATGGCACCCCTTCCCTTCCTCATTTTGTGAAATTCTCCCATTCTCTAACTTTCTTACATAGGTCACATTTCCCTTCTGCTTCTTCACATCTTTCTTCTTTTGATTTTCACATTGAAGCCAAGCTTCCATTTTTAAAGGAACTTCTTTCCCAGTATAATATGGAAAATGGAGAAAAATTATTTGAACCTCTTTATCATGCATCATGTTTCATTCTGAGTACTACGGAAAATTGATAACGTGGAGAGTAAACAGTGGAGGACAACCAGATTGATGAAGGGTGTCAAATTCATGGCTTATGTGGATAGCTGAGAGGTCTGGTAATGTTTAGCCTGAAGAAGTGAAGAATTTGGGAGACATGACAGCTCTCTTCAGATAAGGGGATGGTTATTCTGTGGAGAAATAGTTAGATACATTCTGCTTCATCTCAGATTCAAATGGGGGAATTGACAAAGAGGCTGATTTATCTTTGATGTCATGGAAAGTCCCTCATCATGTCAAGTGTTGAAAAGCAAAGTTACTTCGCTTCTGCTATGATGCATTCCTTGGTGGTCTCCTTTGTTGGCCTCCCTGTTGAGGTGGCATCTCCTTTGGTGCTGTCCCTGTTGAGTTGGTGACTTTCTTTTCCTTAGAGCTATTCAGGAGATGCTGGATGGTCACTTGCCAGGAATCAGGGGGAATTAGGGCCAATTTGAGTGGATATTGTATTATATGGCCAGTGAGGTTCCTCCTAACTCTCACAGTTTGTATATTATGACTCTTCTCTCTTGGGAAGGAGAACAGCCTGCCTTTAAACATAGAACACGGTCATTTGACTGTGGCCCAAATACAAACATCACATAGTCAGTGCTGGTCACTACAAAAACTTTCCTGTTCTTCATGGTTGTTGAGATCCTCAGCCTCTTGTAAGACATGACTTTTTGGGGTTTACAAATTGCATCCTATGTACTGTGTTAAGTGAACAATGGGCCAGTCCTGACTGACCAATCTGCTTTTCTCCCACTGTGCTTGGTCTAGCTTCCTTTCCTGATTAGGTCTAGCAAGTTGGTGCCAGGGACTCACTAGGAAGTGACCTGTGTAATGAATAGCTGTCTCTGAGAAAAGTAGGTGATAGGAAACATGTATGGGGAGTATGTTTTATTGTGATTATAGGTAGATATGAAGCCCCGGGGTTTTGTGAGTCTATCCTTGGAAAAACCACAGACCATTATGTGAATTTTTTTGGATGTGAGTGTTATTCTGTTGTGACTCCTACTCTGGTGTAAAACCTGCTCACCAAAGTGAAAGTTTTGTTTTATTCCCAGATGCCTGGTTTGAATTCACTCCAGACTGGGCTGGCTACTCCCCACTTGGCTCTTCAACTCCTGGTGTTTACGTCTCTACCACTCATTGTGGGAGCGAGTTTAAGAGAGGGATGCTCATAAAACAAAAGCCTGAAAGGGATTTCTCCTACCTGGGAGGTAAGGACTGAATCTATCCTCCAAGAAGAGGCTGAACCACAGGAGCCATGACGTTGTCCCTCCTTTAATGATATCCTCCCACCATTTGGCATCCAATTAGAGTCCTAGTTCCCAGAGATTCCTCACCTTTGGAATTGCATGAGATAATGGGAGTAACTTGAAAAGCCTCTGCAGAACTGCGTGAGATTACTTCCTGATGTGAACCCCAGTATGGAACCTTGTTAACTCCTCATGTAATTTGACACCCAGATGTGAGATACCCTTTACTTCAAAGTCCCTGTTTGTGACTTGGGAATCTGGACTCTCTACTAATCTGAAGGAGCAGATGCAGGGACAATGGACAGAGCAGTGTTCTTTTTGTACTTAGAGATGGAAAGAGCCAAATGAGAACCCAGACTGTAATTCCTTTCTGTCATATTCTCCTCCTCTTCTCTACAGGATTGTGTGGCAGTGCTCTGGCTGACATGAATATTATTTTCAAAACCATCTGGGGTATGTGTGAGAAAGAGGTTTACCTCAGCATTCTGAGAAAGAGGGTAGGGAAATAAGGTGGGGTTTGGGGTCAGGATGGATGTTTCTCTTAACCCCTATTAAAATAGTCTCCATTCTTCTTGTAGATTTCTTCATGAAATTTATCCGTGGTTCAAACACCCAGGAAAAACTGTTCACTGCTCATTCTAATGGTAAAGATGTGAACCTGGATGCTCTCATACCTTGGAATGAGTTTGATCTTGGGTATCATGGATCAGTCTTTTTTTTCTTTTTTTGAGGCTATCAGGTTTAAATGCCTTGCCTAGGGTGTCCCAGCTAGTAAGTGTCTGAGACCAGATTTGAGCTTGATTCCTTCTTATTGCAGTGCTGGTACTTGATCGACTGTGCTAGCTTGCTGCCCCAAGGATCAGTTTTAAACTGGTAATATTTGGCGATTATGGCCAAAGAAATAGTCTCATCTTGCTTGGAATCTTCAGGAGTTGGATGATGGGGAATGGAATCAGTGGCTCTTGAATGATACCCGACAGCCCTACCCACGTACTCAGTGGACACCACGCTCCCTTACTTTGTTCATTGTTTCATCCATTTGCGATATGATAGGTCAACTTGTAAAATGACCTTAGGGAAATCCAGTCAACTGACTTAGTTTACAGGGGACCATTTGACCATTAGAGAGAGAAAAGGGGACCATTGGCTCTTAAACATGAACCATTTACTAAATGATAAGGCAAACACACCTGTAACCTTAACATTTACTCAGTAGCCAAACATAGGAATGCCGGGAATATTGAATTCTACTCATGAGCCCAGATTACACTTCCACTAACAAATACTGTGTCCCTGAGAGAGTGGAAGGGGAGAGTAAAGTGGACACACACTTACTGAAGTCAAGCTGTAAGTAAAATAAATAGAGAAACCCCTGTGCCTGGGACAAGAAATGCCTCAGGAATAGTCCTCAGAACAGTCAGTCTCTTCATTATGCATTACTTGGTGGGTAAAATCATTTGTTCAGCTAGTTGTTCCCCAGTTGAGCAAGGCCACTTGCCTTCTCCTTTTTGGCTACTGAAGTAGTATCAGGTTCTGTTTAGCATATACCTGCCAGTAGCAAGGTATTCCCAAAGTGTAAGGCTCTTTTAGAAAAATATAATATTATGCTCTTTTAGGGATAAGGAGTTCAAATGAGTCTGGAACCAATGTAGCTAATCAGGTCTGTTCTCTATGATCTATGCAAAGTTCTCCATTCTCAAACCACAAAGGACAGTAAAGATTAACAAAGGCACTCCTGAAAGGCAAACCTGAAAGGTTTCCTATCTCACAAGTGACACTTTCTGACAACGAGCCTAAGAACTCTTTCCATGGAGGGAGGATTCTGATGTTCTCCAACCACCTTCCAGCCCCTTCACAACTCTTCTCCAATCTACCAGCTACTGACTTCAGCTGCCAAGCCCACCTGTCATCCTTGTTTTGTCCCTATCAGCTTCTATATCTTGTGTTATGTCAGGTGCTGTTCTCTGTGCCTTCTCTTCCCAGCCTCTGACTCCTTCTGTGCTTGCCTTCTCCTATCCAATTTTCTGTATCTTCTGGTTTTCTCTATATAATTTATAATGCTTCAAATAAGGGCCTTCACATAAATGGTGACACATTTCTATGTTATGATATGAAGCTAAATATTTCCACCTTTGTGGCAAGAATGACACAAGTGGTCCTGACATGATTCTTCCACGCATTCTAAATAGGTATTGGTCTGATAATTTCTATTAAATTTTCAAATTCTTTGAATATTTGCATATAAATGAGCAGGTGAAACACAGTGCCCTGTAGTCTGCCCTACCTCTATTGATGTGTCTTCCATCAGGTCCTGTTTTTTTCTCATTTTCATGAGAGCCAGTTTTCTCTCAGCTCCACATGACATTCACATTTCTTCTCAATCCTTATTCTGTGGTTTAAGTTTCTTTTCAAGGACATTATCTTTCACATGAATGGTCTTTCTACTCCTTTAAGCAACCAAAAGGTCACGTAACAAAGGGGTCACACTTCCCACACACAGCACTTAGAGTAGTTCCCTATGCAGGCTTTGAATTTGGGCTTACTGTTGGGGCAGTACCATGCTGGAGAGCTAGAGATTCACTACAATACATGAATCTTGACCAGTTGTCTCAAGATGCACAGTGACTCTGCTGTTTACATCTCCACCTTGCCTAAAATGTTCTCAATCTGGATGATGTGGACAGGACTCAATGGTTCTTAAATCATACCTGACAGCATAACACCTTGTGCTCAGTGAGAGCCACAATCCTTAACAATGCTCCTTGTTTCATCCCTTTGAGGTGGAACACATCAGTTTGGGAAATAGTTTTTGGAGAATCCAGTCATCCACCCTGGTGTACAGACAAGAAATGGCAAGGGAAACATACTTCAGTCTTACTAGATAGACTAACCCTTGCCTTTGTAACTGCAATGTCTGCAAACCATACTGACCATGGCTCTGGGTATGGGGTTCTTTCTAGTCAACTCTCCAGGAGTTTAAATCCTCAGAAAGTGACATTCATCATTGGTGGAGGAAGTTTTTCCTCTTCTGAGTATTCCTTGTATGAGTAAAATTGCACATTTAGTCTTTATTCCCATATTTATTGTGTAAATCATTATATATGCACTATGTATGCATTATATATCCATTCTCTGGGAGAATGTAAAGTCTTTGACAATATGGATCCCTATATTCTTTGCATTTACAACCCCAGTACCTACCACATAATAGGTTCTTAAGAAGTGCTCTCTTTCTTGAGTGTTTCCTTTTAAATACTTGGAGACAGACATCAGAGCAATCATTCTGCTCTTTTTCTTACTATTTTGGAAAAGGAAAGAAATTGGGTTGTGACATAACATTTCATTCAGCCATCTTCATGATTAAAAAAATAGCAATAATTATGACTCCTATATTCATAATATGTTACGGCCTACAATCACTCTCCCCAACAGAACTTGAGGAGATAGATCATGCCAATGACCTCTTCATTTTAGAGATGAAGAAACCGAGGCAGGTGAGAGAGGGAAGTGACTTGACTACTGTTAGACAAGTAGGAAAGTCCAGAACTAGCATTAAAATTGAGTCCACGGTGCTCTTTCCACTAAATTTGCTGCTCTCCAGCAAGGGAGACTGAGCATGACTCTGGAGAAGAATTTTCTTGTAGGGTAGCCAATTTAGGTCACAACAGGTTGTCATAGATTTCTTTTCTCTAAGTATCTTGGTGTTGGTATAGGTTCTGAGGATATCTTAAAGGCTAGAAGTATTGATTCTTCCAAGCACCTTCAAGGTTGGTCCAGTAGGCATCTACCTGTGAACAGATAAATTTCTCTAGGCCTCCTGCCTGAAGAGAGGGTTCTTCATCTCTCAGCCTCCTCTGTTCAGTCCCTAGAGCCTTGGGGAATCAGAGGGAAGGGATATTAATAATATTTGACCTTTTATCAGGAGATACCTTGGGAACTACACAAGATGAACTATTCGACTTGGTTTCTGCCTTCATAACAGATGGGGATTGTTCTGGAGAAATGGAGAAAAAACTAAACTGTACAATGACAGGTAGGAAGGCATGTGGTAGTTCCTCTAAGGTGTTCAGATCATGGAGAAAGCCCATCTCTTGAACAGAAACTCATAGGATCTCAAAACTAGAATGACCCTTAAACTCATTTTGCAGAAAAGACAGATGAGAGATTTATTTTAGAACCAACCAGGAATTAAGGGCAGAACTGGGAGGTGAACCAGGTTCTTCTGACTTTAAATCTAGGCTCTTTGCTACTCCACAATGAGCTCTTAATCCTGAAGTGTATGTGTGGAGGTGTCATTTAATTAAGTCTCTCATCTTTTATCAACTCTACCCTCAGAAAGCCTTTAATGTGATGAATAAGACAAGATACCAACTTTTGGGCTGCTCCTATTTTAAAGGAGAAGACAACTTTCAGCTCTAAAAGTCTCTGGTTTGAGGCTTATACACAATCCTGCCTTTGAGGAATCCCTTAGTCTGAGGGAAGAGTCATACCTGTGCCATTGAGTCAGTCCAGGCTTGACAATGTAGACCTTATTACAGAGGGTCCCCAGTTTAAGGGAAGAGATTTGGTACCTGGCTGAGATAGAAAACTCAGGTATGCTATTATGGGCATAGAAGTAGAGAAGGAGAATAATTTTTCAGTTTTGTCCTCAAAACTCTTGATGACTACCCAAAGAGTGTCAGGTGCTATGCCTTCCAAAAGTATCTGATATAATTTCTTGGATGAAGATATTGTGTGAGTCCCAGAGGGAGCTGGCCATTGTGCTGACATATCCATTCAGGACACATCAGGTCACACGTGAAGTCCAGAAGAATGCTTTCATATTTTGCTTTTCAAACTACTTGTCCAACCTTCTTCTAGACTAGCAAACACTGTGACACAGAGCCATACAGTCAGCACAGAGAGTGCCCTCAGAAGGGGTAGAGATTGATGCATCCTCTTTCCTTTTACAGGAGACAAATATTTTTCTGAGCGTGAAACCTTGACTAACCAGATGATGGAACACTTTCGAGACCTAAAGATGCAGTTCATTCAGGACTTCTTGGAAAAGGCTTTACACCGACATTTGGTCAACAAGAGTGAGTCCAAATTTAAAATTTTCCTGCAGCTGCAGTTGTACCATCTTGAGGAGATAACTGTCATCTGTCTGATGTTAGATGACCAATGTATTTCCTGCAGGCAAGTGTGGACAGCAGGAAGTGGAATGTAATAACCCTAATTTCTACAAAATATCATACCTCAAGGACCATCTGAGACTGCCTCTTCCAAATTCCTTTTCCTCATGGTGATGAAACCGAGGCTCAGAGAGGAACAAGGGTTGCCCCAATGTGCAGTTCTTAGACTATAATATCCCAGGAGCATAGAATTTAGATCTATAAGGGGTCTTGGAATTGAGCTAGGCCAACCCCCTCATTTTATGGGGAAACATACTGAAGTCTGATGAGTATAAATAGCTTGGACAGCGTCACGTAGCTAGAAAGCATCAGATCCTGTCCTCCGACTCAGTTCTCAGGGCTCTACTTTCTCTGCTTTTTCTGAACAATTCCTCCCGCTTTTCCATCCTTGCTTTTCCCAAAACTGGAATTCTTTTGTAAACATCTTCTGATACTGATTTCTCTTTCTCTAGGCAAAGCTTTCCTCAATTTTTTCCGGAAGACCATCAAGTGTCTCTTGAGATGGAAGTGGGGAACAACAAATAACTTTCTGTATAAACATGGTAATGGCATTTTAAGCATTTCAGTATTTGAGTAGGAAAGAACTGGAGCAGTCACTTATCAAATCTAGATCTGGGCAGCTGTATAGAATCTTTGATAAGTGATTGTTCCCCTGTATGACCTTTTCTGATAAGGATAATGTCCTAAGATTGCTTATTCTATGTAGAGACAAGTATCTTTGTTATGCTGTGTCATATCAACATGCATTTATTTAGAAAGCACTTGCTCTCTTCTGTACACTGTGCTAAGTATAGGATATACAAAGAAATGTGAAAAAACAAACCTACCCAGTCCTTGCCTTTCCGGATTTTGCAGGGTAATGGTGAAAGCAATGTATTAGGAACTATGTACAAAGAAGAGAGGGACAGGATAAACTGGGAGAAGTCAAGAGAGGGAAGTGACTAATGTTAAGGGGGATAAAGAAAGACTTCTTTCAGAAAGTGAGATTTAGCTGAGACTTGAAGAAAAAGAGGGAAGCCAGCAGGGAAGGTAGAGGTGAGGAGGAAGAGTGTTACAAGCATGGGAGACAAGCAATGAAATGCCCAGAAAAGAAGTCAGAAAGTAGAGAAAGTAAGCAGGGGTGGAAGTGTGAAGGAGATTTTGAGGGGGCATTCATAAAATGATTTCTTCTTAGTGAGTGGAAGATAGTGTGCCTGTGGTTGATGGTGGGTGAGGTCACAGCTAGACATCAGAATGAGTACACTCACTTCTCTGAAGTTTTGTTTCTTTCTAGGCTATTGCTCATGTGATCCTGATTGAAGAATGGGTTGGGTCAACTCCAGCTCTGAGATTCTATGATTTTGTGGGAGTTTTTGGTCTTTTTTTCTCCCAGGCGAGGCTGCGCCCTCATTTCCTACAGACCAGGAATATATATATTGGATGGATGCTGGCTTGGCTATCAATTCTGCCTATCCCCTGGTCCTTCCCCCAGTGAGGAACAGTGATATCATCCTCTCCTTTGACTTCAGTGAAGGGGATCCATTTGAGGTAATGGGAAGGTCATTTTCCCTTCCCAAAGACCCTAGTTGGGGAAATCAAGAAAGAAGGAGGCCTTTCTTTAGGATATGAGACTTGAATCCTAATCCCCATCTCATGGTTTGTCCTTTATCCAGTTTTTTCTCTCTCTTATTAACCTCACTTTCCCTCTCCCAAAAGTGTACTTTTAGGAGGCAGCTTGAAATTCTCTAGAGATGCTTCATGCTTCAGAGCTCTCAGGTGGTAGCTACAATGAACCTGTTTCCTCTCTTCTTAGACAATCAAGGCCACAGAAAAGTACTGCGAAGCCCACCATATCTCTTTCCCTTCAGTGGATTACTCTAAGCTGGACCAAGAAGCCAAGGCTCCATCTGACTTGTACATCTTTAAAGGGGAGAAGGCACCTGTGGTCATGCACTTCCCACTTTTCAATAAAGTGAATTGTGGCAGTGAAGGTATGGATTTAGGCTGCAGGCCACTGAGGTGTCTTGCACTGGGTTGGTGGAGGTTGGTAAAGAGCACTGGGGTACTGGGATCATAGGGTTTCCTATCACCTAGAATTTTCACAGTGGGGATGCAAGCATGTGCTTTGGTGAATGTTGTTTAACTGCTGAAAGAGAGGTGTTAGTAGCCTCCAGGTCACTCTAAGTTGTGATGCCTTCGTCCTTCTAGTCTTCTCTAAATAAGTCCTGCTTCAAATGGGATGATGTAGAAGCCAGCGTTACAGAGATTCAAGTATCAACCATTTGGGTGGTTATGGTGATGGAGGGATTTGAGAATTATATAGATCTCTCAGCAAAGTAGTTTGGCTTAAGGCACTTTTCTTGAGGTCAGCCTGACCCAGGGGATTTTCGTCCTCTTATAAACATGTGGCAAGTGTCAGGCATGTTCCCAGGGTTAGCATGGGGAAGTTTACTTTGGCTTTTGAAATGATCCTGATTCCACAATAGCCGCAGGATGATAATGGGATGTTGCCAACCCAAGTTTGGGCAGAGTAAAGACTTGTGGTGGCCCCCTTCCCCACATTTTTATTTCTCAGTGGCAGTATGTTTTAGAAGCATTCATGACTGTTCCACCTCTTTCCTGATTTAGCCAGGTCCTCCAAACTTTTCTGCCATTGGCAGGTAGGTTTCCACCAGGATCCATTTTAGAGATTTTGACCATCATCTTTAAGGACCAGTAAAATTTAGTGTGAAATGGGGTAAGGGACAGTCTAAGGATGTTAATGCTTTTTTCCTATTAGATCCACAACTAAGAAGTAGCCCAGTTGTGCCTGGTCTAGTTTCTTTATGTCCTATTTGATCGTGGGCAAGAATGGGAAGAACTAGTACATTCACTGTTATTTCACACTTCCGAAGGGAAATCAAGTCAACTAACTTTTATTAAGTGGGTACAGTAATGAGGTTTGTGGTCGACTAGACAGAGCGACTCATTTCAGGGGAAAGAAGACAATGGGGACTAGGTCAGGAAGGTGCTGCCCCAGCTTTTATCACATTGGTTTCCCAGATTTGTCCATGGATTCCATTCTGCTCAGAAGGTTGGAGTTAATATTCTGAGGTGCCCCTCATCCTCCTCAGCACTAGCCTGCAAGCCTTCTCCCCTTGTTTGGGGACTTGTTGATTTCACAGAAATAGCTGGAAGCATCAGTTCTGTTTTCGAATTTAGTGAACCTGATAAACTTTCAGTGCCTAATCCAGTCTCCAGGAGTGTCACCAGCTAAAGGTCAGTCTAGCCACAGTCCTAATGTGCTGTTCCCTTTACAGTGAGCTCTACTGCATATAAACTGTCTAAGCCATTTCACAGGCTATCTGTCTAAATATTCTGAAGCTGGTAACTAATAACAATATTAGCAAATGTCCCGTGGATTTGTAGTATTAAAACATTGGGTTGTGATCTGTGGACTGTCTCCCCGCTATGTTCAGTAAACTCTTTCAGCATCTCTCCAAAACTTTTAGCTCTTTTTCCTCTTATTAAATTCCCAGCTCAACTCCCTTCTCCTTCCTATATGCCACACCTCAGACTTGCATCACACTAAATCAAACATCAATGGGACCAATTTATAACAGCAAAATTTCAAGGTTCCAAAGATCTCACTATTCATAGTTTAAAGATTTATGACTGAGAAGGATTTCTGAAGCCATATAGCTATGATTGAAGAAATGTAGAAACCAAGACCCTGAGAGTTTAAATTACTTTCTTCAGGACAACCAGACTGTAAGTAGGAGAAGCCGGATCTGGATTCAGGTCTTGTGAGATTGTGAATCCAGTACCTTTTCCCACTATTGATTGCACGAATTTCTAATTTTCAGTCATTATTCTGACTTTTTTTCAAATTGCCCATGCTGTTTCACTCATGAAGGCAATTCCAGTTGCTTTCTTAAAATTCACAGCAAGAACCCAACACCTATAGATTAAAGTTGAGAATTACTAGAAGCCTTCCACTTCTCTGGTAGTGATCTCGTTTCGGAGGCATCGTCTCTTGACTTTCAGTTGCTGTTCCATGGACTCAGTCAACAGGAGGCTGACACAGATGTAGGGGCTGATACAAAAATGACTGAAATGGGGCTTTAATAACAATAACTAGCACTTATGTAGTGCTTTAAAGTTTGCAGACCATTTTATATATATTATCTCATTCAGTCTTCACAACAACCCTGTGAAGTTAGTGAAAAAACTTAAAAGCAAACATATAGTCCTTGCTAGGCTGTGTGTGAAGCAGTTCGGACACAAAGAAAGACAAAAGAGAGTTTCTGCTTACTAGGAGTTCAGAGTTTAGTGGGGGAGACATGCAAACAGCTATGTTTACAAGATAAATTGGAGATAATCAATAGAGGGAAGCCGTGAGAACTGAGAGCAATCAGGAAAAGCTTCCTTGAAGCAAGCCAGGGAACCCAGGAGGCAGAGCTGAGAAAGGAGAGATTTCCAGGAATGGGACGCACAGCCAGTGAAAGTCCCTGGAATTGGGAGATGCAGCGCCTTGTGTGAGGAACAGCAAAGAGGCCAGTGTGACTGAATGAAGAGCATGTGTGTGTGTGTGTGTGTGTGTGTGTGTGTGTGTGTGTGTGTTCATGTGGGAAGTGGAACGTCATGAATGCCAGACACAGGATTTTATATTTGATCCTATAGGTGGTAGGGAGCCCCTGGAATTTATTGAATGGGTTTGGTGTCTGAATGGGGGATGAATTTTCTTGGGGTGGGACTTGAGACAGGCAGAACCACCTTTGGACAATTGCAGTAGTCCCGGTGTGAGTTGATGTGGGACTGTACTGGAGTGGTGGTAGTGTTAGAGGAGAGAAAGGAACATATCTGAGATATGACACAAAGGTGAAATTGATAGGCTTTGTCTACTACTAATTGCATACAAGGGGGTAAGAGATAGGGAGGAATCAAGGACGAATCCTAGGTTGTGATTGGAGGGCTGGTGGTTACAATGGACAGTGACTGGAAAGTGAAGAAGAAGCAAGAGTTTAGGGGAAAGGATAAGTTCAGTTTGGACATGTTGAGTTAAACATGTCCAATAGATAGTTGGAGACAGAAGATTGGAAGTCAGAGGTTAGGGCTGAACGAGTAGGTAAGAGAAACATCAATGGAGAGACATGACAATCAAAGCCATGGAAAATCATCAAGTAAAATAGTACATAAGGAGAAAACAAGAGAGCTTGGCATAGAGCCCTGTGGTACATGGTCAATTAGCAATCATGACCTGTCAGAAGATCCAGCAAAAGATACTGAGGATGAGCAGTGAGATGAGGAGGAGGAGAGCTAGGAGAGGGTAGTATCACAAAAATCTAAAGAAAAGAGAATATCAGGAGAAGGGGGTGATTGATGGTGTCAGAAGCTTCAGAGAAATCAAGGACCACAATTGAGAAAAGGACTTTAGATTAAGCAATTGACAGATTATTAGTAACTTTGGAGAGAGCTAAGCAATGAAGGGAGGGGGGAGATAGATGAGGAAGAGAGATGAGAGAGAGAGAAAGAGAGAGAGAGAGAGAGAGAGAGAGAGAGAGAGAGAGAGAGAGAGAGAGAGAGAGAGAGAGAGAGAGAGAGAGAAGCCTGGAAAAGTTGTAATGGCTCCTAAGACATGACTAATTGCATATCAGAAGGCAAGCAGGATGGGGATGTTCAGGGAGGCCAGGTCCTTTGGGGGTGGTTGAAGGAGTTAAGTATTTGTAAGTCAGAAGACTTTGGGAGGGAGGTGTCATCAATGACATCAAATGTGTGAAGGGTAGGAAATATTAAGACGTTTTTTCCCTTGTGTGACTGGGGGCCTTTGATTTGACTTTGGATGATCACTTGCTAAGGATAACAGACAACAAACTTCTGTACAAGTATGTGAAAGGATAGTCCTTCTGAGGTCCTTTCCTGCTCTGAGATTCGTTGGCTGCCAGTATTTATAGATGCTTTGATGACAAGGGTCCAGATGTAACCCTCTTCAGAGTCCAGAAAGGGCTGCATGTTAACATTATGTTTTCTCTGTCCCTGTCATAGAGGACATTAAGAGGAAAAAAGAGACATATAAAACCTTCCGCCTCACAAGCTATTCTGACAAAGAAGTATGTGAACTCCTGGACCTCTCGAAGGCAAATATCAGAAACAACAAGGGTCCTATCCTCAAGAAGATCCTTCACCTGGCATCATAGGAAGCAGCCTAAGGAACTTCTGTCCTCACAGAGTACACATATATCAAGACTGACTTCTGTCCCCTGGGACTCAGCTGCCATTCCTTCTGCCCTTTGGGAGAAGCATCCTTTCGCTTGCTCAGTTAAATGCTTCAAGTATCCAGCTTTTGTTTTAAGGCCCCCATTTTGCTTTGTACTCTCATGCTTCATGCAATTTACCAACATTCTGCTCCCCCTTTCCTGGTCCAATAAAATATTGCCTTGGACCCCAAGAGTCGCTTCTTCCATCTTCCTGCTTTACTCATTGCTGTTTGCAGAAGGTTGGTGTTGGCAGGAGTAGTGGTGATCCAAGGGCCAGAAAATGCGAGTTTGAGTTCTGGCTCAGACACTGGATATATGACCCTGTGTCAGGTGATTTCTTTGAGCTTCTGTTATTTCATCTGTAGAATGATAATGTATGCCATGTCTAGTTCACACATTTGTTCAGTGATCTTGGACCAAGAATTGACTTCTTTCTCTGCATCCCCCCATTTTTTTTTGTTTACTTGACTGGTTAGGCTTTTTGAAAAATAGTAACTGAGCTGAAATCGAGCTCAAAGGCCAATGAGTAGTGTGTGTGTGTGTGTGTGTGTGTGTGCCAAATTTCGCACTGAAATTTTCACTTCTCTTTTTTTTCTCTGACTTCAATTATATTAGAAGTCTATTTCCATTTCTCAGTGACACTCACAAACAGGCAACAAAAACCAGGCAAGAAACATACACATGTCATTCTTTTCATTCCTACAAAGAAAGGGAGACATTGCACCAGTATGATCCAACCCTCTTTAACTTGTGCCAGGGTCTTTACCTTCCTCGATTCTTTTTCCCATTTGCTGAGGAGACAGGATATGACAGGAATTGGAGTGCAGAGTAGCCTCCACCCAGAATGTCTCTTTTCCATTCCCATTGGCCTCACCAAGCATGGGTCTACTCAGCAAAAAGTTACAGCTTTTTTGTCACTAATGTGACTATTTCTCCCACCCTGAAGTTCTCATTTTTTCTCAACCTCAAAGGAGAACTCTGATCACTGCCTCAAGTACCCACAACTTTTCTTGTTCGTGTTAGATGAATTTATTCATAACCATTCCATGGAATAGGAGGTGGGCCAGTCTATATATCTATCTATCCACCATCCATCTATCTGTCTATCTATCTATCTATCTATCTATCTATCTATCTATCTATCTATCTATCTATCTATCTATCTACTTCTCTCTCCTTCTATCTGTATCTTTATGTATACACTTAATAGTATTTTATATTTCCTGAATTATCGTTTTCAACACTCATTTTTGTAAATTTTGAGTTTCACATTTTTCTCCCTCCCTCCTTCACCTCTTCTTTCTCTGAGACAGGAAGGAATCTGATATAAGTTGTTAAAAATGTTTCCACTTTCATCATGTTGTGAAAGAAGAATCAGAACAAAAGGGAAAAATAACAAGAATGAAAAAATGTCCAAATGTGGAAGTAGTATACTTCCTTCTGTATTTAGACTCCATAGTTATTTTTCTGGATGTCGCTAGCATTTTCCATCATGACTCTTTTGTAAGTCTTAGATCATTCTATTGCTGAGAAGAGCTAGGTCTATCATAGCAAATCTTGCATAATGTTGCTCTTCCTATGTGCACTGCTTTCCTGCAGGTGGGAAATTCTTTCAGATCCGTAGTACAAGGAGAATTTGACCAAGTGATGAGACTTGATGGCTTCCTTCCATGGCACCATCCTGACCCTCCTTTTATTAGTTTCCTTTTCTAACCACCATGAGTTCACCGCATTCCCCTTCACTACATGCCCCATGACACTTCATACTTCAATATATCAGGATAAGAGGGCCTTCATTGTTGTTATTTCTTCTTTATTGCATGCCAAGCCGTTAAAGAGCCACAAGGTTCACAAATGGAAAATTCTACTTTTGTCAACAATTACCTCCATTCTGTGTTTACTCTACAGGATGTGTTCCCACCCTGAAATCCTGGTCATGTTGCCAAGGCTAGGGTGATCTGCTTGGGAGCGAGGAAGCTATAAATGCTCCTAGCTTGTATTTCATGCACAATATAAGGGAAATTATCAGAAATCAAATTCTGAAAACCTAGACCATTCCATGTGGAGAGAGAAAAGGAATTGCCTTAAGACATCACTGTAGATGTACAGGGAACTCTTGAGCCGACTTATATTTTGAAAAGCTATATTGGAATAAGGAAAAGGACAGTTAACAGAGGAATAATGTAAAAGGACATTTTGAGGTGTGCTGAAGTCAATGGAGAGTGGAGATTGGGGAGGCCACTTCAGTACAACAGAAAGGGCTTTTCAATTCTAGCTGATGGAAAATCAAGGATGTGATTAGACCACAGGTTAGGATGGACAGGATGATCACTGACAATAGGGAGAAGACAGAGCTGCTCAGTTCATTTTTGCTCTTGTGCTTTCTGCCAAGGAGAGTGACCTTTGCAATGGAGAGGCTAGAACAAAAATGGTTCACAGAGATCTGCTCCCCAATGTAAGTGAGGGTATAGAGAGTGCTCAGTAGCAACAGAAAAGCTCAGCTTACCTGACTGAGATGGATTCTGAGTTCAGGAGACTATAGGAGGCAGAGGGGACTGAGGAGCCCATGTCAATAACATTTGAAAAGTCTCCATTCAGTAAGGAGTTGTCCAGCACCCAGTATGCACTAGATTCTGCTACCGCTGAAGATGCAAGTGCAAAGACTGAAGTAATCCGTACTCCTATAGAGCTTCCCTTTTATTGAGGGAGATAAGGAACATGTGTAAAAATATACACAACTTAAATATGGTGCAAATGTAAATAGGCAGTTATGCGCAAAGTAATTTGGGGGAGGGGGAAGGCAGCAGCAACTTGCTGATATCAAACAGTCTGGGTCCTTTATAGTCTTTACTATGAGTGAATGACTTAAATCAAAGTCAAAAATTGGGAAAAGAACCATATTTCTAGACCTCAGCTACTTCTCAAACAAGCCTAGAAAGATGAAATGGAAGCAAGGAAGAAGACAGAATGCACACATAGACATTCAACTTTTTCTTTGAGGAGATGTGGGGAATCACCATCTGCTATTCTTTCTCTGTCAACTTTGGGTAGCAGTACAGATTCAGCCCATTCTGTAGTTGTCACTCAGAACATCTCCATCATCCTTTCACCCAGTTTATCACTCTACTTATGCTGACCCAGGCTTGACTAAATCTTATGTCTTCATCTAAAGCCATAGTGGTGACTCCTCATGTCCTTCCCTTCTCCTCACAAACCCATTCCAGTTCATTGTCTGGGGAATGGTCGTTAGAATGCTGAATATTGTATTAGTTGCAAAACTAGTAAGTCTATGTCCCTACCTCAGGCCTCTTGAGTCACTACTCTCTGTGGGCTGAATCAAAACCTTCTTCAACTATTGCCTGTGATCCTCATTTTATATACTGAGGCAGTTTGTAATATTTTTCTTGTATTTTAGCATTGCCAATTTTGACTCTGTGAGAATTCTGTGAATCTTTCTTATGGCATTTTGTCTACATTTTGGGCCAAGCCTAGGAAATGTTCTAAAACTGTTTCATTTTATTTTGTAGGGAAAAAGCATCTCTTAAATGCCTACAATGTGTGCCAGGCACTGTGATAATCCCTTAACATTATCACATTCGATCGACCTAACAACTAAAGGATGTACATTATGTAATCATTCACTTTTTACAATTGAGAAAACTGAGGCAGAGAGAGGTTAAATGACAGGAACAGGGATAAAGTTTTCGTCATTCTTTTTAAAAACCAAATTGACCAAAATTTTATCAATTTTATTGTTTTTTTTTTCATAAAACCAACTGAGCTTTTTTTATTTAGCTCAATAGTTTTCTTAATTTCAATTTTATAAATCAATCCTTTGGTTTTCAGTATTTCTTTATTTTTATTTTTATTTATTTTTTAATTAATTCATTTATTTTTAGTTTTCAACTTTAGTTTTCACAAGAGCTTGAGTTCCAAATTTTCTCCCCATCTCTCCTCTCCCCACCACAAAACACCATGCTTTCTGATTACCCCTCCCCTCAGTCTACTCTCCCTGCCATCACACCCCTTCCTTCCCTTATCCACATCTTTTCTCTTTTCTTGTAGGGCAAAATAGATTTCTATACCCCATTACCTGTATTTCTTATTTCCCACTTGCATGCAAAAACAGTTCTCAACATTCATTCTTTAAACTTTGAGTTCCAACTTTTCTCCCTTCCTCCCTCCCCACCCATCCCCACTGAGAAGGCAAGCTATTCAATCTAGGCTATATATGTGTAGTTTTGCTAAAGACTTCCATAATAGTCATGTTGTGAAAGATTAACTATATTTCCCTCCAACCCATCCTCTATTTATTGTATTCTCTCTTTAGACCGTGTCCCTCCTCTAAAGTGATTGCTTCCTATTACTCCCTCATCCCATTTGCCCTCCCTTTCAACCCCCTACCCCACTTATTTCCTTCCCTACTTTCTTTTGGTGTAAGATAGATTTTCATACAGAATTGAGTGTGCATGTTATTCCCTCCTTAAGCCAAATGTGATGTGAGTAAGCTTCACTATTTACCTCTCATGCCCCCTTTCTCTTCCACTGAAAAAACTTTTTCTTGCATCTTGTATGAGAGCTAATTTGCCCCATTCCATTTCTGCCTTTCTCCTCCCAGTATATGCCTCTCTCACACCTCAATTTTATTTTTTTAGGTATCATCCCTTCCCATTCAACTCACTCTGTTCCCTCTTTCTATATGTATACAATCCCTCCAACTACCCCAATACTGAGAATAGTCTCAAGAGTTACAAATATTATCTTTCCATGTAACAGTGTAAACAGTTCAGATTTAGAAAGTCCCTTTCAATTTCCCTTTCCTGCTTACCTTTTCGTGATTCTCTTGATTCTTGTGTTTGAAAATCCAGCGTTCCATTCATCACTGGTCTTTTCATCAAGAATGCTTGAAAGACCTCTCTTTCATTGAATGACCATTTTTTTCTCTGAAGTATAATACTCAGTTTTGCTGGGTAGATGATTCTTGGTTTTTATCCTAGTTCTCTTTTTAGATCTCTTTCAGCAGTTGATCAGTGGATTCTCTCAATATTAATTTTACCCTCTGGTTCTAGAATACTAGGGCACTTTTCCTTGATAATTTCATGAAAGATGATTTCTAGGCTCTCTTTTTTTGATCATGGCTTTCAGGTAGTCCCATAAATTTTAAATTGTTTCTTCTGGACCTATTTTCCAGGTCAGTTCTTTTTCCAATGAGATATTTCACATCGTCTTCTATTTTTTCATTCTTTTACTTTTGCTTTGTAATTTCATGCTTTCTCCTAAAGTCATTAGCTTCCATCTGTTCCATTATAATTTTTAAAGATCTATTTTCTTCAGTGAGCTTTGGAACCTCCTTTTACATTTAGCTAATTCTGTTTTTTTAAAAAATTCTTCTCCTCATTGACGTTTTGGAGCTCTTCTTCCATTTGAGCTAGTCTATTTTTAAAGGTGCTATTTTCTTCAGCATTTTTTGGGTCTCCTTTAGCAAACAGCTGATTTGCTTTTCGTAATTTTCTTGTATTGCTCTCATTTCTCATTCTAATTTTTCCTCTGTCTCTCTTACTTGATTTTCAAAATCCTTTTTGAGCTCTTCTATGACCTGAGTTCCTTGCATATTTATTTTGCAGGTTTTGGATGCAGAAGCCTTGACTTTTATGTCTTCCTCTGATGGTATGCATTGATATTCCTCATCAGTAAGGATGGAAGAAAATACCTTTGCACCAAGAAAGTAATCTTTTATAGTCTTATTTCCCCCCCCCCCCTTTTGGGCATTTCCCCAGCCAGTTACTTGACTTTTGAGTCAGTTGTCAAGAGGAGGGTATGCTCTCGGACCTGTAAGTTCTCAGTTATTTCCTATGGTGGCATAATTACAGGAGAGGATCTTACTCCTCTCCTGGCCTGTACTCTGCTCTGGGAGCTAGTAAAGCTTTTCTGACTAGGTTCTGCAAGTAGAATTCCCATTCTAGAGCACACATCAGAACACACATCCACCACACCAGCACTCTTCATCACCCCAGAACTCTTTAACACCCCAGGACCGCCACTCAAGGCTGAGACCCAGATCAGTGACTCAATTCTCCTTGGGTCTTTAGGCTGAGGGCTCCAAAAATGGACACTACTGCTGCTGCCACCTGAGGCTGGGGCTAGGAGAGGACCTTGCTCCCTTTAGTTTAATGCAGCTTTTCTACTGTGCTCATTGAAGTTTCGAATATAAAATTCCCCATCATGTCTAGTCTGTCTCCACTCTTCTGGCAATCTTCGATTCCCAATACAGACACCACAACCAGCTATCACTCTTCTGGAGACACTGCAAGGACATCAATGAAAATGTTGAGAAGATGGTGGAGTGAGAGCAACTACCAACCTAAAATTTAGTACTAACTCCCTCAGATACCTCTAAAAAGAGAATATGAATGGATTTTGGAGGAGTAGAATTCAATAGGAGACAGACTGTGGCAGATCTCCAGGGCAGGACAGACTGAAAGGTTGATGAGAAGAATCTGTTGCACAGGCCTGAAGGAGCACGCAGTGCACAGGCATGGCAGGGCTTACCAGGAAGTTCTGGGTAGTCTGAGACAGTGGCCACAATGCAGAATCCCAGGCATATCAACCCAGGACCGGAGTCCAATGGAACTGAGCAAGTGAAGGCCCAGAGACCCAAGTAACAGTAGCAGTTGCTCCTGAGAGTCTCAGCTCACAGAATAAATGTCTGTATGGCACGTGCTTGAACTTCTGGGAGCCAAGATTTCAGAGTGGTCAGCAAATGCTCTCCACCTCCATTTTTTGACCTTGAAAAACCCATAAAATATTTCACCAGGAAAAATCTTGGAACAGTGGGTTCAGCTGAAGGGGTAAACAATCTCTTAGGCTGTAAGGATAGAATAATAGGAAAGGGGGGGCCCTCTTGCTGTGGCTGAAGGGGACCAGTACAAGACTAGGACTGTCCCAGACAGTCCCACCAGAGCAAACTAGATGAAGACCCTGAGCCCCAGGGGTTTTGAGCCCACAACTGCCAACACCAGGACCCCAGGCATGCCTCAGCACCCCAGGGGAATTGGAAAGGCACTAGTACAGATGGGGTTCACCAACCACTGAACTTGCCTATGCTCTAGCTCAGCAAAGGAAATCTCCTTTGGCCAGACCACCCCTCCCCCACACTTAACACAGCTAACTCCAGAGTAACTCTGGGGAAAACCAGAAAGACTTCCCCTGGCCTCTGCTTTCAAACATCAGCCAGCTCAGCACCAAGTAGGCTGCAGTACTTAAACTTCTAGTTGAAGGAACCAGAGGCCACAACACAGAAAACCTCAAGTTCTAGGCACAAGAATTGTGGGACAGTGCCTTCTGTGCCCCAGAAACAGAGATCTACTTTAGAAACCAGGAAAAGGGTGATCATTATGAGTAAGAAGCAAAGCAGAAAAGAAAAGACCATAGAATCTTTCTATGGAGACAAGGACCAAAACATGAATATCAAAGAAGTCATCATCGAGACTGTACTCTCATAACAAACTTCAGAAGGGAACATGAACTGGTCTCGAGCCCAAGAGCATTCTTGGAAGAGGTCAAGAAGGATTTTAAAAGTCAAATTAGAGAAATAGAAGAAAAACTGGTCAATGATTTTAAAAGTATGAAAAAGAATTTATTGAATAGAAAAGATCCTTAAAAAAGGAAAATTGGACAAATGGAAAAGGAAGCACAAAACTTAACTGGAAAAACTGGATAAAAGGAAAAGAAAGTACTAACTGGAAAAAGATAACTCCTTGAAAGGAACAATTTGACAAATGGAAAAGGATAAGCAAAAGTTAGTTGAGGAAAACAATTTGATAAAAATTAGAATCGGGCAAGTAGAAGCTAATGAGTATATGAGACATCAAGAATCCATCAAACAGAATCTAAAGAATTAAAGGTGGAAAAAAATGTAAAGTATCTAACTGGAAAAACAACTGACCTGGGAAAAAGATCCAGGACAGAAAAATCTAAGAATTATGGGTCTACCAGAAAGCCATGATGAAAAAAAGAGGCTGGACAATATTTTTCAAGAAATCATCAAGGAAAACAGCCCAGAAGTCCTAGATCCAGATGGCAAAATAATCATTGAAAGAATCCACCATTCACCTCCTGAACATGATCCCAAACTAAAAACACCAAGGAATATCGTTGCCAAATTCTAGAACTGTCAAGTGAAGGAGAAAATACTGCAGGCAGCCAGATAAAATTTAAATATGAAGGAGCTACAGTCAGTATCACACAAGACCTGGCACTTTCTATATTAAATGATTGAAGGGTTTGGAATATGATATTCTGTAAGGCAAAGGAGCTGGGACTACAACCAAGGATCAATTACTCAGCTAAGTTGAGTATAATATTTAAGGCAAGGAGGTGGACATTCAATGAAATAAGGGATTTCCAGACCTTGCTGATGAAAAGATCAGAGCTTAATTAAAAATTCGATCTTCAAACGCATGTCACAAGAGAGGCATAAAAAGGTAAACAGAGGAAAAAACTTGTTACTCAATATGGGAAAACTGTTTACATCCCTATAAAGAAAGATACTTGTTATTTGTGAGAATAGTACATTTATTATGATATATAAAAGGGATATACTTATATAAAGGGAGTGGTCATAAGGTACATTATGTGATGATAAAAATGTGGTTTAAGGGTGTGAAGGGATTGTAATGGGATATGTGAAAAGGAGGAAGCAGCAAAAGTAAATCACGTCACAAAAAGTAGAGGGAAAGAGTGGAGGGAGATGAGCATTGTTTGAGATTTACTTTCTGATTTGGTTTAAGGAAGGAGCAACAAACTCAGTTAAATATGGAAATCTAACTAGCTCTATAGGCAGTTGGAGGGGAAGGGGGAAAGAAAAGTCAAGGGAGGCTAAAAGTTAGGGAAGAAATACTAAGGGAAAAGGGGAATGAAAGGGAAGAGGGCTGAAAGAAGAGAGGCAAGACTGAGGGAAGTGGTGGTCAAAAAATAAAACTAAAGTGGAGGGGAAGGGAGAAGGGAGAACTAAAAGCATAAACAGGGTGAAAGGGGATGAAGGGAAAGACACAGATAGTAATTATAACTGTGAAAGTGAATGGGATGAACTCTCCCACAAAACAGAAACGAATAGTAGAATGGATTAAAAACCATAATCCAGCAACATGTTGTTCACAAGAAACATCTGAAACAGGGGGAATACACATAGGGTAATGGTGAAAAGTTTGAGCAGAATATATTGTGCTTCAGCTGATGTAAAAAAAAAAAGCAGAGACAGCAATCTTAATCGCAGACAAAGGAAAAACAGAAATACATCTAATCAAAAGACATAAGGAAGGAAACTATATCCTGCCAAAAAACCCCACAGACAATGAAGCAATATCATTACTAAACATATATGCTCCAAGTGGTATAGCATCCAAGTTCTTAGAGGAGAAATTAAAGGAGTTACAGGAAGAAATAGAGAGCAAAACTACTAGTGGGAGCCTGCAACCTCCCCCTAGCTGAACTTGATAAATCTATCCTCAAAATAAACGAAGAAGAAGTTAAAGAGGTGAATAAAATTCTGGATAAAGTAGATATGATAGATCTCTGGAGAAAACTGAATGAGGATAGGAAGGAATATACCTTTTTCTCAGCGGTACATGGCACATATACAACAATTGACCATGTCCTAGGTCATAAAAACCTCACAGTCCAGTGCAGAAAGGAAGAGATAGTTAATGCATCCCTTCTCAGATCACAGAGTAATAAAAATTATATGTAATCAAAGGCCATGGAAATATAAACCAAAAATGAATTGGAAATTGAATAATCTCATCCTAAAGAATGATGGCTTAAACCAGAAGTCAGAGAAACAATCAACAACTTCATTCAAGAGAATGACAATAATGTGACAACCTAACAAAATTTTTGGATACTGCAAAGGCAGTTCTCAGGGGAAGTTTTACATCTTTGAATGCCTACATGAATAAGATAGAGAAAGAGGAGATCAATGAATTTGTCAAGCAGCTGAAAAAGCTAGAAAGTCACAAATTGAAAATCCCCAAGTAAATACAAAATTAGAAACACTGAAAATCAAAGGAAATATTAACAAAAGTGAAATTATTAAAATCATTGAAGTAATAAATAAAACTAAGAGTTGATTATGAAAAAACCAATAAAATTGATAAACCTTTAATCAATTTGATTAAAAAGAAGAAAGAAGAAAAACATACTACCAATATCAAAATTGAAAAGGGTGAACTCACCTGCAACTAGGAGGAAATTAAAAAATAATTAGAAATTACTTTGCCCAACTATATGCCCATAAATTTGACAATCTAAATGAGATGCATGATTAGTTTAAAATACAAAAGTTGCCCAAATTCACAGAAGAGGAAGTTGAATGTTGAAATAACCCCATCTCAGAAAAAGAAATTGAAGAAGCCATCAATGAACTTCCTAGGAAAAAATCTCCAGGCCCTGATGGATCTACAACTGAATTCTATGAAACATTTAAAGAACTGTTCATTCCAATACTATATAGACTATTTGCAAAAAGTTCTGAAGAAGGAGTCCTACTATGTTCTTTTTATGATATAGATATGGTTCTGATACCTACACCAGGAAGAGCCAAAACAGAGAAAGAAAAGTATAGACCAATTTCTGTAATGAATATGGATGCAAAAATTTTAAATAAGATATTAACAAAAAGATTACAGCAAGTTATCACGAGAATAATATGTTATAATCAGGTAGGATTTATACCGGAAATGCAGGGCTAGTTGAATATTATGAAAACTATTAGCATTATTGACCATATCAACAACAGAGCTAACAGAAACCACATGATTATCTCAATAGATGCAGAAAAAGCTTTGGACAAAATACAACACCCATTCCTATTGAAAACACTGGAGAGCATAGGAATAAATGGAACTTTCCACAAAATAATAAGCAGCATCTACCTAAAATCTTCAGCAAGCATTATATGCAATGAAGAGAAGCTAGATGCATTTCCAATATCATCAGCGGTGAAACACGGATATCCATTATCATCACTAATAGGGTACTAGAAATGTTAACTGGTGCAATAAGAGAAGAAAAAGAAATTGAAGGAGGTAGAATAGACAAAGAAGAAACTAAGTTATCACTCTTTGATGATGATATGATGATATACTTGGAGAATCCCAGAGAATCAAGTAAAAAACTACTTGAAATAGTAATAAACTTTCGTAAAATTGCAGGTTACAAAATAAACTCACATCAGTCATCTGCATTTCTATATATTACTAACAAAGCCCAAAAGCAAGAGAGAGAAAGAGAAATCCATTTAAAGCTACAGTAGACCCTGTAAAACATCTGGGAGTCTACCTGCCAAAACAAACACAGGGACTGTATGAACACTATTACAAAACACTTTTTGCACAAATAAAGTCAGATCTAAGTAAGTGGAAAAACATCAATTGCTCATGGGTAGACCGAGACAACATGATAAAAATGGCAATTTTACCTAAATTACTTTACTTATTCAGTGCCATACCAATCCAGCTACCAGATAATTATTTTCTAGAGCTAGAAAAAACCATATCAAAGTTCATCTGGAAGATCAAAAGGTTCAGAATACCAAGGGAACTAATGAAAAGAAATGCTAGGGAAAGTGCCCTAGCCCTACTAGATGTCAAATTTTATTATAAAGCAGAAATCATGAAAACCATTTAGTACTAGCAAAGAAAGAGAGGAGTAGACCAGTGACATAGGATAGGTGCTCAAGACACAGTAGTCAATGAGTATAACAGTCTACCGTTTGATAAACCGAAAGACCCCAACTTCTGGGATAAGAGCTCACTGTTTGACAAAAATTGCTGGGAAAACTGGATAACAGTGGGGCAGAAACTGTACAAAAGAATAAATTCCAAATGGATACATGATCTATAAATAAAGATTGATTCTATAAAGAAATTAGGGGAACAAGGAATCATGCATTTGTCAGGTTTGTGGAGAATGGAGAAATTTTTGACCAGGCAAGATTGAGAACACTAAGAAGTGCAAAATGGATAATATTGATTACATTAAATATAAAAGACTTTGCACAGACAAACCCAATGCATCCAAGATTCAGAGGGAAGCAGAAAACTGAGAAAGTATTTTTGCAACTAGTGTTTGTGATAAAGATTTCGTTTCTAAAACACATAGAAAAGTGAGTGAAATGTACAAGAGCACAAATCCTTTCCCAATTGATAAATGGTCAAATGATATGAATAGGCAGTTTTCGGAGGAAAAAACTATAGTTTTCTGTATTAATATGAAGAAATGTTCTAAGTCACTATTGATTAGAGAAATGCTAATCAAAACAACCCTAAGATACCACGTCACACTTATCAGACTGACTAATATGACAGAACAGGAAGATGGTAGATGTTGGAGAAGATGTGGGAGAGTTGGAACATTAATTCATTGTTGGTGGTGCTGTGAGATGATTCAACCATTCTGGAGAGCAATTTGGAACCATGCCTAAAGGGCTATAGAAATGTACATACCCTTTGACCCAGCAATATCTCTTCTAGGACTGTATCTCCAAGAGCTCATAAAAATGGGAAAGGGTCCCACATGTACAAACATATTTATAGCAGCTTTCTTTGTGGTGGCCAAGAACGGGAAATCAAGGGCATGCCCATCCATTGGGGAATGGCTGAACAAGTTGTGGTATATGAATGTAATGGAATATTATTGTGCTATAAAAAATGATGAATAGGAAGACTTCCGGAGGCTTGGAAGGACTTATATGAATTGATGCTGAGTGAAAGAAGCAGAACCAGGAGAACGTTGTACACAGAAACAATCACATTTGGTGAGGAATTTTTCTGGTAGACTTAGTCATTCAAGGTAAAGCAGTGACCTAAAAAACTTCCAATAGACTTTTGAGGCCAAATGCCTTTCACATCCAGAGAAAGAACTTAGGAATTGGATCGCAGAATATTTTGCTTTCTCTATTCATTTTAATTCTTCTATTCAACATGTCTAAGATAAAAATGCATTTAATAGGAATGTATGTGTAGAACCCATATAAGATTGTATGCCGTCTTAGGGAGGGAGTAGGTAGGGAGGGGAAAAAATCCAAGGTATTTGGAAATGATTTTAGAACACTGAAAACAAATAAAATAATTAAAAAAAGAATATTGTTCAATTTGTCTGTCCCTCTGAAGGGTTTTCTCTGATCAAGGTGGGAGGGAAAGCTGATCAAGGTGCTTTCGTTTCCTTTCTTCCCAGTGATTTCTTCTAAGAGGTCTGAGGAAGAAAAGGGAATAAGCATTTATTAAGCACTTACTGTGTACCAGGTATTGTGCCTGCATGTTACAAATATTATCTCATTTGAGCATGAGCAGGAAGTTGTTTACACTGAGAGCAGACCCTTAAAACTAGTGGGTTCTACAACTATGATAATGTATGGGATGAAACCAAATAGTTTACAGGATTGTTAAGTGTTCCTTGTGTTACCTCTCTAAACTGAACATACTTCCTGTACAAGGTCATTTCAGTTCTTTCAATGGCTCTAATTCACATTAACTAAGGACGTTTTATTTACTTACTTTAAGGACTATGATTTGATTCAATGAAGATATATTCTCATCTGATTAATAGCCCATTATCTCTTACTTTTAATGTGTGAGGTGTGATTTGATTGATTGACTCACTGGAGCCCTATCCCATCAACACACAACTTTTGAAATCAATTAACACACCTTTACCAAACATTTACTGTATATTAGGCACTGTGCAAAGTAGTTGCGATACAAAGAAAGAGTGAATCTTTTATTCCTGTTTTGGCTTTTCAACAGTTTGTAGGAGATTCCTTAAGGTAGTTATTTCCATCCTTTAAAAAAACAACTCAGAATAACAGCATGTGAGATCTTTGTTGGGTTGAGGGACTTCGGAATCACTTGCTTCAACCCACCCTTGACCAAGATTTGCCACTATTTTGTATTTGACCAAAAGTTATCCATCCTTGGGTTGGGGACTTGCAAAGGAAGGGTAATCTTCCACCTTCCAGAGTACCGTATTCCAGTTTAAGAGAATTAATTGTCAAGAAGTTTTCCTTAAATTGGACCATGATCTCTCTTTTTGTAATAAGTCCCTTATAGCAAAGTGTTGAATTAAAGATGCTTAAATTGAAAAACATTTGGGAGTAATCAGATATGAGAGATACAACCATATTGGTAGCTTTCTTTCAATGGAGCGAATTAGTTCTATGGAAGGAGAATAACAGAGAAGTGAGCTTTAAGGAACACAACTCATTTTAATCTTGGAGATGATCAGATACCAAATAGTATTTCTAAAATATAAGCGATACCCAACTTATTTCAAGCAATCTCCAATAGAGTACAATTTGAAGACAAATAAAAGTTTAGTAATTGCTTAAATTCCTTGATGATAAATTATTAATTTACTATAAAGATTATAATATATAATATATTATGTATGTGATATATAATGAAAAGTGACAACAAAAATAATAAATTAAATAATAAATTTCTTAAACTTAGAACAGTATGAATGGCACTTGACCCATTATAAGAAAGGAAGGGAGTAGGTAAGAATATGAATTTATTTGGCACTTACTATTTGTCAGGCATTGTATTGAGTGATTTTCACAAATATTATCTCACTAGTATCTCATTCTCCCATTTGTAGAACATGAATAGTGAGCAGGTGAGTTGTGCCAAAAGATTGCTCAAATCACACAAGCATTCCCAAAATTTTATTCAGCTTACTCAAGTTATGTCTGGGCTCTTTGGATCTCTCTCCGGCAAGTATTCCATGGCACTTCTGTGAGAAATAGTGATCATCACAGCCACATCTTGACTTTTGCCATTTCTAATTTTTCAGAGTCAACAACTTCTTTGTTTCATTGGATCTCTTGGAAAGGCATACAGTGCCTTCTCATCTTTGTTCTTTACTCTAATTGTGTTTGTAAGTGTAGGGAGGCTACTAAATCCATCAGAGATCAAGCAATCAGTTCCACGGAGAGGCTTGGCAGGATTCAAATGCCCAACTTGGACCTACCTTACTGGTTTTAAACAGGCCCTATGGGGAGTGACCAAATGTCTCTTCCGTCAATCTGTGATATTCTTCTGGGGCAGACTTTTTGCACTTAGTATAAAGACTTTGATTCTTTATTTTTACCTGGTTAGTGTAATGAAAGATCAGTGAGCTGGTGTGATTGATACACTACTTCCCCTCTCCCACTCTAAAAAGGCATTTATTTTGTCTTTTCTTTACACCAGTTTTTTCTTATCTGTGAGATAGTGTTATGTTTCTTTGGGATGTCCAGTACTTGCCTTCCATCTGTCTCCTTGAAGGCAATATTCATGATATACAGAAAAGAAACTTTGAAACCAGATCATTGTGCACAAAAGTTTGAGTGAATTCTCTCTGATTTCTAGGAGAAAGGAGGACACTGAATCCAGTTATCTTATACATTCCTAGTTCTAAATTTTGCATTATTGTTGTTGATTCTTGTCAAACTCTCTGTGACCCCTTTTGGGGTTTTCTTGGCAAAGGTATTGAAAGGACTTGCAAATTCCTTCTCCAGCTCATTACCCCCAGTAATGTCCTAATTTTGCGGTCTACTTTCTATCTTCCAGGTTACTTCATGTGTGGGCTTGAAATGGGCACTTTAGGGCAGAAGAGTGAGGATGGAGAACTGAGTGAAGAACTGAGGTAAAAAAGGTTAAGTGACTTGTCCAGGGTCAAAGAAGTAGTAAGGGTTTGAGGCCAGATTGGAATTGAGGAAGATGAGTATTCTTGATTCCGGGCCTAACAGTCTATTCACTGTGCTACCCAGCTGCTTTTGGCAGAGTCGACCTCTGCAAATGAGTAATTATGGAGTAGATCTGCATCATGCCTGGGGAAGGGAAAAGGAGAAAACCCACAAATAAAGCTTCACTGTCCAAATGAGATTTACTCACGCATAGTCTACATCGTTTACCAAGACCTCAGCATGACTGGAGTTATGAGGTAGGTGTCATAGAGTCCTATAAGTCTGTATACTGTTTGGGGTGGAATAAATGCGACCTCTAAAGATGCTTGTCCAACTTGTCAATTTTGAATATGAAATATCCCATTTCTGAATTTTTTTAGAGATGCTATGTCAACTTTGGAGGGTCCCAGGTCCATGATTCATGGGCAAGAAGGTATTACCTGTCACCTCTCTTTCTAGATCTCCATTTCATGATTTTTGAGCATGCTAATGAGTTGATGGGACAAAGAAGGGAGAAGGAGAAGCTGGGAAAAATGTCTCATTCCTTCACCTGATTTATGTTGTGTACTTATCATGAGATAAGATAGGATTCTTCAAGGCCTTTGAAGGATTTCTGAGGAAATCTGTCCTGTACAAATACTCATGAGATCATAAAAAAACCAAACATGTCAATCATGCCTGATTCTCTGATTTAACTCATAACTCTCCCAAAGAAGCTTCTAGATTATAAAGTCAATTGGTTAGCCTTCTTAGAATCTCAGGATGTTAGGATCATAGACTGAGAAGTAGAAGATAACTTAGAGGCCTTACATTCAATCCCCTCATTTGATGGATGAAGGAAACAATGCGGAGGAATGAAGTAATTCGACCAGTGTCCTATAGTGAGTATATGGAGTAGTATTAGGATTCAAATCTTACAAAGTGAAAAGTGAACGACCAAAATTCTTTCTGTATTTTTCAGAATATAGAACAACATGTCTTTCCAATGTAGCCTGGTTCAGTGTTTGATGGGTGAAATTTGCCTGTGGAGAAACCAACCCACAGAATATGTCTGAGCAGGAAATAGATGCTTGGGATGTCAGTGTTTGCCTCTTAGGGATTTTCACTCTCTCCGTATATTGGGCAATGATCCCTTTCAGACTTTGAGAAGACAGGTTAATAGAGAAGATGACCTTCAATTTATCTTCTTTTTCATTCTGTGTGTCCTAGATCATGGAAACAGCTGAAGCTGATTAATGTTTGGCACATAATTTCTGCTTTTAAAAGTTTGAGAGGTTGGGGGTGGGATGAGAGAAGCAGAGACAAAAAAAACGCAGACACAGAGAGAGACAGAGATAGACCTTGCAGGCAGCTTCTGCTTTCCCTCTCCACCCTGCCCCACTTTTTTGTGGGTCAGATCTTCCTGTGATCAGTGGGGGTTGTGAGGCCAATAGGCATGGCTATGCCCTCAGTACTGTCCTAATTTTGGGGTCTACTTTGTGTCTTCCAGGTTACTTCATGTGTGGGCTTGAAATGGGTACTTTAGGGCAGAAGAGTGAGGATGGAGATGAAGTGGTTGGAGATATCAGGTAGAAATATAAGTGGATAGGTCTGTTAGCAGGGGCAGTTTATGGCTTCTTCTATGTGGACATTGGTGAGGTTGAGGGTGGCGTGAGGAGGGGGGTGTCAGCCTTGCTAATGGGCCTCTATCAAGGGCCTCTACTAACCTCTGTCTTTTGTGGCAAGTTGCCTATAGTGCCAAGAGTCACTCTGGCCCACATGGTGAAAGGTGAGAGAGGCCTCCTGGACAGATGTGATATCTAACTTGATAAGGGGGCAGTTTGGTAAAAAGCAGAGAAGTTTTAAGGTTAGGTGAGTCTATAGGTGCCAGATTGAGAGCCAGGGCTAGAAGCTGAGATAAGGGGTTTCAGCCTGATGGTGGGAAGAAATTCCTGGGATAAATTCAACACTGGTCAGTCAACTCAGGGTAAAAGGATTGAGCCTAAGGAGCTTTCTATAGCAAGCTTCTTACTGTTCTGGGCAGTTCTGACATCAGGATCCATTTTGGCATCTCTGACAAAAAGAATACAGCAGTAAAAATCAAGAGAGGCATACCTTGAAAGCCCTGAGGAACTTGGGCCTATATGTCAAAGAGATATGGCCATGGAGGCCCTGGTCTCTGCAGATCCCAGGAACATCTGGATGCTCTGTAGAAGCTTCTCAGAAGTGGATGCTTGGGGTTCGCCTCTTTATTGGACTCATTTCTAGCCTTTCTTTCTTTCCATTTTCTTCTTTAATGATCTCTGACCCACTGTCTTTCCAGGGTGTGGAGTCTGATATCTTCCCTCCAGGTACCTTACACATTGTCCTTCTTCCCAGGAATAACTCCTTACCCCTTTCCCCTCCTCTTGTCAATGGGAATTCCATTTCTTCTTTTCTTTCTGCCAGAGTGTGAATCTTTATCCTCTCTTGTATTCCTTCTTTTTAAAATTTTTTAATTTTTATTTCACCCCAGGATAGCATGCCCCACATGCACCCCTTCCTGCAGTTTGTTCTCCCTTCTATTGCCGCCCCTTTCTTCCATTGCCCTCCCCCTATTTTCTCAAGGGAAAAATAGATTTCTATACCCCATTGCCTCTGTATCTAATTTTTAACATTTATTTTTAAAGCTTTGAGTTACACATCCTCTCCATCCTTCCCCACCGACCCTCATTGAGAAGGCGAGCAATTCAATATAATTGGTTATCTATAAAAGTTACATCATGAAAGACTCACCATATTTCCCTCTGTCCTATTCTTCCCTCCATTTATTCCATTGTCTTCCTTGGCCTGTCCTCCCGCAGTAGTGTTTGCTCTGATTATCCCTTTCCCCAATTTGCTGTCCTGTCTATTGTCTTCCCTCTCTTATCTCCTTCCTCTCTGCTTTCCTACAGGGTAAAATAGATTTCCATACTCATCTGAGGGTGTCATTCCTTGTGTAAGCCAAATATCATGAGAATTAGGCTCACTTATTCCCTTTCATCTCCCCCCCTTTCCCTTCCATTGTCAAAGCTCTTTCTTGTCTATTTTATGTGAGAGGATTTGCTACCTTCTGCCTTTCCCTTTTTCTTACTCCCTGTACATTACACTCAACAGTAAATTTTATGGTTTAGGTATTTTATCTTCACATTAACCTTACCTTATGCCCTCTCTCTCTCTCTCTGTGTGTGTGTGTGTGTGTGTGTATGCGTGTATTTTATACATACATATATATACATACATAGACACATACAATCGTGTACATATGCATACCTCTACATATATAATATACACATGCATACATACTGATACACACCTACCTACCTACATGTGTATATATATATATATATATATATATGTATATATATATTTATACATACATACATATACGTATACATATACATAGTCTAACTATTCTTCATATTGAGAAAGGTCTCATGAGTTACAAATGTCATCTTCCCATGTAGGAATGTAAACAGTTAATCTTTAATAAGTCCCTTTTGTCTTCTTTTTCCTGTTTACTTTTTCATGTTTCTCTTGATTCTTGTATTTGAAAGTCAAATTTTCCTTTCAGCTCTGGTCGTTTCAGCAAGAATACTTGGAAGTTGTCCATTTCATAGAAATTACATTTTTTTCCCTGTAGAATTGTACTCAGTTTTTCCATGTAGATGATTCCTGGTTTTAATCCCATCTCCTTTGACCTCTTGAATATCATGTTCCAGGCTTTTCAGTTCCTTAGTGTAGAAGCTGCTAAGTCCTATGTTACCCTAGTTGTATTCCCACAATACTTGAATTATTTATTTCTGGCTGCTTGTAATATTTTCTCCTTGACCTTTTTATTCTAGAATTTAGCTGCAATATTCCCAGGAGTTTTCAGGATGTTATCAGTGAATCCTTCCCCTTTCTGTTTTACACTTTCGTTCTAGAATATCAGGGCAGTTTCCTTGATAATTTCTTGGAAGACGATGTCTAGGCTCTTCTTTTGTTCATGCAGGTAGACCAATAAGTTTAGAAATACCTCTCTTGCTTCTATTTTCCAGGTCAATTGCTTTTCCAGTGATATATTTCATATTGTTGTAGAGGACCTTGAGGGGTTTGAAAGAGCCCCTTATCAAGAGTTCCCCTCCTCCAAGGGAGAATAATAGCTGACTTGAGAAATTAAGTGATATGTTGTTCTCAGGTGCACGTCCTTGAATTTGGGTGTTGAAGTTCCAGGAATCAGGGTCCCTGCTATACAGGAAAACATTCAATAAAGAGGCCTTGAGGCCTCCCTTTCTACTTATCACAATCTCTTCTGTTTCATGCCTCAGTTGTTACCCCTATGGTTTTTATTTAAACACTATTTAAGCACCCCTACCCCCTAATTTTTTGACTCAGTATGTCGAGAATAAACTCAGCTTGTTCAGACTGCTGTGTCCCACCTGTCTTTTCATCCTTGCTCTATGAGCCCAGTAACCACCCTGGACCTGCTGGACTGTGTTGGACGCAGCATTTGGCGCCCAACGTGGGGCCCCGCCCATTCTAGACAGGAGAGACTGGTTTGTGTCGCAAGACCACAGGAGCACCCCCAGAGCAGAAGGGGAAAGTAGCATGCAGGAAAAAGGTGAGGGGAAGGCCTGGAAGGGGCCGCTTCTTTGTGGTCACTTGCGCTTTGAGCTCGGGGAAATTAGTTTCACTTTAGCAACAGGCTAGAGCCCAGGCATTTAAAAGAGACAAGTGAAGTAATCATGGGGTCATGAAGTAATTCATGTGGTGAAAGGCATGAGGGACCTGGAGGAAGGGACTATAAATCTTGAAAAGTGGGAAACAGTAGGCAATCTAATGAGTGAGTATTATAAAGAGGTCAGACCAAGTGCTGCTCCTGTTACAACATATTCAGTTTGGAATGTACTTAAAATACGTGTTCAGAAACCCGAACAAGTATCAGTAGCCACAAAAACAATAAAGGTAGCTGTAGCCTCTAGTACAAAAGAGTAGGAAGACCTGATGGAGTGTGTCACACAAAAAATTAAAATAGAGTCTCCTCTTCCCACTGCTCCTCCATTCTACAAGTCTAGATCACAAGTTTCTGAAAAATCCAGAAGCCTGAAGGGATTGTACAAAAAGTCCTTAGGCAAGCCACAGAAATAGGAGAAAGAATACTTTTGGAAATGAAGCTAACATTGGTATTAATAGAAACCCCACATCCTTATAACCCAGGAGTGGCTATAAGAGAGTGTACCCCTCTGGATTTTAAATTCTCAAAGAAATTACTCAATTATGGACCAGATAGTCTTTACATTCAATCTCTTCTAGACAGCATTTCTCAGACAGCCTTATACCCCACTGATTGGTGCAATATAGCTAAACCACTCTTGAAGGATGACACCTCTTAGTTGGAAATCTGAATTGTATGAAAGATGTTTGGAACACAGTGATAGATAGTAAGCCAAAGTTATAATTTGTGCAGAGAATTTCTGACAATTTTTTCTCAGTTTTTGAATTCTTTTTGTTATTGTCTGTATATGTGTTCTGTCTTCATATGTTCTCCCTGTGTGTATTTGTGAGTTATTATGGCCAGCTCCTTTATAGCTGGAATTTGGAATGTTATCTCTTTCCCTCCCCCTCATCCCTTCTCTCTGATGGCTGCAGCATTGGGGAGGAGAATGGTAGAGAGAAAGAGAGAAACTTATCTTATATTATTTAGTTTACATGATTGCTAAATGCAGTTTTAGATAAGAAATGCAAAGAAATAATGTATGTGCAGTTCTAAAGGGGCTTTAATCAAAGCCCACTAGGAGAACAACATGGGTATGAAGTTTAAAGAAAGCATAAAAGTTTTGGAAATTATTGGAAAGTTGTTGATAAAATTCTCTCTCTCTTTCTACCTTCTAACCCTTGCCAGGTCGTGAAGCTGGATAGAAAGACAAGAAGAAATTGGGAAAATTTTCCCCCTCATATCAGAAAGGCAGATTGAATAGCATTTTAATTATCTCATGGCTCACCTAAAAGAGACAAGTTTTTGTATATGGGATACAACCAAAAGGTCATTATTCTGGTCATATTTTAAGTGAAACATGTCAGAATTTGTTGTATTATTTGGCACTAAGGCAAATTGAGAAAATGCATAAATCTGAAAATGAATTTTGTTGAAATTAAAAGATGTTGCAAAAATTGTGTAAAGCCAGCTATGTTATTTAAAATTTTATCAGTCCTACTAACCTTGTCTTATAATGTTTTGTAATTGCCATTTAGAAAACCAGGTATTTTCACCTTTGCCTGTTAAAGATGTTACAGCTAAAATAATTTGGTTATCATTTATAAAAGTTGTAAGATTGTTAACTAAGTTTTTGAAGTTTCTGTTTTAATACTAAACCTAAAATTGTTAATTGATTACTGTGTGTGGATAGATATGAATGGAGTAAAAATTTTATTTAGACTAGTTCTGCCCATTCAGAGCAGCCCTCCTGTATGTTTGTAGGTTGGCAGGCATGAGATCTGTGCCAATTCCTTTTATTTTGTAAAACTGCCAAGGCTCCTTTCATGTGGACAAGGTCATCAGTCCTAAGAAAGAAATTTGTTTGGCTTATATAATTCATAAAAAAATGAATATGATTTGCTCAAAAGTTGTAATAGATAGATCTATAAAGCAGAAAAGATCTTGCTGTTTTAATAAGCAAAAGTTAAAATTAATGTGTGAACTTTTTAACAACTTAATTTCTAAAGTTTTTTTCTTCCAGAATCAATACGATCAGAAAAAGATAAAGAAGCGCATGAAACAATGATGATCATCTATTCAGTTGTGAGATTCGGCTTAGAAATCTCTTTTGTTTAAGACATTACAGCTCTGGTAGTGAACAGTAATAACTTATGTACTGTCTTCTCTATGGAAGAAACAGAAAGGAAACTGAAGCAGTCTGAATGATCAGTTCCAGAGATTTGGAAACCTAACAAGCTTGATCAAAACATATAGAAAGCAGATAAGGAGATTGGGAACAAATGGGAATCATTCAAGCCTCTCCTATCTCTAGATAGTTACTAAGCATGTCAAGAGAGTGTGAGGAAGTCTGATGGTATTCTCACACCCACCTCACTTCTGGTTATTTTATTCTTACTCCTTTTTGGTCCTTGTTTGTTTAATCTCTGTGCCAGATTTGTGTCCTCTAGGTTTCTTTGTCCAAGACCATCACCTATCACCCCCTGAATCGTCAAGTTCCTCATATTGGTTAAAGACACAACCCTTCCAATGTTGGGACCCTGTGAGGCGGGGTCAGCTCTACATCCAATCTCAGCAGGCAAGCCAAGACCTTCATCTCTTATCCCAAAATATGTCGGGTCCCACCTGCTTAAAGGAGGACAGGGTGGGGTGCTTGAGTGCATGTCCTTGGGCCTCCGTTTTAATATTACGTTTCTCTCTACAAATCATTCATATTTCAGGAATATCATATAACCCTATGGGTCAGGCAACAGCATAAAGGAAGAATAAAACTCTCAACCTGTTCCTTCAAAAACAAAAAAGGGAAATGCTTGGTAGGTCCCCTCATGAACAATTGGCACAGGTCGCATATACTATGAACAACTTAACCTTAGATTATGACAACCTTACTCCTTCACAAACATTCTTCTCATTTTTCAGCTGTAATGATACCAGAATTATTAGTGAAAAGCAGATTGCACCCCAGCAGCAACAGGTGCTGTGGAAGGATGTCAATGAGGTGTGGAGAGGACCTGATAGGGTATTAACAAGAGGGAGAGGATTTCTTTCTGTCTCCACAGATGGTGGAATCATCTGGGTCCGAGAAAGAGATCCAAGACCTGTCCAAGCAGATACAGAAGCTGTGCCTGCACAAAAAGACCCGCTGGGGCGCAGAAGAAGATGAAAGGCTAAAGGAGATACCAGACAGCCTCTCACTGGGTTCCTCTTTTTACTGAATTCCCTTTACTTGGTTAAGGCTGACAAAAATGGGACTGTGACAGCACGAGGGGCAACACTTTTAATGGCACTTGTTTGAATTGCTTTGTGAATACTTGCATAAGAAAAAGTAGGAGGCCAAAAGGTGTTTGTTATTAGACGGAGTGCATTCTCTCTCCTTCAGGCCAAGGAGTCTCAATGGTATCAAGCTCCAGGAGATCAGACTATTGATTTGCTTCGCAGAAAATTGATTTCTTGTAAAAAAAAAATGTGTATTTTCTTTATTATTTTTGGAATTATTACTTTAGTAGCCATTATTGCTAGTAGTGTAGCTTTAAGAGAAGGTATTATGAGTGTACAAACAGAAGTTAAACAAGCCAAATATTTAGATCAATTTTTCTGAAATATTACAAGGGCATTTCAAGTACAAGAAAAAATTAATAAGGATTTTTACCAGGCTATTGATGAATTGCAATGGGATGTAATAGAAATTAATGAACAAGTTGAGATACTCACCTTATATAGTAGATTGAGTTGTGATTATAGGTTTACCCATATTTGTTTGTTAAATGTGATTTACAATGATACCCGTTATAATTTTACCAAAATTGTTTATCACTTAAGAGGATTATGGAATGTTAAAAATGTAACTATGGATATGGATGATGACTTGGAAAAAATTGTTCAGATTATTGATGATGCCAGAAGTCATGGCGACTTGGATCCACCTGAGGCTGCACAGCAGATTGCAGACGTGATAAATGGAGCACAGGGTTTTTTAAAGTGACTTTGCACTGTTGGCTGTTGGTCATAGGCCTTGCAAGAGTATTTTGTATTTGTGTCTGTGCTCCTGCCTTGCTGTCCTTGATAATCAATACTATACATAACCTGGCATTCAACATTTGGATGAATAGGCAAGAGTCATTGTAAAACAAAAAGGGGGAGATGTAGAGAACCTTGAGGGGTTTGAAAGAGCTCCATATCAAGAGTTCCCCTCCTCCAAGGGAGAATAATAGCTGACTTGAGAAATTAAGTGATATGTTGTTCTCAGGTGCACGTCCTTGAATTTGGGTGTTGAAGTTCCAGGAATCAGGGTCCCTGCTATACAGGATAACATTCGATAAAGAGGCCTTGAGGCCTCCCTTTCTACTTATCACAATCTCTTCTGTTTCATGCCTCAGTTGCTACCCCTATGGTTTTTATTTAAACACTATTTAAGCACCTCGACCCCCTATTTTATTGGCTCAGTATGTCGAGAATAAACTCAGCTTGTTCAGACTGCTGTGTCCCACCTGTCTTTTCATCCTTGCTCTGTGAGCCCCATAACTGCCCTGGACCTGCTGGACTGCTCTGGCCTCAGCATATTGTCTTGTATTTTCTTATTCTTTTCATTTTGTTTTATAATTTCTTGGTTTCTCATAAAGTCATTATGTTCCATCTGCTCCATTCTAATTTTTAAAGCACTATTTTCTTCTGTGAGCTTTTGGACCTCCTCTTCCCTTTGGGCAGTTTTGCTTCTTAAGGCATTCTTCTCCAAATTGACTTTTTGGAGCTCTTTTGCCATTTTGGTTAGTCTATTTTTAAAGGTGCTATTTTCTTTAGTATTTTTTGAATGTCCTTTAACAAACTATTAACCAGTTTTTCATGATTTTTTTGGATTGCTCTCTTTTCTCCTCCCAATTTCTCCTCCACTCCTCTTACTTGATTTTGAAAATCTTTTTCAAGTTCTTCCATGGCCTGAGACCATTGCATATTTTTTGGAGGCTATGGATATAGGAGCTTCTTGCTGTCTTCCTCCAGTTATATGAATTGGTCGTCCTCTGTATTATTTGCTCCTCCTTACCTGAAAGGATGGAGGAAAATATCTTTTCACCAAGACAGTAATCTTCTACACTCTTATTTTTTCCCCTTCAGCAGCATTCTGACAGGCAATTATTTTACTTTTGAGTCCTTTGTCAAGTGGAAGGTATACTACTCCAGGCTTCAGAGGTTTTGTGCAGCTGTTCTCTGAGATTTCTCCAGGGACCTGTAAGTTCTGATTTCTTCCAAAGTGGCATAATTAAGGGAGAGGTGCATACTCCTCTTCTGGCCTACACTCTGGTTTGATAGCAACTACAAGCACCCTTTTCTGCCCCAGAACTGCGAGTAGGATTCTCTCTCCAGAGCCGCCACTTGGTCCACCATACTAGTGTTCCTCCTCTAGCCAAGAGTACCACTCAGATCAGCTGCTTGATTCCCCCAGAGTCTGCTGGTAGAGAGTTCCAGAAGTGACTGCAACTGTGATAGTGGCTGCTGCCACCCTGGGGTTGGAGCTGAGCCTGGACCATGCTACCCTCTCATCCAAGTGAATAAACCTTCTCGCCAACCTTTGAAGGTGTCTTTGTAATTTTTGGGTTGAGAAATCTGGAAACCCCAGCAGTTAGCTGTGGGGTACTGGACAGGCTTTAGTGTGCAAAATCTCCAGGAGAAGCTGTGGTTCCCAGATTCCTCAACCTACAAACACCAAAGACAGCTTCAAAGGTGAGTGAGAAAACTCTTTCACCTGAGTGAGAAGTCATCAGGGTCCTGCCCTAGCCCTGGCCCCAGGTGTCTGCAGCATCCATTTTTGGAGCATTTGGCCTAATGTCCTTGGGGGAATCAAGTGGCTGATCTGAATCTGCCCTGAGTGGCAGCTTTGGGTGCAGAGGAGCACTGATGTGGTAGAGCTGGAGGCAGTTGTGGAGAGGGAACCCTTCTCTCAGATCCTGAGCAGAAAAGCTTGTGGTTGTTCCCAGACCATAGCTCAGGCCAGGAGAGGAGTAAACTCCTGTGCCTTGATTGTGTCCCCTTGGAGGAACTGAGAACTTGCAGGATCCCTAGAGTATACCTTCCACTTGACAAAAAACTCAAAAGTTAAGTAACTGGTTGGGAAAATACCCCAAATAGGGGGGAAACAGAAGGTTATTTTAGGTTATAGAAGGTTACTTTCTTGGTGAACTGGTATTTTCCTCCATCCTTTAGGATGAGAAAGAACAAATTATAAAAGAGAGAAGAAAAAGCTTTTTGGAGGGGAAAAGGGGGAAGGTGAGAGGGAAAAATTGAAGATTATTCTCATGACATTTAGGTTAAGGAAGCAAAAACATGCACACTCAATTTGGCATGAACATCTATCTTACACTACAGGAAAGTAGGGGAGAAGGGGAAAAGTGGGGTATGGAATAAAAGGGAAGGCAAACAGGAGGAGGGAGTAATTAGAAGTAAACACTTTTGGGGAGGGACAAGGACAAAAGAGAGAAGAGAGTAAATGGGTGGCAGAATGGGATGGAGGGAAATGTAGTTAGTCTTTCACAACATGCCTACTATGGAAGTCTTTTGCATAACTACACATGTATTGCTCTTATTGAATTGCTTGCCTTTACAGTGGGGATGTGTGGAGAGGGTGGAACTCAAAGATTTAGGAATGAATGTTGGGAATTGTATTTGAATGCAACTGAGAAATAATCAATACGGGTAATGGGGTACAGAAATCTATCTTACCCTACAAGAAAAGAGAGAAGATGGGGATAAGGGAACAGAGGGGGTGTGATAGAAGAGAGGGCAGATTGAGGAAGGGGTAATCAGAAAACATCTTGAGGTAGAGGAGGGGAGAGATGGGGAGAAAATTTGGAACTCAAAATCCTGTGGAAATGAATGTGGAAAACTCAAATTAAATAAATAAATTGAGGAAAAAGAAGGAAAAAAATTAAAAAAAAAATCTCAGAATCAAATCATCTGAGATCTGTGCTGGGTTGAGGGACTTCCGAGACACTTACTTCCGCCTATCCTTCACTAATATTTGCTACAGCCTGGGCTTGGGGACTTCGAAACAAGGGAAACCTTACTCCTTCCAGAACACCATTTTAGGAGAAGTAATTGTTAAGAAGTTTTCCTTAAATTCATCCCAGATCTTCCTTTCTACAATTACTTTCCTATACCAAAGTTTGGAATTAAAGGTCCCGAAATGTAAAAGTTTTGAGGTAATCAGATCTCAGTGATGCACCCATATTTGTAGTTGTCTTTCTTTTTTATTTTTATTTTTATTTTTATTTATTTATTTATTTATTTATTTATTTATTTATTTATTTATTCATTCATTCATTCATTCATTCATTCATTTATTTATTTATTTTAACTTTTAACATTTATTTTCACAAAATTTTGGGTTACAAATTTTCTCCCCTTTTATCCCCTCCCCCCCCAAACCCAAGCATTCTAATTGCCCCTGTGACCAATCTGCTCTCTCTTCTATCATCCCTCTCTGCCCTTGTCCCCATCTTCTCTTTTGTCCTGTAGGGCCAGATAGCTTTCTATACCCCTTAACCTGTATTTCTTATTTCCTAGTGGTAAGAACATTGCAGTTGATCCTAACACTTTGAGTTCCAACTTCTTTACCTCCCTCCCTCCCCACCCCTTCCCTTTGGAAGGCAAGCAATTCAATATAGGCCAAATCTGTGTAGTTTTGCAAATGATTTCCATACTAGTTGTGTTGTATAGGACTAACTATATTTCCCTCCATCCTATCCTGTCCCCCATTACTTCTATTCTCTTATGATCCTTTCCCTCCCCATGAGTGTCAACCTCGGATTGCATTCTCCTCCCCATGCCCTCCCCTCTATCATCCCCCCCACCTTGCTTGTGCCCTTGTCCCCCACTCTCCTGTATTGTGAGATAGGTTTTCCTATCAAAATTAGTGTGCATTTTATTCTTTCCTTTAGTGGAATGTGATGAGAGTAGACCTCATGTTTTTCTCTCGCCTCACCTCTTTATCCCACCACTAATAAATCTTTTGCTTGCCTCTTTTATGAGAGATAATTTGCCCCATTCAATTTCTCCCTTTCTCCTCCCAATATTTCTCTCTCACTGCTTGATTTCATTTTTTTTTTAAGATATGATCCCATCCTCTTCAATTCACTCTGTGCACTCTGTCTCTATGTATGTGTGCGTGTGTGCATGTGTGTGTGTGTACTCCCACCCAGTACCCAGATACTGAAATGTTTCAAGAGTTACAAATATTGTCTTTCCATGTAGGAATGTAAACAGTTCAACTTTTGTAAGTCCCTTATGACTTCTGTTTGCTGTTCACCTTTTCATGGTTCTCTTCATTCTTGTGTTTGAAAGTCAAATTTTCTTTTCAGCTCTGGTCTTTTCATCAAGAAAATTTGAAAATCTTCTATTTCATTGAAAGACCATTTTTTCTTCTGAAGTATTATACTCAGTTTTGCTGGGTAGGTGATTCTTGGTTTTAGTCCTAGTTCCTTTGACTTCTGGAATATCCTATTCCATTCCCTTCGATCCCTTAATGTAGAGGGTGCTAGATCTTGTGTTATCCTGATTGTATTTCCACAATACTTGAATTGTTTCTTTCTAGCTGCTTGCAATATTTTCTCTTTCAACTGGGAATTCTGGAAGTTGGCCACAATGTTCCTAGGAGTTTCTCTTTTTGGATCTCTTTCATGCGGTGTTCTGCGGATTCCTTGAATATTTATTTTGCCCTCTGGTTCTAGAATCTCAGGGCAGTTTTCCTTGATAATTTCATGGAAGATGATGTCTAGGCTCTTCTTTTGATCATGGTTTTCAGGTAGTCCCAAAATTTTTACATTGTCTCTCCTGAATCTATTTTCCAGGTCAGTTGTTTTTCCAATAAGATATTTCATATTATCTTCCATTTTTCCAATCTTCTAGCTATGTTCTGTGATATCTTGCTTTCTCACAAAGTCCTTAGCGTCCATCTGTGCCATTCTAGTTTTGAAACAACTGTTTTCTTCAGTGAGCTTTTGAATCTCCTTTTCCATTTGGCTACTTCTGCTTTTGAAAGCATTCTTCTCCTCATTGGCTTTTTGAACCTCTTTTTCCAATTGAGTTAGGCTAGTTTTCAAGGTGTTAATTTCTTCAACATTTTTTTGGTTCTCCTTTAGCAGGGAGCTGATCTGCTTTTCATGCTTTTCTTTCATCCCTCTCATTTCTCTTCCCAGTTTTTCCTCCACCTCTCTAACTTGATTTTCAAAATTCTTTTTGAGCTCTTCCATGGCCTGAGCCCATTGGGTGGGCTGGGACACAGAATCCTTGATTTCTGTGTCTTTGTCTGATGGTAAGCATTGTTCTTCCTCAGCAGAAAGGAAGGGAGGAAATGTCTGTTCTCCAAGAAAGTAACCTTCAATAGTTTCATTTCTTTTCCCTTTTCTGGGCATTCTCCCCAGCCAGTGACTTGACCTCTGAATATTCTCCTCACACCCACCTCGCCTCCTGGTCCTCCCAGCCAGCGTTTGTGGACTGAGATTCAAATGCTGCTTCCCGCCTTAGGGCTTTTGGCGGGGGCAGGGCTGCTATTCAGTGTTAGATTAAGTTCAGATGGTCAGGTCAGGGCAGGGCCGCCTCTCAGGCTCAGTTCCCTCAGGGGGTTTATGCACAGACCTTCCACAATGGATCCAGGCTCCCGCCTGCTTGGAGAGCCCCTGTCTGCAGCCGCCTCTCAGCTTCTACCTCCCGGGGGGGCCCGAATCATGGGGGCACCCCACTCCCCTCTCGACCCGCCAAAGAGACTCTCTCACCGACCCCCGTCACCTGTGGGTGGAGGGACTTGTGCGGCCACTGGAGATCCCGTCCCTGAAGCCTGCTCGGGTCTGTTTCTCTCGGTGCCACGGCCGCTGCAGGGCTGCCCTCCGCTCCCAGCCTCAGCACCCAGTCCGCAGCGGGAAGAACCCCCCGAGAGAGGTTTGCAGGTCTCTCTGGAACAGAAATCTCCCTCGCTCCAATATTCCGTGGCCTCTGGGTGCAGAATTCACCATGAGTTGGTCCCCTCTAGACGTTCTGTGGGTTGTGGGTTCGGAGCTATGTGTATGTGCGTCTTTCTACTCCGCCATCTTGGCTCCCTCTAGTTGTCTTTCAATGGAGGCAATTAGATTTAAGGAAATGAAAATGATTTAGAAGTGAGCTTAAGGGAATACAACTCAGATACCAACTAGTATTTCGAAATGATAAGTCATACCCAACTTATTTCACGAAATCTGCAACAGAGTACAATTTGAGGTGAAAAAAGGTTTTATAACTACTTTTAAAAAATTTGAACGGAATTTGACCCATCATGTGAAAGAAATGAAATAGGTACAAGGATATGAATTTATATAGCACGGCCTACATGTGAGATGTTGTACTGAGTGATTTTTTCACAAATATCATCTCACTAGTATCTCATTCTCCAATTAGTATAATACGAATCATGGGCAGGTGAGTTGTACCAAAATGTTACTCAAATAACACATTCACTTCACAAATTTGATTCATCTCAACGCCCTGAGGTCATCCCTGGGCTCTTTTGGTCTCCTCTTTGTGGCAAATATTCCACTTCACTTCTCCAAAAAACAGGGATCATCACAGCCATGTGTTGACTTTTGACATTTCTAATTTTTCAGAGTCAGCAACTTCTTTGTTTGATTGGATCCCATGGAAAGGTAAATAGTGCTTTCTTCTCTTTGTCCTTTGTTCTAATTGAGTTTGTAAGTGTAGGGAGTCTACTAAATCAAACATAGATCAAGCAATTAATTCCACCGTATATATCAGAGATGTGGCTGGACTGAAATGCCCAATTCCCAACTACCTGGCTGGTTTACACATGCTCTATGAGGAGTAAGGAAATGTGTCTTCAATCAATCTGAGATATCCTTCTGGTGCAGACTTTTTTCACCTGACTGATAAAGACTTAGTACAAATTCTTAATTTTCACCTGGTTAAGGTAGTGAGGGATCAGTGAGTTAGTGTGATTAATCTATTCCTTTCCCTCCCCCTCTCTTAATAGACATTCATTTTTTCTTTGGTTTTCCCCAGTTCTTTCTCTTCTCTCTGACACAGACAGTTCCACATTTTTCTGTGATGTCTTTGTGATGTACTTGCCTTTCAACTGTCTCCTTGAAGTCAGTGTTCATGATTTCTAGAAATGGACCTTTGAATCCACATCATTCTCCACAAAAGTCTGAATGAATACTCTCTGATTTCTAGGAGCTTGAAAGGAGGCCACTGAATCCAGTTATCTTACACATTCCTAGTTTCATATTTGGCATTATTGTTGTTCAGTCGTGTTCAACCCTCTGTGACCTCATTTGGGGTTTTCTTGGCAAAGATATCGAAGGGACTTGCCAATTCCTTCTCCAGCGCATTTTACAGGTGAAAAACTGAAAGAAACAGGGTTAAGTGACTTATCCAAGGTCAAACAAGTGGTAAGAATATGGGGCCAGATTGGAATTGAAGAAGATGAATGTTCCTTACTCCAGGCATAGCACTCTATCCACTCTGCTCCCTAGCTTCCTTTGGCAGAGTGGACCTCTCCAAATGAGTAGTTATGGAGGGGATCAACATGATGACTGGGGAAGGGAAAAGGAGAAAACCCACACATAAGACTTCTGCATCCAAATAAGATTTATTAAGGCAGAGTCTGCCTAACTTACCAGAGGTGCAGCAGGACTGTAGACATGAGGTTGAGATGATTGGGTTCCGCAAGTCTGCATCCAGAATGCGGTGGAATAAATGGCACCTGTGTAGATCCCTTCTCAACTTGTCACTTTGGTATATGAAAAATCCCATATCTGACTTTTTAAAGGGATGCTCTGTTACCTTTGCAGGATTCCAGTGTCATGATTCATGTGGAAGAAGGCATTATCTGTTACCTCTTTTTCTAAACCTCCATTTTATGATTTTTGAGCATGCTAATGAGTTGATGGGACTAAGAAGGGAGAAGGAGAAGCGCGGAAAGAGTCTGACTCCTTCCTTTACTGATTTGCTGTGTGTCCTTATCAAAGTAAGATGGGACTCTTCTCCAAGGCCTTGCAGGATTTCTCAGGAAACCTGACCTGTACAAACTGTTGTGGGATCAGAAACACAACAAACTTGCCAATCATGCCTGATTTTCTGATTTATCTCTTAACTCTCCCAGAGGAGTTTCCGCACTATAAAGCGAATTGGTTTTTCTTCCTAGAATCTCAGGATGCTAAAATCATAGACTGAGAAGGAGAAGGTTGCATTCAACCCTCTCATTTGGTGAATGAAGGAAATAATGCAGATTAATGAATGACTTTACCAGTGTCATCCATTGAGTACCTGGAGTAGTCTTTGGATGCAAATTTCCCAGACTGCAAAGTTGGGGAACAAAAGATCTTGTGTAAGAATGCAGAACAACATGTCTTTCACATGTGGCCTGGTTCAGTGTTTGATGGGTGAGATTTTCATGTGAACAAACAAACATCAGCATATGTCTTAGCAGGAATGAGATCTTGGGATGTTTGCTTCTTAAGGATTTTCACTCTCTCCTTATGTGGGGTAATGAGCCCTTTCAGGCTTCAAAAGGAAAGGTTAATAGAGAAAATTACCTTCAATTTATCTTCTTTTGAATTCTGGTTGTCCTAGGCTATGGATAAACCTGAAGCTAATTTATATTTGGCACATAATTTCTGCTTTTAAAATTTGAGAGGTAGGAGGGGAATGGGAACTGAGAAGCAGAGACAGAAAGAAATGCAGACACAGACACAGAAACAGACAGAGATAGACTTTGTGAACAGCTTCTGTTTTCCTGTCCAACCCCGACCCCCTTTTTTGTCACTGAAGTCATCCTGTGATCCATGGAGGTTGTAAGGCCAGCAGGTGTCGCTATACCCCAGGGACTGTCCTAATTTCTGGGTCTTTGTGTCTTTTAGTTAACTTCAAGTGTAGGACTGAAATGAGAGCTTTCGGGCAGAGGAGTGAGAATTGAGCTGAAGTGGTTGGAGATGTGAAATAGAGCTGTGAGGAGATTGGCCTGTCAGGAAGAGGGTTTTCATGGCTCCTTTTACGTGGACATTGGTGAGGTTGAGGGGTATGGGGAGTGAGAGTCATTCTCAGTAAATGGCCTCTCTAAAGGGACTCTACCAGCCTCTGTCTTTGGAAGCAAGTTGCCTGCAGTGCCAAGAGTCACCCTAGGCCATGTGATGAAAGGTGAGGGGCATCCCAGGCATATGTGATGCCTGACTTGATATGGAGGTGATCTGGCAAAAAGCAGAGATGGTTTAGGGTCAGGTAAGTCTGTGGGTTGCAGATTGAGAGCCAGGGCTAAAAACTCAGATTAGGGGTTTCATCCTGACAGTGGGAAGAAATTCCTGGGATGAAATCAAGACAGAACCCTCAACTCAGGGTGACAGGTTTGGACCAAAGGAGTTGTCTGTAACAAGCTTCTTATTACTCTGGGCAGTTCTGACATCAGGATTCATTTTGAAATCTCAAGACGAGGAGAAGGCAGAAGTGAAAATTTGAGGGCATCAGGTCTTGAAAGCTCTGAAGAACTTGGACCTCAATGTCAAAGAGTATGGGGCCATGGAGGCCCAAGTCTTGGCAGAAGCCAGGATCATCTGGATGCTCTGCAGAGATTTCCCTGAAGTGGATGCTTCGGACTTGCCTGAGTTCATTGGATTCATTTCCAGTCTTGCCTTCCTTCCATTTCTTGCTTTACTCATCTATGACCCATTGTCATTCCAGAATGTGGACCCTCACATCTTCCTGCCTGGCACTTTTATAGGTCCTCCTCTTTCCCAGGAGTAAGTCATTAACCCTTTTCCCCCTCCTTTAAATGGGAATTCCATCCCTCTTTCTTCTTTTTTTCCCTCAGGGTATGAATCCTCAACCTCTTCATATATCCTGGAGTATAAATTCCCCTATACCTTACCCAAATATGAAACCTACCTCCTTTGCTTTCTCCTGATGTAACATTTTCCTCCCTCACCTCCCTCCTCAGCTATGAACCCTTGGAAGTTACTTTCACCCCCTTTTCTCCTGTGCCTAGGTCCCTGTGGTTTTTGTGCTGGTCTCCGGTGGGGGTCTGGGGACTGTTACAGCTTTCCAAGGTTTTCTTAGTGAACTGAGCCTTGTGGGGCTCCTGGACCATTGTAGGGCTGTCTGTCTCCAACTGGGGACCACCTGTCATTGTGTATGTTGTCTGTGGGCAGGGAATCCACAGGTCCAGTAGGAAGAAGGGGACCTGGGCTCACAGCCATACTCCATACTCCACAAACTCCCACTCCACATGTGCCCTGCTGTCTCCCGATTACACTTGGTCCATGCATAATGTTGAGTGTACCTTTCAGCTGATATTGAAAAAGTTCTTTTTAGGACAGTGCGAATGAGAAAGGACTTGGTGAAATTGTAATGAGTTTCAGAGGAAGAAAGGGACTTGTTAGATGACAAAGGAGAGTTATACTATATAGCACTTTGGAGACCAACTAGGTGTATAAATAAGACATTGGGCTGATAGTCAATCGATTTTGAGAGTGAAATCCCATCCAGGCCTTGGTGAACTTCTAAGTGCTTGGAAACCATGATAGAAAGGAGGAAGGAAGCAAGAATTTCTTGAGCAGCTATTGTGTGCCAGGCTGTGCACTAAGTCATTTGTGCTGAGCAACAAAGACTGTCATCTTGGATCCTCATAGCATTTCTGGAACATAGGTACTATTATTCTCATTTTAACGCAGAAGAAACTGAGGCAGGCAAAGGTGAAATCACTTGTTCATGGTCCCATAAGCATTAATTATCTGAGGTCCTATTTGTACTGGGATTTTCTTGACTCCATGGCTGGTGTTACATACACTAGGGGTGGCCCCTAGTGGCTAATTGCTTTGTAACTGGTCATATCTTTCTCCATCTAGGCATAAGATGTTTCTCTCACCCTTAGGTGCACATCTTCCCCCCACACGCAGAGTTATGGGTGGACAGACATGGACAAGGCAAAAGTAGAGCTCAGCAGGTGGCTGAAGGAGGACTCCTGAGATTTCTCTGTTGTTCTCAATGGGTTCTACTTGGCATGCAGAGAGGGATGGCTATTCTCTCACTGACGTCTGGTCCTGTTCCATTGTGTTCCCCCTGTTTGGGTGGCTCCCCCAGACTAAGCTTCCAGCTTCCTAGTCAATCAACTAACATCCATTAAGTCCCTACTCAGATTCTATGCCAAGTGCTAAGGATCTACTGGGTGACATCATGTTAACTTTTTGGTGTTGAGGCAGGGAGTATACCTTCAAATCTGACCTTAGTCAGTAGAGGCTTAGATTTACAGTAAGGAAACCTGGATTCAAATCCTTTATTGATTCTCTGTGTGACCCTACTGCCTAGGTTACTAAAATTGTCAAACAAGCAATTCTGAAGACCCAGACCATTCCAATGAGGAGAGAAAAAGGGAGTTGAATAAAGAGACCAATGTGGATGTGGAGGAAACCCTTGAATGAAGTTCGACTTTGAAAAGCTATATCCATGTGATAGGAGGAAAGAAAAGGACAGATAATAGACTGAATGTAAAAGGAAAGAGTGAACAGTAAGAAGAGTTTAATGTGTGCTGAAGCCATTCAAGAGCCGAGATACATGGGAACTTCAGGACAACAGAAAATGCCTTTCAAGGTGTGCTTTTTTCCCAAGGCATAGGGTCCTTTCTCACTGGAAGTGGGACTCAGTGTGAGGACGGGGCCTAGACAAGGTGCCCTAAAATTGTCTTCTTACCCAACCCTGGCCTGATTACCCCAGCAAGTGGGGAATCCCACTATGTGATTGAAGCTCACAAAAAATGTACAAAATGCACAAAGGCCTCTGCAAAGATGATTCCACTCACCACTGGTACATGGAATGTGCACACACTTATAAAAAACCAAAAATACAGTAGATCTGAAACATGAGCTGTTCTCATTGCAAGACAACTCAGCAGGTATTTGTGTCCAAATAGCAGCTGAGGGAAACAAGGCTGGCACATGAAGACCAACTTACTGAAGTTGAAACTGGATACACGGTTTTCTTGAGTGATCACAGTGAAGGGGAGTGCTGACCATGTGTTGTAGGTATATGAATCAAAGCTAACCTAGTCAGCCAGTTGGTATGCCTGCCAAAAGGAGTGAATGACAGGCTTATGACAATGGAATTGCCACTTGCAGGAAAACCCTATGCTACCATTATCAGTGCCTATGCTCCCACCATGGTGAACTCTGATGAAGTGAAAGAAAAATTTTATGAATACCTAGAGACCCTTATCATCAATGTCCCCAAAGAGGACAAGCTTGTAATTCTGGGAGACTTTAGTGCTAGAGTAGGCTTAGACTACCAGACTTGGCAGGGAGTCTTGGAAAGGAATGGAGTTGGAATGGCACCAGCAATGGCCATTTACCGCTGAAGACTTGTGCATCTCATGACCTCATCACCAACACTGTTTTTCATTTACCTAAATGCAATAAAACTTCATGGATGCCCCATTGTAGTTAATATTGGCATGTAATATACTATGTGATTGTAAGGAGAAGAGACAGAAAAGATGTGAGAATGACAAAGGCAATGTGTGGCATAGAGTGCTGGACTGATCATAGACTTATCCTTTCCAAGCTAAATATTCACATTTACCAAAAGTGCCACCCTCAAGGCAATATGACTATCACAAAAATTAATGTCAACCAATTAGAGCTCTTCTCTGAGCCTGAACAGTTTGTTGCTGACTTGGAGGGAAAGTTGACCTGACACACAGGTGGCAACAGTGGAGCAGATAAGGATTGTGCAGCTTTCAGAGATTTGGTGTACAGCACTGCATTTGCTCATCTTGGTCAGAACACTCACAAACACCAAGACTGGTTTGATGAAAATGATGGGGAAATTCAGAAGCTGCTAAATGAAAAACTAGAACTCCACAGGATTTACCAGCAGGGTACTTCATCCATCTCTCAGAAGGCAGCATTTAATTCCATCAAAAGCAAAGTACAAGCAAGTACAAGATGCAGAATTCCAGACTCATTAAGAAGGCAGATGAAATTCAGTTTTATGCTGATAGTAACAACACAAAGAGTTTTTATTATTCCCTGAAAACTTTTATGGACCAAACACCTGGAATGAGCAGCCAGCTGAATAGGAGGACAGCTAGGAATGAGTACTATCAAAAAAAACCTAAAGAAAAGATAACACCAGGAGAAGAGAATGGTTGATAGTATCCAAGGCTATGGAGAAATCATAGACCATAAATGAGAAAAGGACTTTTGATTAAACAACTGAGATATTATTTGCAATACTGGAGAGAGGTAAGCAATGAAGGGAGAGCAGGGGGAGAAAGTAAAAGGAAGAGAGAGAGGGAGGCCTGGAAAAGTTGTAATGTCTTCTAAGATATACGTAGTCTCCTGTCAGAAGACAAGCAGGATGGTTAGGCGCATGTAGGGCAGGTCGTTTGGGGGTGGTTGAGGGAGTAAAGTATTTTTAAGTAAGAAGACATTGGGAAGGAAGTGTCATCACTGCAATCAAGTGTGTGAAGTGTAGGAAACAGTAAGACATCCTTTTTCTTGTGTGACTAGGGGCCTTTGATTTGAAGTTGGATCATCAGATATTAAGGATATTAGAGGACAGAATTCTTTAAAAGTATTTGAAAGGAGAGACCCTCTGAGATCCTTTCCTGCTGTGAGATTCTGTGGCTGCCTGTTTGCTTTGATCTCAAGATTCCAGATGTAACTCTCTTCTAATGGGGATCACACAGTCCAGAAAGGGCTGCATGTTAACATCTTGCTTTCTCTTTCTCATTCTCAGAGGGCATTGAGGGGAGACATAAGACATATCCAACATTCCACCTCACAAACTACTCTGAAAAAGAAGTGGGTGACCTCCTGGAGCTCTCAAAGTCAAATGTCAGAAACAGCAAGGATCATATCTTCACGAAGATCTGTGAACTTTCAGAGGGAACCTTATAGGAAGCAGCCTCAGGACCTTCTGCCCTCAAAGAGTACACATATACCAAGACTGTCTTCTGATGCCTGGGAGCATCTGCCATTCCTTCTGCCCCTCTGAGAGAGGCGACCTTTCACCTGCTCAGTTAAATGTTTCAAGTATCCAAATTTTGTTTTAGGGCCCCCATTGTACTTTGTGCGCTCATGTTTCATACAAACTACCTACGTTCTATTTCCCCTTTCCACGCCCAATAAAACATTGCCTTGGCTCCCAGAAGTCCCTTCTTCCAGCCTTCTGCTTTACTCACTGCTACTTGCAGGAGGTTGGTGTTGGCAAGAGGAATGCTGATCCCAGGGCAAGCACATATGCATTTGAGTCCTGGCTCAGACACTGGATAGATGACCCTAGGTCACTCAGGTGCTTTCTTTCACCTTCTGTTATTTTCTCTAAAGAATGGTAACATGCCCAGTGTCTAGCTCACATGTTTGTCTAGTGATCTTGGACCAAGAATTCACTTCTTCCTCTATGCCACCCAAAGCTTTTTTTGTTTTCTCTACTTGCTAGCCTTTATAAAAAATAATAACTCACCTGAAATCCAGTTTCAAGGCTAATCAGGCTTTTTTTCCCCAAGTTTTTTGCTTTTTTTGTTCTGACTTCAATTATGGTATAAGTCTATTTTCCTTTCTCAATGACACTTACATACAGACAACCAAAAGAGGCCAAGAAACATACACAGGCCATTCCTTTCATTCCTACAAAGAAAGTGAGAACAATGGATTGGTATGAGCTCACTCTCTTTAACTAATGCCACAGTATGTAACTTCCTTTGTTCTTTCTCCCATATGCTGGGAGGAGAGGACATGACAAGAATAGTGGCCTCCACCCATAATGTCTCTTTTCCCATTCCCACTGGCCTCACCAAACATGGGTCTCCTCAGCATAAGGTTAAGGCTTGTCACTGATATGACTATTTTCCCCACCCTGAATTTCCCATTTTTTTCTCAACCTCAGAGCATAAGTCTTATTGTTGCCTCATGTATCCATATATTTTCTTGTCCATGTTAAACGAGTTTGCTCCCAACTACTCCATGTAATAGGAGGTAGGCCAGTTTATATATTTTTCCATCCATCCATCCATCCATCTATCCATCCATGCATCTATACATCCATGCATCCATCTATCCATCCATGCATACATGCATACATGCATCCATCCATCTATCCATCCATCCATCAATCCTTCCATCCTTCCATCCTTCTCTTTATATATGCAGTTAATAGTGTTTTATTTTTTCCCAATTACATATAAAAATAGTTTTCATCATCAATTTTTGTAAAATTTTGAGTTCCAATTTTTTCTCCCTCTTTTCTCTTCTCACTCTTCAAGACAGGAAGCAATCTGATATAGGTTGTACATTTAAAATTATGTTAAACAGATTTCCATTTTGGTCATGCTGTGAAAGAAGAATCAGAACAAAAGGGAAATATCACAAGAAAGAGATAATAAAAATTATGGGAATAGTACAGTCCCATCTGCTTTCAGACTCCATAGTTTTCTCTCTGGATGTGGTTAGCATTTTCCATCATGAAACTTTAAGTCTTGGATCACTGTGTTGCTAAGAAGTGCTAGGTGTATCATAGCAGATCACTGTACGATGCTGCGGTTACTGTTTGCACTGTTCTCCTGCAGGTGGTATATTTTTTCAGGTCCATAGTACAAGGAGAATTTGACCAAGTGATGGGGCTTGGTGGCTTCCTTCCAGGGCACCATCCCGATACTCTTTTTATTAGTTTCCTTTTCTAACTACGATGAGTTCACCCCATTCCCATTCACTATGTGCCCCGTGACACTTCATATTCTAAGGTATCAGGATAAGAGGTCCTTCACTCCTCTAACTTATTCCTTCTTTATTACATGCTGAGTCTTTAAAGAGCCACAAAGTTGACAAATGGAAAATTCTACTTTTGTCAACAACTATCTTAGTTCTGGGTTTGCTCTATAGAGTGTATTTCCACCCTCAAATCCTGGTCATGTTCCCAAGAATAGGGGGATCTATTTGGGGCTGAGGAAGTTACAAATGCTCCTAGCCTGCATTTAATGCACAATAGAGGGGAAACTCTCAAAAATGAAATTCTGAAGACTCAGACCATTCTATGAGGAGAGAGAAAGGGAATTGCCTGAAGAGATCAATTCAGATGCACAGGGAACTCTTGAGAGCTCTTAGACTTTGAAAAGCTATATGCAAATGATGGGACCAAAGACTAAGACAGATAACAGAAGATGGATGTAAAAGGATTATTTGAGGTGTGCTAAAGCCAATGAAGAGCAGAGATTGATGAAGCAACTTTATGAGGGGCTTTCAAGGCTGGCTTATGGAAAAGAGGAAAATCAAGGAGGTGATTAGAGCACAGATCGGGATGGACAGGATGATAACTGACAGTAGGGGGAAGGCAGTGCTGTTCAGTTCATCTTTGCTCTTGTGCTTTCTGCCAAGGAGAATGACCTTTGCACTGGAGAGGCTAGAACCAAAATGGTTCACAGAGATCTGCCCCCCAGTGTAAGAAAGGAGATAGAGAGTGGTCAGCAGCCACAGAGGAACTTAGCTCACCTAGCTAAGATGAACTGTGGTCTCAAGGTTCTGGCAGACAGGACTGAAGAGTCCATGTCATTAACATTTGAACGATCTCCATTCAGTAAACACTTGTTCAGCACCCAGTAAGTACTAGACTCTTGCTACTGCTGGAGTAGGTGTGAAGGCAGAAACAATTCCTACTCTCATGGAGCTTCTGTTCTAATGGGGGGACAAGAAGCCCATGTAAAAATATACTCCCTCCTCAATAAGGAGTAAATGCAGATAGGCTATTAAGTGCAAGCTTGATTGGATTGAAGACAATAGCAACATGCTGATATCGAACAGCCTGGGTCTTTCATAGGGTAATAGCTTTACTACAGGTGAACGACTTAAAACAAACTTAGGAAAAGAACAAAGTTTCTGGACCTCAGCTATTTCTCAAGCAATGCTAGACAGGTCAAATGAAAGCAAGGACAGAGAGAGAATGGTCACATAAACATTCATCTTCTTCTTGGAGGAGGAGACACGGGGGGAGAGAGTTACCATTTGCTACTGTTTCTGTGTCAGCTTCTTGTAGCAGTCCATCCTATCTCCATCTCCATCTTCTTCTCACCCAATTTATCACTCTGCTTAGGTTGACTCAAGCTCTAGTAAAACTAATGGTTTCATGTAAAGCCATGGTGATGACTCCTGATGTCCTTCCCTTCTTCTCACAAATCCATTCCAGTTGAGTGTCTGGGGCTGGTTTTTAGAATCTTGAATATTGAAATAATTGCAAACCTGCATGTCTAAGTCACTACCTCTGGTGTCTGAAGTCACTGCTCTCTGTGGTCTGAATCAAAGCTGATTTACAGTAGTGTTTATTTGGAACTTATTTATCTATGGCCACACCGTGTGCCTGATAAGATAAAGCTCCTTAAGAACAAGAACTGTCTCATATTTCTATTTGTATCCTGAGAGCCTAATACAGTACTTACTATACTGTGATAATCCAATTGTGAGTTCACATCTGGTGGCATAAGAAAGACAATGATCCACTGGAAAGTGTCCTGAGAAGGGAAGCCAGGATGAGGAAGGATCTCAAGCCCATGGCATATGAGGGTCATGTGCAAGATCTGGACATATTTTTCCTGTAAAGAAAAGGACAGAAGAGGGCTGAGATATCTGTCTTATAGTATTTGAAGGATTTTCACATAGAAGAGTTATTAGATCTTTCCTTCTTGTGCACAGTGGAAGATATGAAGTGCTCAAAGCAGGTTTGAGATATGGAAACTTTCTAAAAATTAAAGTTGACCCAAAGTGGAACCCTTTTTTCAGAAAAAGTACACCTTCTCATATGAGGTCTTTATTTAAAAACTGAGTGAGTAATCTAGCTGATGAGCTCACCAGTAGTATAGACAGAGAAGAGAATCCTCATGAGAGAACTCTGAGGGATTTTTTAAAGTTAAGGGTCATGCTCTGGAAGAGGATCCAGCAAAGGAGAAGAAGGAACAGTGTGACAGCAGGAGAATCCTTAGAGAGTGATGTCCCCAAAACCTAGAGTAAAAAGAATATCAAGGAGGAGAGTGTGATCAAAAGTGTCAAAGGATGCAGAGAGGCCAAGATGAGAAAATGATCAGAAAATGACCTATTGTAAACAGGATTCTTGTTCACTTATGGGTGACAGTAGGTGGTTGCTGAGGTCTTTTCTGACTCTGAAATTCTAGGATTTGTCTTTAGCATTTCATATTTTTATCAGGTTTCCATTTAACAAAAGTTGATCTTTATATGTCAGGTTTTTCCAGAAATGTTCCCCCCTTCTACTTCCACAAATGAGCCCTCCCCTGTAACAAAGAAAATTTATTAAATAAAGCCAGTCATAAAGGGACTGGTAATGTATATAAAAATTGGCAGCCATTGTCTCTCCCCTCTCAAATGAAAAGTCAAAATTATTTTTTTTCAATTCCTTTGCACAGCTAAAGGAAATCATTACTAGTACTAAGTTTGTTCATCGTTGTGGTAATCTATTCATTTCCATTTTTGTAATAATTGTGTATATTGTTGCTTGGTTCTGCTCCACTCTGAATTAGTTCATAGAAATCTTCTCATGTTTTTCTGAATTCCTCATTTTGTCCTTTTAATGATTCAATCTTATTCCATTTCAGAGTTCCCTTTGCCACAGTTTAAATAGCTAATCTCTAATTGTGGATGTCTGCTATTTGTTTAAGTTTTATTTCCCCCCTCTCAAATTCAAAGTTGTCTTGGAAGCAACTGCAGTCCCAAATGTCTTTTTACCCATCTTTATCTACTTTATCCCATCTACTCTTTATCCCATCTCTTCAACATTTTTTACCGAAAGAGAGGAAAACAGGAAGCTTGGTAAAGCTAACCAATACATTAACTGAGTTTGACAACCTTTGTAATGTTCCATATCTCACCTTTCCAACTAAAGGGAGGAGGTACTTTTTCTCATCTCTTCATTTGAAATAAGCTTGGTAATTAATTATAGCTACATAGAATCCAAGGGTTTTTCGTTTTGATCATCATTCCATCTATATACATTGCAGCTTTTTGTTTGTCGCTTTCTGTATTCTAAAAACTTCACTTTGTGTTAATTCGAAATCTTCCTACACTTCTCTGAAGTCTTAATGTATATATGGCTTATTCAGCAGACATATTCCCTACAATTCATGCACTAGAAATTGATAATTTGCTCACCAATCAATGGGCATCGAATTTGTTTCCAGTTCTTTGACAACAGAAAAGGTGCTGCTGTGAATATTTTGGAATATGTGAGACTTTCCAACCTGACTGGAGAATATTCCTCGTGGTGGAAACTCTGCATCCCAGGCACATTTTAGTGACTCCTTCTATAATTGCAATTTTTTTTTTTTGAGAAGGCTTGGGCCCTCACTTTTGAATATGGATTCTATTTAGGGTGTTCTGAGTTAAATGTGCTTTTATTAAGTAGCTTTATCTTAGATTCTGTTTTCAAATCTATTTATCATTTTCTTCCATTTTTAAGGGGAATTTAGCCCATTGCGTTTATGGATATCAATGTTTGGACAGTTTTTTCCTTTGGTCATTTTCTCAAAAGGGAGCATATACTTTCTTATTCTTTTAAATATCATTTCTATCAATCTAAAGGTAACACAACCAATGAAATCAAAGTTTCCCCACCTAATAGTAAAATCATTTTTGGTTACTCTACATTGCAGTTCCCTTTTATTAAAAACAAGGTATTTCTTTTGATATTACCCTTCTCTCTTCTCTTTTTTCCTCAGGTTTTTTTCTCTATCTCTGAATGAAACACCTGAAACCGAGAGGCTTTGAGAGTTTTGCTAGGATGGTAGTGCAGTGGGGAAGCAGTTGATGAGTAGTTCTGTAACCTTTTGTTTCTCCCCAGAAAAATGGGTGAAATTGCAAAATGTAAGAAGCAAGAGAGCTTTGTGGCCTTAATGTAAAGTGCAGAGAAGCATGTCTACTTTGTAACCCTTTTACTAGCTATGAGTAATTTCTCCAATCAACTTGATACAATTAGTGTGCAGTGAGCCACTGGATGGCCAAAGAATTTGCTACACCTAGGGAGGTTCTTTAAAAAGCAAGACACTTTGTCTAGGGATTCAGCTGAGACAGGAGATATCTCTGTGGGGTATCAACTCTGAGAAGAGAGAAGAGAGCCAGTTATGGAAGAAGAAATGAGTCTTTGAGAAGGAATTGTACTTTATCCCTTCAGGGGGTGGGAGAGTATTTCTCTCTTGTCCCCCCACAATTGGATATTGCATTTTGCAATGAAACTAATCTTCCATTAGGAAGCTCTGGGTGTAACAGGGAGCAGGCTCAGACATTTAAATGAAGATACCAGCAGAGAGCTTTGTCAGCTATGCTGGTAGACATACCACATCTAGGGGAACAGTATGATGACACCACAGCAAAAAAGGACATCAGGGACTTGGAGTGCTGGGGGAGCTAATTCCTTCAGTCACGTGTATTAACTACGTATACTCCTCTGCAATAGTATACTTTATGTTTGAGTTTGCTCTTCCCTTTAATTTTGTGTACATTTTTTTGATGAATGTGTCCCCCAGTTTATAAGAGAATCTTTTGTAGCTATTTTTTCTATAATTCTGTCTCAACAAGTGTCTTTGGTTTGAGCTAATTTTGTGCACAGGTTGACCACTGCAGTGACTTGTCCCTCCTATGGCATTATATTGATTTTGTTTCAGGCTATGTTATTTTTGGTTTAAAGTTAAATTATGTTTGCCTTTTATTGTATTGTATTCCAGTACTTCCTCTGAGGCTTTTAAAAATTAAAAAAAAAAATTGTTTGTTTTCAGTTTTCAACAATCACTTCCATAAGACTTACATTTTCTTCCCCTCCCTTCCCCATCCCTCCATGGGATGGCATGCACTTTTATACGGGTTCCAAACATACATTCTTATAAAGCACATTTTTACATTAGTCATGTTGCATAGAAGAATTAAATTGAATGGGATAAACCATGAAAAAAGTAAATCAAAATAAAACATAACAGAAAAGAAAAGAGTCCACTTCATTTTGTGTCCTGATTCCATAGTTCTTTCTGTGGATGTGGATGACATTTTGCCTCAAGAGTACTGTGGGGATATTTTAGGTCCCTACATTGTTGTGAAGGGCTTAGTCTATTAGAAACAGTTCTCCACACTGTGGGTGTTACTATGTATAATGTTCTCCTAGTTTTCTCATTTCACTCAACATCACTTCATAGAAAACTTTCCAGGTTTTTCTGAAGTCCAACTTCATCATTTCTTATAGTACAGGAGTATTACATTTCATTCACATACCACAACTTGTTCAGCCATTCCCCAGTTGATGGGCATTCCCTCAATTTGCAGTTCTTGGCCACCACAAAGAGAAGTGCTCTAAATATTTCTGTACATGTGGGACCTTTTCCTATTTTTATGATGTCTTTGGGATATAGCCTTAGCGGTAATATTGCTGAGTCATAGGATATGCACCTTTTTGTAGCCCTTTGGGCATAGTTTCAAATTGCTCTCTGGAATGGTTGGATTAGCTCACAGCTCCACCGACAATGTCTTAGTGTTTCAATTCTCCCACATCTTCTCCAATATTTATCATCCTCCTATTCTGTGATATTAGCCAATCAGATAGGTGTGATGTGGTACCTCAGAGTTGTTTTGATTTGCATCTCTCTAATTAACAGTGATTTAAACCATTTTTTCTTATGATTACAGATAGCTTTAATTTCTTCCTCTGAAAACTGCCTGTTCAATCCTTTGACCATTTATCAATTGGGGAATGACTTGTATTCTTGCAAATTTGACTCAGTTCTCTATTTATTTTAGAAATGAGGCCTTCATCAGAGACACCAGTTGTAAAAATTCTCTCCCAGTTTTCTGCTTCCCTGATAATCTTGGTTGCATTGGGTTTGTTTGTGCAAAACCTTTTCAATTTATTATAATCAAAATTATTTGTTTTGCATTTTGTAATGTTCTCTATCTCTTGCTTGGTCATAGATTTCTCCATTCTCCGTAAATCTGACAAACACACAATTCCCTGCTCCCTTAATTCATTTGTAGTATCAGCCTTCATACTTAAATCATGGATCCATTTGGACTTTTTTCTTGTGTACAGTGTCAGGCAAATGAGTGATTATGGAGTACATCAGCACACTCACTGGGGAAGGGAAAAGGAGAAAATCCACACTTGAGAATTAAGTGTCCAAATGAGATGGATTAAGGCATGATCTAACAAGCTTACCAAGGCCTCAGTAAGTCTGGAGAAGTGAGTCCAGGGTGAGAGGGTCCTGCAAACTTGCATTCAGATTGGGGTGGAATAAATGGGACCTCTGAAGATTTCTGCCCAGCTTCTCAATTTTGTGTGTTAAATATCTCATATGTGACTTTTTTTTTTAGGAATACTCTGTCACCTTTGGATGGTTCCTGGTTCGTGATTCATAGGGAAAAGTGTTACTTGTCACCTCTCTTTGCAGAACTACATTTTATGATTTTTGAGTGTGCTATAGAGTTGATGGGACAAAGAAGGAAGAAGCATAAGCTGGAAAAGTGTCTGAGTCATTTGTTGACTGATTTGTCTTGTGTCCTTATCTTGACATACGATATGATTTTTCCAGGCCATGAAGGATTTCTGAGGAAATCTGTCCTGGAGAAATTGTCAGATCATAAAAAGAACAAACATGTCAATTAGCCCCAATTCTCTGTTTAACCTAAACCCTCCCCGAGAAGTTATCAGATTATAAAGTGAATTGGTTTGCCTTCCTAGATAAAGGCTGTTAGGATCATATAATGAGAAATAGAAGATAACTTAGAGGTCTTGGCATCCAATAGCCTGCTTTGAAGGAAATAATGCAGAGGAACAAAGTGGCTTCACGAGTGTCATATAGTGATTATCTGGGGTAGTATTTGGATGCAAATGTCCCAGCCTGCCAAGTCAGAGAACAAAAGAGTTTCTGTTTTGTATTTGTAAGAATATAGAGCAAGATGTCTTTCACACGTGGTCTGGTTCAGTGTTTGATGGGTGAAATTTCCATGTGAAAAAAGACAGCTCAGACTATGTCTGAACAGGAAAGATATGTTTGGGATGTGTTTACCTCTTATGGATTTTCACTCTTTCCATATATGGGGGAATAAATTTGTTCAGATTTTGGGAGGAAAGGTCAATAGAGTAAATGACCTTCAATTTATCTTCTTTTTAATTCTAGGTGTCCAAGACCATGGAGAAAGTGGAAGCTAATTTATATTTGGCACATGATTTCTGCTTTTAAAAGTTTGAGAGGTAGGAGGGGAATGGGAAGAAAGAAGCAGAGACAGAAAGGAATACAGACACAGACACAGAGAAAGACAGAGATAGACTTTGTGGACAGCTTCTGTTTTCCTCTCCACCCTAAAGATCCCCATGTTCCCCATCCCTGCCTTTTGGTGGGTGAGACCATCCTGTGATCAGTGGAGGTTCTGAGGCCAGCAGGCATGGCTATACCCCAGGGACTGTCCTAATTTCTTGGTGTACTTGGTATCTTGCAGTTAATTGAACATGTGGGCTTGAAATGGGCACTTTAGGACAGAAGAGTGAGGATGGAGATGATGGTGTTGGAGATATCAAATAGAGTTGTGAGCAGATGGGCCTGGGAGGAGGAGGGGTTTCATAGGTCCTTCTATGTGGACACTGGCGATCTTAGTAGGGTGTGGGGAGTGGGATTCAGTCTTGTTAAATGACCTGTATAAATGGACTCCAGCAGCTTCTGTCTTTGAAAGCAAGTTGCCTGCAATGGCAAGAGTCACCTTAACTGACGTGATGAAAGGTGAGAGGGGCATGCCAGGCATATGTGATACTTGACTAGATATAGAGGTGGTTTGGTAAAAAGCGGAGATAGTTTCGAGTCAAGTACATCTGTGGGTGGCAGATTGAGAGCCAGGGCTAAAAGCTGAGAATAGTTTTTTCATCCTGATGGTGGGAAGAAATTCCTGGGACAAATTCAGGCAACTCAGGGTGATGGGCTTGAGTCAAAGGAGCTGTCTGTAAGAAACTTTTTATTACTTGGCCAGTTCTGACATCAGGATCCATTTTGGAATCTGAAGACGAGGAGAATGCAGAAGTGAAAAATTGATGAAGGCAGGTGTTGGAAGCCCTGAAGAACTTGGGCCTCAGTGCCAAAAAGTATTGGGCCATGGAGGCCCAGGTCTGGGCAGAAGGCAGGAGTATGTGGATGCTCTGCAGAAATTTCCATGAAGTGGTTGCTTGGGACTTGCCTGACTCTTTATTGGATTCATTTCCAGGTTTTCCTTCTTTCCATTTCTTGCTTTATTGATGTCTGACCCACTGTCTTTCCAGGTTGTGGACCTTGGTACTTTACAGGTCCTGCTCTTTCTCAGGAGTAAGTTCTTAACCCTTTCTCCCCTCGTTTCAATGGGAATTCCTTCTCTCTTTGTTCTTGTTTCCCCTCACTGCCAGGCCTAGAGGCCTGTATTGGGCTACCCGAGTCTTTCTTACCTCACCTCCCGAGGTCTTCGGCTGGCCAAAACCGGATGCACATATGAGAGAAAGGACGTTCCAGAGTCGAACAAGGGTTGAGCTTTATTACAGGGTCTAGTTACAAGTGCAGGGGGGTCTTCCTTAGGAGGAAGAGGGGAAGATTTCCTAAGGAGGCTAAGATCTTAAGGATTGGAAGTAGAAGTACAAGTGGGGAGAGAGGGGGAGGGGAGAGAGGAAGAAAAGAAGCGGAGCCTACTGTCCTCTTGGCTCCTTATGTGCTAAGAGAGAGCTTTCAGGCTTTCTCAATCCTACTTAACCTTCAGCCACACAGTTTGCATCTCAATACTGTGCTGTTAGGTAACTAGGTGTGCTCCAATCCGGGACAATCTCGAGGGCAGGGAGACTCCACCCATCACGTATCTCCCGGGGAGAGGCGGAAATACCCGAGCTAGCCGAGCTAGCTCAGTCTGACCTTCTCGAACCCCGCTGTTCATGGAGGGCCTCATAAGACTCTAAGATTTAGAAGTCCCACTTTTACCCACCCGAGACCGTCCACACGGAATTGAGCTTCCAATCCCAACATATCCCCTTCTTTGTTTTACGCGGAGCGCACCTGGCTCTAGAGCAAACAGTGGCTGGAGGCTGAGTGGATTAGGAAGGCCTTTAGCATATGAGTACCCTACAACAAGACTTCATTCACACAGAAATCTGCAGCTAGCACAACTGACAAAGGGAGGCATCAAATAAAACAAAGATGAAACTAAATGGCTGAGTTACAACAGGGGAAGTGCAATCAACTAATCCCAAAGCATATTTTAAGAGGAGCAGCTGGTGTAGGCGCCTTACACTTCACAACTCCCTCAGTCATGCAAATGGATCTCAACAGCCAAGCCTGAATGGCCAAGCCTGTGGTATTCAGGTGAAAAGTTGGTCACCTCCTCCCCCACCAAGTGTCTGAGTCTGTGACATCAAAGTCCTCCTTCAGCCGCTGAAAAAGAGATGCCTAGATGGGAAGCTGTCAGCAGCAGTGTCTGCAGTTGTGATGAGTGCTGCCTCCTCTCTGGGCAGCAAGGTTAAAGCTGTCAGCAGCAGACTCAGGTGGTGCATGATCCTTCTCTGGGGTCTCTGGGCTCTCCGACATCGGTTCCCACTTACGGATCCTTCTAATGGGAATCCACGCATTCCCTTTTCCTGTGGAGACACAAACATACCCTCGACCCCCTATTAGTATCTTAAAATGTCTCATAGCTGGAGTAGTATGTGCGCTTTTTGAGACAGCTGTATCAAGCTCTGATTGTATTAGGCCTCTTGATCTTAGCTCTGATTGTATTAGGCGACCTTTTCCCCTTCTTTGTTTAGCGAGGATCGCCTTCAAGGTGAGATTGATAAGAATGCATAGTGGCTGTTTATTTTTGTATAGCTGCTGCCAGGTGCTCACAAATGCTTGATTAACATCTGTAAGGAACCTGAATTTCCCAGATTTTTTCTTTATAACAAACACAGGAGCATTCCAGGGTGCTAATTGCTCCTTAACCAATATTTGTAATGCCTGGAGTTTTTCTGGAGTCAGGGGCCATTGCTCCACCCAAATCGGGGTGTTTGACTTCCAATTCAAGGGTGGGGACTCCAGAGAAACAGCAATGGCCCTTACTAAAAATTTGATAACCTCATCCCGAGGCAGCTCATAATGTCTCTGCCCCAGATGTTAAAACTAAGTCCTGGAATCACCAACAGCCATACGGTCCCTTGGTGATCCTCTGCCTCCCACTTTACTGGGTGCATTGTCTCTAAGGTATTTTGGCACCCTCCTATTCCCCACACTGGTCTCTGGCTTTCTTTGAGCTTCCAGTGCCGGGGTACTGAGCGACCGCTAAGGCAGGTCCTATCCGCTCCAGTATGGAGCGTGCTATAAGGAGGCGCAGAGGGAAGTATATGCTCTCCTGCCTCGCCTATCCCATCCGCTAGATGGAGCTCCGAACCTATTTTTTCTTTACACTCCTTAACTTTCTGCTCGCCTTTCTGCTCGCCAAGGTCATCCCCTCCCCTCTCTCCGCTTCCACTCTCATTCCAATCCCGCCCTGGCCTCTCCGGCCCTTCCAGCAGGCTCTTAATTACACCGAATATCAGGAAATCTAAATCCTCCAGCTCCCCAGGGTATTGTTGCTCATAAGCAGTCATTTGCTCTCTGACCGCTCCCCATTTTTCTCTTGATATTCCTGCCTGCTTGAGCCAAGGAGAAACTTTCCAAATCCTTTTACAAAATTCTCGGAGGTCATCTAACTCTATTGTGACCCCCGCCTTCCTGCCTTCCCTGTGAAGTTTCTCAGCCCAGACCTCCTGTTCCTCTGGCTTTATTACTGGCAATAGATTCCCCATCTCCGCCCTTTTCCCAGGGGTTTGGGAAGCTTCTCTCCACTTTCTCTCCTTCCGAATCTAGGATTCGGGACTCGCTTCTTTCACAGCCCCTTCCGGGTGTACCCCAAAAGCACCCAGGATTATCTGCACTCCCAATCCCTGTTGGGGCACCAACTGCCAGGCCTAGAGGCCTGTATTGGGCTACCCGAGTCTTACCTTACCTGTCCCAGGTCTTCGGTTGGCCAAACCGGATGCACATATGAGAGAAAGGACGTTCCAGAGTCGAACAGGGGTTGAGCTTTATTACAGGGTCTAGTTACAAGTGCAGGGGGCTCTTCCTTAGGAGGAAGAGGGGGAGATTTCCTAAGGAGGCTAAGATCTTAAGGATTGGAAGTAGAAGTACAAGTGGGGAGAGAGGGGGAGGGGAGAGAGGAAGAAAAGAAGCAGAGCCTACTGTCCTCTTGGCTCCTTACGTGCTAAGAGAGAGCTTTCAGGCTTCCTCAATCCTACTTAACCTTCAGCCACACAGTTTGCATCTCAATACCGTGCTGTTAGGTAACTAGGTGTGCTCCAATCCGGGACAATCTCGAGGGCAGGGAGACTCCACCCATCACGTATCTCCCGGGGAGAGGCGGAAATACCCGAGCTAGCCGAGCTAGCTCAGTCTGACCTTCTCGAACCCCGCTGTTCATGGAGGGCCTCGTAAGACTCTAAGATTTAGAAGTCCCACTTTTACCCACCCGAGACCGTCCACACGGAATTGAGCTTCCAATCCCAACACCCTCACAATGTGAGTCCTCAACCTCTTCATACATCCTACAGTATAAATTACTCTGTACTTACCCAAATGTGAAGCCTACCTACCTTTCTTTTCCCCTGATGTAACATTTTCCTCTCTCATCTCAATTCTCAAGTATGAACCCAGGTAAGCTGCTTTCATCCCTCTCTATCCTGTGCCTAAGTCCTTGAGATTTCCGTGCTGCTCTCTGTTGGGTATATGAGGGCTGCGAAAACCTGCCAAGGTATTGTTAGTGAACTGAGCCTTCTGGGGCTCCTGGACGTGGTCACATCCTTTGCAGGGGTACCTGGTTTCACCTAGTGAAAACCTGTCAGTGTGTATGTTGTCTGTGGGAATCCACAGTTCCAGAGGGAAGAAGGAGACTTGGGCTCACAGCCAGACTTCATACTACACAAACTCCCACTCCACAAGTCCCCTGCTATCTCCTGGTCACACTTGCTCCATCCAAAAGGTTGAATGTACCTTTCAACAGGTATTGAAATAGTGCATTTTAGGACAGAGTGAATGACAAAGAACTTGGGGAAATTGTAAAGGGTTTCAGAGGAAGAAAGGGCCTTGTTAGATGACAAAGCAGAGTTATACTGTAGAGCACTTTGGAGACCAACCAGTTGTGTAAATAGAACATTGAGCTGATAGTCAATTCGTTTTCAGAGTGCAGAGCCTTCCAGGCCTTGGTGAACTTCTAAGCATTTGGAAACCATGATAGAAAAGAGGAAGGAAGCAAGCATTTCTTGAGCAGCTCTGTGTGCCAGGCAGTATGCTAAGTCATTTGTGCTGAGGAACAATGACTGTCTTCTTCTATCCTCACAGCACCCCTGGGACATAGGTAATATTATTCTCATTTTATAGTAGAAGACACTGAGGCAGGCAGAGGTGAAGTCCCTTGTCCAGGGTGCCATGACCATGAGTTATCTGAGGTCATATTTGAACGGGGATCTTCTTGATTGCATGGCTGGTCTTATCTACACTAAACTGTCCCCTAGTTTCCTAATTGCTTTGTAACTGATCGGATCTTTCTCCATCTAGGCATAAGATGTTTTTCTCACCCTTACGTGCATGTCCTCCCCCCACACCCCGATTCATGGGTGGACAGACCTGAAGAAGGTAGAAATGGAGCTCAGCAAGGGGTTGAAGGGGGACATCTGGGATTTTTCTGTTATCCTGGATAGGCTCTGTTAGGGCTGCCGAGAAGATGACTATTCTGTCACTGACTTCTGGTCTTATTCCATTGTCTACTACCTTAGAAAGGAAGTAAACTCTCCAGCAGAACACAGGAGAGCTAGGAGTAGTGAGTGATTTCATCTAAAGTAAGGCTATTCCCATTCCATCCCCTGTTTTTGTATACAGCACTGCATTTGCTCAGAGGGGTCAGAACACTCACAAACCCCAGGACTGGTTTGATGAAAATGATGGGAAAATTCATAAGCTGCTAAACGAAAAACTAGAATTCCACAGGATTTACCAGCAAGATAATGCATCCATTTCTAAGAAGGAAGCATTTAATTGTATCAAAAGCAAAGTAAAAGCAAACTTTAGAGAGATGCAGGATTCCAGGCTCAGTAAGAGGGCAGATGAAATTCAGTCTTACGCTGATTGTGACAATACAAAGCGCTTTTATGATTCCCTGAAAGCTTATGGACCAAAAACCTGTGTTACATCATAACAACTCAGTGCTGATGGAGCCACATTGATTAGTGATCACAACATGATCCTAGAGAGATGGGCTGAACACTTCTGTAGTGTTCTCAACAGAGCACCATCAATCAATGCTGAGGCCATTAATCATTTACCTCAGGTTGAAGTCAATGCCTTTTCAGCGGAATTTCCAAGTGAAGAAGAGGTTTTCAGGGCCATTAGGCTCCTTTCATGTGGCAAAACGCCTGGTGTTAATTCTATTCCAGCTGAGATTTATAAGGTTGGGGGACCATTGTTCACACAAAAGTCCAACTCTGATAACCTCACCATGCTGTTTGGATTCAAAATGTACTCTTTTTAAAAAGACTTTTTTATGGATAACTCCCATGGAGCCAGCGATCATGTGGTGGTCAGAAGAAGTGATACAAGGACACTCTCAAGTTCTCTCTGAAGAACTTTGGATTTGACTGTGTGGCATGGAGGACACTGGCACAGAGCTGCTCAGCTTGGGGTGCCCACATGAGAAAGCATGCTGTGCTCTATGAGCAAAGTAGAATTGAAACAACACAAAGAAAAGGTAGAATGCACAAGTTCGTGGTAACCACCCCAAATGTTCACATGGACTCTTTGTGCCCAATCTGTGGTAGAGAATTCCAAGCTCCTATTGGTCTGATCAGCCACGGTTGCACACACTGAAACTTCACGCTATCATGGTGATGTGATTTAGGTCCTCTTCGAGAACCAAGGAAAACAACCAACCAACCAGTCTGCAGAGGAAAATCCCACTGGGGTTTGCGATGAACAGGATTGTAACTGACAATAGGGAGAAGGCAGAACTGGTCAGTCGTTCTTTTGTCCCTGTTCTTTATTTCAAGAACAGCCACCTTTACCCGTGAGAGGATAGAACAAATATGGTTCCCAGAGATCTGTTCCCCAAGGTAAGCATGGAACTAGAGAATGCTCAGTAGCTAGCGTGGATGAGAGCACAGCAGGCTGAGAGGAACCCTGACCTCAGGCTGCACTTGGCAGATTGGATTGAAGAGCCTGTATCATTGCCAAAACACCTGCCTCGTGTGCAGGCATGTGCTCAGTGACACTGCGAGATGAACATATGATGGCTGCCCTCCTGTAGCTCATGGACAAGGGGGAGGATGGCTGACAGATGGGTAACAGACTCAGCATTATGGATCGTGTCAAAGATCAGGATATAGTGTTTCTGGAAAAAAGAAGGCTGAAGAGGTTCATGTGATCTGTCTTAGAGGATCTGAAGGATTGTTCCCTAGGAGAGTGATTATATCTATCCTTCTTGTGAACAGTGGAACATATGAAGAGCTAAATTCAGGTTTGAGATAAGGAAAAACTTTCTACAAATTCAAGCTTACCCAAAGTGGACCCCATGTCCTCAGAAAAAAGTGAGTCTTCTCTTTTGAGGTCTTTATTTAAAGACTTGACGTTCAATCAAGCTGATGAGCTCAACAATGGCATAGACAGAGAAGAGAAGAGTGCCCAGAACAGAATCATAAGGTACACTTACAGTTACAGGTCCTGATCTGGAAGAGGACCCATTAAGGAGAAGAAGGACCTGTACGAAAGGAGGAGAACTAAGAGAGGGTTGCGTCGCCATAGCCTAGAATCAAGAGAATGTCAAGGAAGGGAGATTGATCCACAGTGTCCAAGGCTGCAGAGAAGCCAAGATGAGAACATGATGAGAGAATAACCATCTGTTAAATGTGTTGTTAACAGGTTTCTTGTTCACTTACGGATTAGTGTAGGTGGTTGCTGAGGTCTTTTCTGACTCTAAAATTCTAGGATTTGCCTGTAGAATTTTATATTTTTATCAGCTCTCCATTTATCAAACATTTATCCTATTATGTCAGTTATGTCTAGGAATGCTTCACCCTTCTACTTCCATAAATGAGCCTTCCCTTGTAACAAAGAAAAGATGTTAAATAAAACCATTCAGGGAGGGACCACAACTGGCAACGTACATAAAAATGATCAGCTGTTGTCTCTTCCCACTCACATGAATGGTGAAAATTCTTTGCTTTTACTCCTTTCCAGGGACAGGAGGAATCGTGTTGGACATCGTTTTGGTATTCTACTTATTTCCATTATTGCAATAATGGTGTTTATTGTCCTCTTGGTTCGACTCCACTCTGAATGAGTTCATAGAAGTCTTCTCACGTTTTGATGAATTCCTCACTTTGTCATTTTTGTGATTCAATGTTATCCTTTTTCACTGTTTCGTTTGCCACAGTTTAAATAGCCAATCCCTGATTGTGAGTGTCTAGTTTTTATTCACCCTGTCTTTGGATCAACTTCATTCTCAAATGTATCTTACCCTATCGCTACTCATTAAACCATCCCATCTAGAATTATTTTTAAAGAGAAGAAAAGGAAGTTTGCTAAATCAAGCCAATACATCAAGTGTTTGACAATGTATTTATGGTTCCACCACTTGCATCTCCAATGAAAGAGAGGAGGTTCATTTCTGATCTCTTCTTTTGGACGCTTGATAGTTAATTCTAGCTACAGAGAACACAAAGTTCTTTTTGTCCAACATTTCTTCCATGTATATCACAGCCATTTGGTTTATTGCTTTCTGTTTTCCAAACACTACATTTGGTGTTGATTAGAGATGTCTTCATATGCTTTTCTGAATCCTTAATGTTTATATGACTTATGAAGCAGAAATATGCCCTAAAATTCATTCACAGCTACTTGATAGTCTGTTCACCAGTCAACCAACATCGACTTTGTTTCCAGCTAGTCCTTTGCTTCCAAAAAGCTGTTGATCAAAGATATTTATTATTTTCTTCCATTTTATTCGGAGAATTGAACCCATTTGAATTTAGGGGTATCGTTGTTAGGATTGTTTTTCCCTTTGCTCTTTTTCTCAGATGGGAGTATGTATTTATTATTCTTTATACAATCGTTTCTTATCTTGAGATCAGATGGTATTCTTCAAGTCCCTGAAGAATTTCTGAGGAAATCTCTCCTGTCCAAATTGTCATGAGATCACGAAGAAAGCAAACATGTCAATCTTGCCTGTTTTTCTGATTTAACTCTTAACTCTTCAAGAGAAGTTCCCAGATTATAATGTCAATTTGTTTGCCTTCCTGGAATCTATGAATGCTGGGAGCATAAACTGAGAAGTAGAAGATAGCTTAGAGGCCTTTGCATTTAACCCTTTCATGTGATGGATGAAAGAAATAATTCATATGAATGAAGTGACTTGACCAAGGTGATATAGTGAGTATCTGGAGTAGTCTTTAGATGCGAATCTCACAGACTGCAAAGGGAGAGAAGAAAAGACTTTCTGTATCTTAAGAATACAGAGCAGCATGACTTTCACAAGTTGCCTGATTCAGTGTTTGATGTGTGAAATTTCCATATGAAAAAACAAACCTCTGAATATGTTAGAGCAGGAAAGAGATTCTTGGGCTCTCAGTGTTTTCCTCTTATGAATTTTCATTCTCTCCATATATTGGGGAATAAACCCTTTCAGACTTTGAGAGGACAGGTTGATAGAGAAAACAACCTTCAATTTATCTTCTTTTTCATTCTGGGTGTCCTACAGCATGGAAAGATCTGAAGCTGCTTTAACTTTCACGTATAATTTCTGCTCTTAAAAGTTTGACAGGTAGGAGCAGGGTGGGAAAGGAAAGCAGAAACAGAAAGAAATTCAGACACAAACCCAGATGTAGAGCAAGACAGAGATAGAACCTTGTGGGCAGCTTCTGTTTTCCTCTCTATCCCTGCTCCCCCATTTTTCTTAGAACATCCTGCAATCAGTGGAGGTCGTGAGTACAGAGGGCATGGCTGCACCCCAGGTACTGTCCTCATTTCTGGGCCTACTTGGTAGCTTCCACGTGACATCAAGTGTGGCACTGAAATACACACTTTAGAGCAGAAGAGTGAGGATAGATTTGGAGTTGAAGATGTCAACTAGAACTGTGAGGGGATAGCTCTGTTGAGAGGAGTGTGTTAATGGCTCCTTCTATGTTGACACTGGTGAGGTGAAGGGGGCATGTGTAGTGAGTAATGGGAGTAAGTCTTACTAATTAGCCTCTCTAATGGGCCTCTGCCAGCCTCTGTCTTCTGCAGCCATTTTCCTGCAGTGTCAAAAGTCACCCTGGTCCATGTGGTGAAAGGTGAGAGGGGCATGCCAGGTATATGTGATACTTAAGTGGATATGGGGGTGTTTTGGTAAAAGGGAGAGATGCTTTGGGGTCAGCTAAGACTGTGGGTGGAAGATTGAGAGCCAGGGCTAAAATCACAGGTTAGGAGTTTCTTCCTGATGGTGGAAAGAATTCAACACTGCCCAGTCAACTCAGGGTGATGGGTTTGAGCCAAAAGGAACTGTGTGTAAGAAGCTTCTTATTATTCTGGGCAGTTGTGGCATCAGGATCCACTTTGGAATCTCGAGAAGAGGATAAAGCAGAAATGAAAAACTGAAGGGGGAGGTCTTGATAACCCTAAAGAACGAGGGCCTCAATGCCAAAAAGTGTGGCGCCATGGATGCCCAGGTCTGGGCAGAAGCCAGACACATGCGGGTGCTCCGCAGAAATTTCCCTGAAGTGGATGCTTGGGACTTGCCTGAGTCTTTAGTGGACTCAATTCCAGTCTTTCCTGCCTTCTTTTTCTTGCTTCAGTGATCTCTGCCTCACTGTCTTTCCAGGGTGTGGACCCTGGTGTCTTCCTGCCTGGTACCTTTATGGTTCCTTCTCTTTTGCAGGACTAAGTCATTAAGCCTTTTCCCCCTCCTTTCAATGAGAATTCCTCACCCTAACCCCTCTTTCTTCTTGTTTTCCCTCACAGTGTGAATCCTCGACTTCTTCATACATCTTAGAGGACAAATTTTTCTATACCTCACCCAAATGTGAAGCCTACCTATCTTTGCTTTCCCCTGATGTAACATTTCCATCTCTTACGTTCCTTCTCAAGTACGAACCCTGGTAAAGTATTTTCAGCTCTCTCTCTCCTGTGCTTTTTTTCCCTGTGGTTTCTGTGCTGGTCTGTGGTGGGGGTCTGAGGGCTGCCTCAACCTGCCAAGGTGTTCTTAGTGAACTGAACCTTGTGGGTCTCCTGGTCATGGTCACACACATTGCAGGGGTGTCTATCTCCACCTGGGGACAACCTGTCATTGCGTATGTTGTCTGGGGGCAGGGAATCCACAGGTGCAGGGGAAAGAAGAGGACCAGGGCTCATACCCAGACTCTATACTGCACAAATTCCCATTCCACATGTTCCCTGCTGTCTCCTGATCACACTTGCTCCATGCGTAATGTTGAGTATTCTTTCAGCTGATATTGAAAGAGCTCTTTTCAGGACAGAGTGAATGACAAAGAACTTGGGGAAATTGTAAAGGGTTTCAGAGGAAGGAAGGGCCTTGTTAGATGACAAAACAGAGTTATACTATATAGCACTTTGGAGACCAACCAATTGTGTAAATAGAACATTGGGCTGATAGTCAATCTGTTTTTAGAGTGAAATACCATCCAGGCCTTAGTGAACTTCTAAGCACTTGCAAACCATGATAGAAAAGAGGAAGGAAGCAAGCATTTCTTGAGCAGCTCTTGTGTGCCAGGCAGTATGCTAAGTCATTTGTGCTGAGGAACAATGACTGTCTTCTTCTATCCTCACAGCACCCCTGGGACATAGGTAATATTATTCCCATTTTATAGTAGAAGACACTGAGGCAGGCAGAGGTGAAGTCCCTTGTCCAGGGTGCCATGACCATGAGTTATCTGAGGTCATATTTGAACTGGGATCTTCTTGATTGCATGGCTGGTCTTATCTACACTAAACTGTCCCCTAGTTTCCTAATTGCTTTGTAACTGATCGGATCTTTCTCCATCTAGGCATAAGATGTTTTTCTCACCCTTACGTGCATGTCCTCCCCCCACACCCCGATTCATGGGTGGACAGACCTGAAGAAGGTAGAAATGGAGCTCAGCAAGGGGTTGAAGGGGGACATCTGGGATTTTTCTGTTATCCTGGATAGGCTCTGTTAGGGCTGCCGAGAAGATGACTATTCTGTCACTGACTTCTGGTCTTATTCCGTTGTCTACTACCTTAGAAAGGAAGTAAACTCTCCAGCAGAACACAGGAGAGCTAGGAGTAGTGAGTGATTTCATCTAAAGCAAGGCTATTCCCATTCTATCCCCTGTTTTGGTATACAACACTGCATTTGATCATATGGGTCAGAACACTCACAAACCCCAGGACTGGTTTGATGAAAATGATGGGAAAATTCATAAGCTGCTAAACGAAAAACTAGAATTCCACAGGATTTACCAGCAGGATAATTCATCCATTTCTAAGAAGGAAGCATTTAATTGCATCAAAAGCAAAGTAAAAGCAAACCTTAGAGAGATGCAGGACTCCAGGCTCAGTAAGAAGGCAGATGAAATTCAGTCTTACGCTGATTGTAACAATACAAAGCGCTTTTATGATTCCCTGAAAGCTTATGGACCAAAAACGCGTGTTACATCATCACAACTCAGTGCTGATGGAGCCACATTGATTAGTGATCACAACATGATCCTAGAGAGATGGGCTGAACACTTCTGTAGTGTTCTCAACAGAGCACCATCAATCAATGCTGAGGCCATTAATCATTTACCTCAGGTTGAAGTCAATGCCTTTTTAGCGGAGTTTCCAAGTGAAGAAGAGGTTTTCAGGGCCATTAGGCTCCTTTCATGTGGCAAAACGCCTGGTGTTAATTCTATTCCAGCTGAGATTTATAAGATTGGGGGACCATTGTTCACACAAAAGTCCAACTCTGATAACCTCACCATGCTGTTTGGATTCAAAATGTACTCTTTTTAAAAAGACTTTTTTATGGGTAACTCCCATGGAGCCAGCGATCATGTGGTGGTCAGAAGAAGTGATACAAGGACACTCTCAAGTTCTCTCTGAAGAACTTTGGATTTGACTGTGTGGCATGGAGGACACTGGCACAGGGCTGCTCAGCTTGGGGTGCCCACATGAGAAAGCATGCTGTGCTCTATGAGCAAAGTAGAATTGAAACAACACAAAGAAAAGGTAGAATGCACAAGTTCGTGGTAACCACCCCAAATGTTCACATGGACTCTTTGTGCCCAATCTGTGGTAGAGAATTCCAAGCTCCTATTGGTCTGATCAGCCACGGTTGCACACACTGAAACTTCACGCTATCATGGTGATGTGATTTAGGTCCTCTTCGAGAACCAAGGAAAACAACCAACCAACCAGTCTGCAGAGGAAAATCCCACTGGGGTTTGCGATGAATAGGATTGTAACTGACAATAGGGAGAAGGCAGAGCTGGTCAGTTGTTCTTTTGTCCCTGTTCTTTATTTCTAGGAGAGTCACCATTGCCCATGAGAGGATAGAACAAAAATGATTCCCAGAGATCTGTTCCCCAAGGTAAGCATGGAACTAGAGAATGCTCAGTAGCTAGCGTGGATGAGAGCACAGCAGGCTGAGAGGAACCCTGACCTCAGGCTGCACTTGGCAGATTGGATTGAAGAGCCTGTATCATTGCCAAAACACCTGCCTCGTGTGCAGGCATGTGCTCAGTGACACTGCGAGATGAACATATGATGGCTGCCCTCCTGTAGCTCATGGACAAGGGGGAGGATGGCTGACAGATGGGTAACAGACTCAGCATTATGGATCGTGTCAAAGATCAGGATATAGTGTTCCTGGAAAAAAGAAGGCTGAAGAGGTTCATGTGATCTGTCTTAGAGGATCTGAAGGATTGTTCCCTAGGAGAGTGAACAGTGGAACATATGAAGAGCTAAATTCAGGTTTGAGATAAGGAAAAACTTTCTACAAATTCAAACTTACCCAAAGTGGACCCCATTTCCTCAGAAAAAAGTGGGTCTTCTTTTCTGAGGTCTTTATTTATAGACTTGATGTTCAATCAAGCTGATGAGCTCACCAATGGCATAGACAGAGAAGAGAAGAGTGCCCGGGACAGAATCATAAGGGACACTGACAGTTACAGGTCCTAATGTAGAAGAGGGCCCATTGAGGAGAAGAAGGACCTGTATGAAAGGAGGAGAACTAAGAGAGATTTGTGCCGCCATAGCCTAGAATCAAGAGAATGGCAAGGAAGGGAGATTGATCCACAGTGTCCAAGGCTGCAGAGAAGCCAAGATGAGAACATGAGGAGAGAACAACCATCTGTCAAATGTGTTGTTAACAGGTTTCTTGTTCACTTACGGATTAGTGTAGGTGGTTGCTGAGGTTTTCTCTGACTCTAAAATTCTAGGATTTGCCTGTAGAATTTTATATTTTTATCAGCTCTCCATTTATCAAACATTTATCCTATTATGTCAGTTATGTCTAGGAATGCTTCACCCTTCTACTTCCATAAACGAGTCCAAATTGTCATGAGATCACGAAGAAAGCAAACATGTCAATCTTGCCTGTTTTTCTGATTTAACTCTTAACTCTCCAAGTGAAGTTTCCAGATTATACTGTCAATTTGTTTGCCTTCCTGGAATCTATGAATGCTGGGAGCATAAACTGAGAAGTAGAAGATAACGTAGAGGCCTTTGCATTTAACCCTTTCATGTGATGGATGAAAGAAATAATTCATATGAATGAAGTGACTTGACCAAGGTGATATAGTGAGTATCTGGAGTAGTCTTTAGATGCGAATCTCACAGACTGCAAAGGGAGAGAAGAAAAGACTTTCTGTATCTTAAGAATACAGAGCAACATGACTTTCACAAGTTGCCTGATTCAGTGTTTGATGTGTGAAATTTCCATATGAAAAAACAAACCTCTGAATATGTTAGAGCAGGAAAGAGATTCTTGGGCTCTCGGTGTTTTCCTCTTATGAATTTTCATTCTCTCCATATATTGGGGAATAAACCCTTTCAGACTTTGAGAGGACAGGTTGATAGAGAAAACGACCTTCAATTTATCTTCTTTTTCATTCTGGGTGTCCTACAGCATGGAAAGACATGAAGCTGCTTTAACTTTCACGTATAATTTCTGCTCTTAAAAGTTTGAAAGGTAGGAGCAGGGTGGGAAAGGGAAGCAGAAACAGAAAGAAATTCAGACACAAACCCAGATGTAGAGCAAGACAGAGATAGAACCTTGTGGGCAGCTTCTGTTTTCCTCTCTATCCCTGCTCCCCCATTTTTCTTAGAACATCCTGCAATCAGTGGAGGTCGTGAGTACAGAGGACATGGCTGCACCCCAGGTACTGTCCTCATTTCTGGGCCTACTTGGTAGCTTCCACGTGACATCAAGGGTGGCACTGAAATACACACTTTAGAGCAGAAGAGTGAGGATAGACTTGGAGTTGAAGATGTCAACTAGAACTGTGAGGGGATAGCTCTGTTGAGAGGAGTGTGTTAATGGCTCCTTCTATGTTGACACTGGTGAGGTGAAGGGGGCATGTGTAGTGAGTAATGGGAGTAAGTCTTACTAATTAGCCTCTCTAATGGGCCTCTGCCAGCCTCTGTCTTCTGCAGCCATTTTCCTGCAGTGTCAAAAGTCACCCTGGTCCATGTGGTGAAAGGTGAGAGGGGCATGCCAGGCATATGTGATACTTAAGTGGATATGGGGGTGGTTTGGTAAAAAGGAGAGATGCTTTGGGGTCAGCTAAGACTGTGGGTGGGAGATTGAGAGTCAGGGCTAAAATCACAGGTTAGGAGTTTCTTCCTGATGGTGGAAAGAATTCAACACTGGCCAGTCAACTCAGGGTGATGGGTTTGAGCCAAAAGGAACTGTGTGTAAGAAGCTTCTCATTATTCTGGGCAGTTGTGGCATCAGGATCCACTTTGGAATCTCAAGAGGAGGATAATGCAGAAATGAAAAACTGAAGGGGGTGGTGTTGATAACGCTGAAGAACGTGGGCCTCAGTGCCAAAAAGTGTGGGGTCATGGAAGCCCAGGTCTGGGCAGAAGCCAGGAGCATGTGGGTGCTCCGCAGAAATTTCCCTGAAGTGGATGCTTGGGACTTGCCTGAGTCTTTAGTGGACTCAATTCCAGTCTTTCCTGCCTTCTTTTTCTTGCTTCAGTGATCTCTGCCTCACTGTCTTTCCAGGGTGTGGACCCTGGTGTCTTCCTGCCTGGTACCTTTATGGTTCCTTCTCTTTTGCAGGACTAAGTCATTAAGCCTTTTCCCCCCCCTTTCAATGAGAATTCCTCACCCTAACCCCTCTTTCTTCTTGTTTTCCCTCACAGTGTGAATCCTCGACTTCTTCATACATCTTAGAGGACAAATTTTTCTATACCTCACCCAAATGTGAAGCCTACCTATCTTTGCTTTCCCCTGATGTAACATTTCCATCTCTTACGTTCCTTCTCAAGTACGAACCCTGGTAAAGTATTTTCAGCTCTCTCTCTCCTGTGCTTTTTTTCCCTGTGGTTTCTGTGCTGGTCTGTGGTGGGGGTCTGAGGGCTGCCTCAACCTGCCAAGGTGTTCTTAGTGAACTGAACCTTGTGGGTCTCCTGGTCATGGTCACACACATTGCAGGGGTGTCTATCTCCACCTGGGGACAACCTGTCATTGTGTATGTTGTCTGTGGGCAGGGAATCCACAGGTGCAGGGGAAAGAAGAGGACCAGGGCTCATACCCAGACTCTATACTGCACAAATTCCCATTCCACATGTTCCCTGCTGTCTCCTGATCACACTTGCTCCATGCGTAATGTTGAGTATTCTTTCAGCTGATATTGAAAGAGTTCTTTTCAGGACAGAGTGAATGACAAAGAACTTGGGGAAATGGTAAAGGGTTTCAGAGGAAGGAAGGGCCTTGTTAGATGACAAAACAGAGTTATACTATATAGCACTTTGGAGACCAACCAATTGTGTAAATAGAACATTGGGCTGATAGTCAATCTGTTTTTAGAGTGAAATACCATCCAGGCCTTAGTGAACTTCTAAGCACTTGCAAACCATGATAGAAAAGAGGAAGGAAGCAAGCATTTCTTGAGCAGCTCTTGTGTGCCAGGCAGTATGCTAAGTCATTTGTGCTGAGGAACAATGACTGTCTTCTTCTATCCTCACAGCACCCCTGGGACATAGGTAATATTATTCCCATTTTATAGTAGAAGACACTGAGGCAGGCAGAGGTGAAGTCCCTTGTCCAGGGTGCCATGACCATGAGTTATCTGAGGTCATATTTGAACTGGGATCTTCTTGATTGCATGGCTGGTCTTATCTACACTAAACTGTCCCCTAGTTTCCTAATTGCTTTGTAACTGATCGGATCTTTCTCCATCTAGGCATAAGATGTTTTTCTCACCCTTACGTGCATGTCCTCCCCCCACACCCCGATTCATGGGTGGACAGACCTGAAGAAGGTAGAAATGGAGCTCAACAAGGGGTTGAAGGGGGACATCTGGGATTTTTCTGTTATCCTGGATAGGCTCTGTTAGGGCTGCCGAGAAGATGACTATTCTGTCACTGACTTCTGGTCTTATTCCATTGTCTACTACCTTAGAAAGGAAGTAAACTCTCCAGCAGAACACAGGAGAGCTAGGAGTAGTGAGTGATTTCATCTAAAGTAAGGCTATTCCCATTCCATCCCCTGTTTTTGTATACAGCACTGCATTTGCTCAGAGGGGTCAGAACACTCACAAACCCCAGGACTGGTTTGATGAAAATGATGGGAAAATTCATAAGCTGCTAAACGAAAAACTAGAATTCCACAGGATTTACCAGCAGGATAATTCATCCAAGGGAGTAAGTCTTACTAATTAGCCTCTATAATGGGCCTCTACCAGCCTGTCTTCTGCAGCAATTTTTCTGCAGTGTCAAAAGTCACCCTGGTCCATATGGTGAAACGTGAGTGGTTTGTCCTAGACAGATGTGATATATGACTTTTGTTTGTGGTGCTTTGGTAAAAGAAAAAGAGAAAGTTTCTGTTCAAGTGGCCCATGAGGGACCGATTGAGACCCAGAGGTAGATACTTAGATGTGGGGTTTCAGCCTGATGGTGGTAAGAAATGCCTGGAATGCATTCAACACCCTCCAGTCAAATCATGGTGAAAGGATTGAGCATAAGGAAGTGTCTCTTACGAGCCTGTTATTATTCTGGGTTGTTCTGACTTCAGGATCCATTTTGAAATCTTAGACAAAGAGAAGGCAGCAGTGAGAAATCGAGGGGAGCATGTCCTGAAAACGCTGAAGGGTTTTTGCCTCAATGCCAAAAAGGTAATGAGGTCATGTAAGCAGTGATCTTCGAGGAACCCAGGAGCACACGGATATTCTGCAGAAGTTTTCCTGATGTGGATTCTTGGGAATTACCTAATTCTTTATCGGACTGAATTCCATTCTTTCCTTACTTCCATTTTTTTCTTCATTGATCTCTGACCCACTGTCTTTCCAAGATGTGGATAATGAATGTCTTCCCTCCAGGTATCTTACAGGTCCTCCTCTTTCCCAGGAGTAAGTCTTTACATCTTTTCCCTCCTCCTGTCAATGGAAATTCCATCTCACTTTATTCTTTTTTCCCCAGGGAGTGAATCCTCACCCTGTTCCTACCTCTTAAAGTATAACTTCTATTCCTTTCTTAAAACATTTTTTATTAAAAGAGTTAAAAATATGTCATTTGTTTATATTTCAGTTTTCAGCATTCTCTTCCACAAGAATTTGAATTCAAATATTTGTCCACACCTCTACCCACCCCTCACCCCAGGACAGTATACATCCATCCATTTCTCCAATCTGTCCTCCTTTCTGTTATCCCACTTTCTTCTTCCCTTACCCTCCCCATTATTTTCCTGTAGGGCTTAGTAGATTTATATACCCCATTGCAGGTACATGTTATTTTCAATTGCATTTAAGAACAATTTTTAATATTCATTATTAAAGTTTTGAATTCCAAATTTCCTCTCTTCCTCCCTCCCCACCCACCCTCACTGAGAAAGCAATTCACTCTAGATCATATATGTATAGCCATGCCAAACTTTTCCATAAGAGTTATGTGGTGAAAAATTAACCAGTTTTACCTATGTCCTATCCTGCCCTCCATTTATTCATTCCTCTCCCTTGATCTGTCCTCCGCCAATGGTGTTTGCTTCTGATTATCCCTTTAACCAATTTGATGTCTCTTCTGTTATCTTACCTCTCCTATTTCCTTCCCCTCTGCCTTCCTACAGGGTAAAATAGATTTCCATATCCCATTGAGTGTGTGTTGTTCCTTCCTTAAGGCAAATTCCATGAGACTAAGGCTCACTTATTCCCTTTCATCTCCAGCCTCTTCCCCTACACTGTAAAAACTCTTTCTTGCCTCTTTTATGTGAGATGATTTGTTACGTTTCATCTCTCTGTTTCTCTTACTCCTAGTACATTGGACTCAACAATTAATTTTATTTTTTAGGAACTCTTCTTTCAAAAGCCGCTCACCTTGTGCCCTTGATCTATGTGTACATACATACATACATACATATGTACATACATATATACATTCATATATATAATATACACACACACCCATGTTCATAAACCTTGTTACACATGTATAAACCCTACACAGATATATACTTGCATGCACACACACACATATGTATATATGTGTACACACGTACATATATATGTAACTCCCCTAATACTGAAGAAGATCCCATGATCTACAAATATCATCTTTTCATGTAGCAATGTAAACATTCCAACTTTAAGAAGCTCCTTATGGCTTCTCTTTCTTGTTCACCTTTTCCTATTTCTCTGGGTTCTTGCATTTGAAAGTTAAATTTTCTATTCAGCTCTGCTCTTTTCAAGAAGAATACTTGGAAACCTTCCATTTCATTGAAATTCCATTTTTTCCCCCGAAGTATTAGACTCTTGTTTCTTTGGTTTTGATTCTATCTCCTTTGACCTCTGGAATATCATGTTCCAAGCCCTTCGGTTCCTTAGTGCAGAAGCTGCTAAAACCTGTGTTATCCTGATTGTACTTCCACAGTACTTGAATTGTTTCTTTCTAGCTCCTTGTAATATTTTGCCCTTGACCTGGGAACTCTGGAATTTGACTACAATATTCCTAGGAGTTTTCCTTTTGGGGTCTCTTTCAATAGATAATTGATGAAATCTTTCGCTTTCTGTTTTACCGTCTGGTTCTAAAATATCAGGGTAGTTTTCTTGATAATTTCTTGGAAGTTTATGTCTAGGCTTTATTTGATAAAATTTTTGAGGTATACCAATAATTTTAAGATTGTTTCTCCTGCCTCTACTTTCTAAGTCAGTTGCTTTTTCAATGAGTTAGCACACATTGTCTTCTATTTTTTCATTCTTTTGGTTTTGTTTTATAATTTCTCGATTTCTTATGACATCATTAGCTTCCATCTGCTCCACTTTAATTTTTCAAGAACTATTTTCTTTAGTGAGCTTTTGCACCTTCTTTTCCATTTGACTAATTTTGCTTTTGAAGGCATTCTTCTCCTCGTTGACTTTTTGGATCTCTTTTGCCATTTAGATTAGTCTATTTTTGAAGCTGTTTTTTGGGGTCTCCTTTATCAATGTCTTGATTCGTTTCTCATGGTTTTCTTGCATCACTCTCAATTCTCTATCCATTTTTTCCTCCACCTCTTTTACTTGATTTTCAAAATCCTTTTTGCTCTTCCACGGACTGAAACCAATGCATATTTTTTGATGTTTTCGATGTTGCTGTCTCTGGCAAGGGAATTCAGAACTCCATTGGGAGGATCAAGCAACTAATTGCACGGTAGAGGCATGGCTGGACTCAAATGCCCAATTCCAAACTCTTACTAGTTTATACGAGCCCCATAGGGAGTGACAAAGGTCTCTTCAATCAATCTGAGGTATACTTCTGGTGCAGACCTTTTGAACTTAGTATAAAGACTTTGATTCTTTATTTTTACCTGGTTAAGGTAATGAGGGATCAGTGATTTTGTGTGACTGATCCATTGCTTCCTCTTCCCCACTCTTAATAGGCACTAATTTTGCCTCTTGTTTACACCAGTTTTTTTCTTATCTGTGTGACAGTTTCATGTTTCTTTGTGAGGTCCAGTACTTGCCCTCCATCTGTCTCCTTAAAGGCAGTGTTCATGACTTACAGAAACAAAACTCTGAATCCAGGTCATTCTTAATAAAAGTTTGAATGAATCCTCTCTGATTTCTAGGAGCTTGAAAGGAGGCCATTGAATCCAGTTATCTTACACATTCCTAGCTTCACATCTGTGAATATTGTTGTTCAGGGATGTCTAACTCTCTGTGACCTCATTTGGGGTTTTCTTGGCAAAGATATTGAAGGGACTTGCCAGTGAGTTCTCCAACTCATTTTACAGTTGAAGAACTGAGGTAAAAAAGATTAAGTGACTTGTCCACGGTCAAACAAGAAATAAGGGTCTGAGGCCAGATTTGAATTGAGGAAGGTGAGTCTTCCTGACTCTGGTCCCAATAATCTATCCTTTGTACTACCTCACTGCCTTTGGCAAAGTGGGCCTCTCGAAATGAGTGATTATGGAGTATATCAGCATGCTCATTGGGGAAGGGAAAAGGAGAAAATCTACACATAAGAATTTAGTGTCCAAATGTGATTTATTCAGGCATGGTCTACAAACTTTACCAAGGCCTCAGTAGGACTGGAGAAAACAGGCAAGGATGATAGGGTCCTGCAAGTCTGTATCCAGAAAGAGGTGGAATAAATGAGACCTGTGAAGATGCCTGCCCAACTTGTCACTTTTGTGTGTGAAATGTTTCATATCTGACATTTTTTATGAATGCTCTGTCACTTTTGGAGGGTTCCTGGTTCGTGATTCATGGGGAAAAAATTGTTACCTGTCACCTCTCTTTGCAGACCTCCTATGGTTTTTGAGCATGCTATGGAGTTGATGGGACAAAGAAGGGAGAAGGAGAAGCTGGGAAAGTGTCTGACTCATTTCTTGACTAATTTATCTTGTGTCCTTATCTTGAGATAATATATGATTTTTCCAGGCCATGAAGGATTTCTGAGGAAATCTGTCTTGGAAAAATTGTCAGATCATAAAAAGAAGAAACATGTCAATCACTCGCAATTTTCTGATTAAACTCAACCCTCCCAGAGAAGATTTCACATTACAAAGTGAATTGGTTTGCTTTCCTAGAAAAGGCTGTTAGGGTCATAAACTGAGAAATAGATGATAATTTAGAAGCCTTTGTATCCAACTGCTTCCTTTGATGGATGAAGGAAATAATGAGAGGAGTGAAGTGATTTGACCAGTGTCATACAGTGAGTAAATGGAGTAGTATTTGGATGCAGATCTCCCAGAATGCAGCAACAGGGAACAAAGGAGTTTCTGTTTTGTATTTTTAAGAGCATCGAACATCATGTCTTTCACAAATGGTCTGGTTCAGTGTTTCATGGGTGAAATTTCCGTGTGATGAAAGAAACCTCAGAATATGTCTGAACGGAAAAGAGATGTTTGGGATGTGTTTGCTTCTTATGGATTTTCACACTTTCCATATATGGGGCAATAAAGTCTTTCAAATTTTGAGAGGAAAGTTTAGTAGAGAAAATGACCTTCAATTTATCTTCTTTTTAATTCTGGGTGTCCTGGACCATGGATAAAGCTGAAGGTGATTTATATTTGGCACATAATTTCTGCTTTTAAAAGTTTGAGAGGTAGGAGGAGAATGGGAAGTGAGAAGCAGAGACAGAAAGGAATACAGACACAGACACAGAAACAGACAGAGATAGACTTTGTGGACAGCTTCTGTTTTCTTCTCCACCCCTGCCCCCTTTTTTTCTCACTGACGTCATCCTGTGATCCATGCAGGTTGTAAGATCAGCAGGCATGGCTATACCCCAGGGACTGTCCTAATTTCTGGGTCTGCTTCGTGTCTTTCAGTTAACTTCATGCATGGGATTGAAATGAGAGCTTTGGGGCAGAGGAGTGAGAATTGAGATGAAGTGATTGGAGATGTGAAATAGATCTGTGAGGAGATTGTCCTGTCAGGAATAGGGTTTTCATGGCTCCTTCTATGTGGACATTGTTGAGGTTGAGGGGTGTGGGGAGTGAGAGTCATTCTCACTAAATATCCTCTATTAAGGGATTCTACCAGCCTCTTTCTTTGGAAGCAAGTTGTCTGTAGTGCCAAGAGTCACCCTAGCCCATGTAATGTAAGTTGAGAGGGGCATTCTAGGCATATGTGATATGGCACTTGACATGAGGGTGGTTTGGTAAAAAGAAGAGATTGTTCAGGGTCAGTTAAGGCTGTGGGTGGCAGATTAAGAGCCAGGGCTAAAAGCTGAAGTTAGGGGTTTCAGCCTGATGGGAAGGAATTCCTGGGATGAATTCAACATAGACCCGTCAACTCAGGGTGACACATTTGAATCAAAGGAGTTGTCTGTAATAAGCTTCTTATTACTCTGGGCAGTTCTGACATCAGAATCCATTTTGGAATCTGAAGACGAAGAGAAGGCAGAAGTGATCAATTGAGAGGGTCAGGTCTTGATAATCGTGAAGAACTTGGGCCTCAGTGCCAAAGAGTATGGAGCCATGGAGGCCCAGGTCTGGGCAGAAGCCAGGAGCATCTGGATGCTCTGCAGAAATTTCCCTGAAATGGATTGTTGGTACTTGCCTGACACTTTATTGAATTCATTTCCAGGCTTTCCTTCCTTCTATTTCTTGCTTTACTGATCTGTGACCCACTGTCATTCCTGGGTATGGACCCGGGTATCTTCCTGTGTGGTAACTTTATGGATCATCTTCTTTCCCAAGCGTAAGTTATTAACCCTTTCCCTCCTCCTTTTAATGGGAATTCCATCCCTTTCTTCTTTTTCTCCCTCACGGTATGAATCTTCAACCTCTTCATGTATCCTAGAGTATAAATTCCTCTCTACCTTATCCAAAGGTGAAGCCTACCTACCTTTGCTTTTCCCTGATATAACATTTCCCTTTCTCACTTCCCTTCTCAGGTATGAACCCTGCTAAGCTACTTTCATCCTTTTCTCGCCTCTGTTTAGGTACCTGTGGTTTCTTTTCTGGTCTCTGTTGGGGGCCTGGAGGCTGCCACAGCCTGCCAAGGTGTTCTTAGAGAACTGAGCCTTGTGGGGCTCCTGTATGTGGTCACATACATTGCAGGGCTGTCTGGCTCTACCTGGTCAGAACCTGTCAGTGTGTATGTTTTCTATGAGCAGGGAATCCACAGCTCCAGTGGAAACAAGGGGACTGGAACTCTCTGCCAGACTCTACAAACTCCCAGTCCACAAGTCCCCTGCTGTCTCCTGATCACACTTGCTCCATGCGTAATGTTGAGTGGAACTTCAGCTGATCTTGAAAGAGTTCTTTTTAGGACAGAGTGAATGACAAAGAACTTGGGGAAATTGTAAAGGGTTTAAGGGGAAGAAAGGGCCTTGTTGCATGACAAGACAGAGTTATACTGTATAACACTTTGGAGACCAACCAGTTGTATAAACAGAACACTGGTCTGATAGTCAATCCGTTTTCACAGTGAAGTGTCATCCAGGCTTTGTTGAACTTCTAAGCACTTGCAAAGCATGATAGAAAGGAGGAAGGAGGCAAGCCTTTCTCCAGCAGCTATTGTGTGCCAGTTAGTTCACTAAGTCATCTGTGCTGAGCAACACAAAGATCTTCTTGGATCCTCACAGCAACCCTGTGACATAGGTACTAATATTCCCGTTTTATAGTAGAAGATACTGAGGCAGGCAGAAGTGAAATCACTTGTACAGTGTCCCATGACCATTAATTATCTGAGGTCATATTTGAACTGGGATCTTCTTGACTCCATGGCTGGTCTTATCTATAATAAGTTGTCCCCTAGTTTCCTAATTGCTTTGTAACTTGTCAGATCTCCATCTAGGCATAAGATGGTTTTCTCACCCTTCGGTGCATGTCTTCCCCCCACAACCAGAGTGATGGTTGGACTGACCTAGAGAAAGCAGAAGTCAAACTCAGCAAGTGGCTCAAGGATGACTCCTGAGATTTCTCTGTTGTTCTGAATGGGCTCTGTTTGTCACTCAGAGAGGGATGACTATTCTTTCACTGGCCTCTGGTCCTATTCCATTGTGTTCCCATTCTATCTCCCTGTTTGGGTGGCTCACCCAGACTAATATTCCAGGTTCCTAATCAATCAACTCACAACTATTAAGTCCCTACTCTGTGCCAGATTCTGTGCCAAGTGGTAAGGATCTACTTGGTGACATCATGTTAAATTTTTGGTGTTGAGGCAGGGAGCATCCCTTCAAATCTGACCTCAGTCAATAGAGGCCAAGATTTACAGTCAGGAAACCTGAGTTCAAATCCTTTATTGATTCTCTGTGTGACCCTACTGCCTACGTTAGCAAAACTCTCAAACAGGCAACTCTGAAGACCCAGATGATTTCAATGAGGAGAGAAAAAGGGAGTTGAACAAAGAGACCAATGTGAATGTGGAAGGAACCCTTAAGTCAACTCAGACTTTGAAAAGCTATATCCAGATGACAGTAGAAAAGAAAAGGACAGATAATGGAATGAATGTAAAAGGGCAGAGTGATGAGTAAGAGAAGTTTAAGGTGTGTTGAAGCCAATCAGGAGGTACTTCAGGATAGCAAAAAATGCTTTTCAAGGTGTGCTTTTGGTCCAAGGCATAGGGTCCTTTGTCTTTAGAAGTGGTCCTCAGCAGCTCCCTGAGTGTCTGAGCAGCCTTTTAAAGATTGCACTGCTCACCTCTTGGTGTGAGGAAGGGGCCAGAAAAGGAGCCCTAAAAATTGTCTGCTTACGCAGCCCTTGCCTGATTACCCCAGCAAGTGGGGAATGTCACTATGTGGTTGAAACACACAAAAAATGTACAAAATGTACAAAAACATCTGTAAGGATGATTCCACTCATCATTGGTACATGGAATGTGCACACATTTATAGAAAACACAAAATCCAGTAGACCTGAAAGATGAACCATTCTCATTGCAAGAGAACTCAACAGGTATTGCATCCAAATAGCAGCTGAGGGAAACAGGGCTGGCAAATGAAGGCCACCTTAGTGAAGGTGAAACTGGATGTATGTTTCTTGGAGTGGTCGCAGTGAAGGGAAGTGCTGTCAAGGTGGTGTAAGTATGGCAATCAAAGCTGATCTAGTCAGCATGTTGGTATGCCTGTCAAATGGAGTGAATGACAGGCTCATGAGAATGCAATTGCCACTTGCAGGAAAACCCTGTCCTACCATCATCAGTGACTATGCTCCCACCATGATGAACCCTGATGAGGTCAAAGAAAATTTTATGAAGACCTAGAGACACTTCTCATCAATGTCCCAAAAGAGGACAAGCTTCTAATTCTGGGTGACTTTAATGCTGGAGTAGGCTCAGAGTAACAGACTGGGCAGGGAGTCCTGGAAAGGAATCGAGTTGGAAACAGCAACAGCACTGGCCATTCACTGCTGAAGAGTTGTGCATCACATGACCTCATCATCAACACTGTTTTTCATTTACCTAAATGCAATAAAACTTCATAGATGCCCTATCGTGGTAAATATTGGCATATAATAGACTAAGTGATTGTAAGCAGAAGAGACAGAAGAAATGTGAGAATGGCAAAGGCAATATGTGGTGCAGAGTGCTGGACTAATCATAGACTTCTCCTTTCCAAGCTAAATATTCGCATTCACCAAAGTGCCACCCTCAAGGCAAAATGACTACGAGAAAAATTAATGTCAACCAATCAGAACTCTTTTCTGAGCATGAAGAGTTTCTTGCTGAGTTGGAGGGAAAGTTGATCCAACACACAGGTGGAAACCGTGGAGCAGAAAAGGAGTGTGCAGCTTTCAGAGATTTGATGTACAGCACTGCTTTTGCTCATCTGGGCCAGAACACTCACAAAAACCCAGAGTGGTTTGAGGAAAATGATGGGAAATCCAGAAGCTGCTAAACGAAAAAGGAGAACTCCCCAGGATTTACCAGCAGGATAGTTCATCCATCTCTTAGAAGGCAGCATTTAATTCTATCAAAAGCAAAGTAAAAGGAAGTAGAAGATGCAGGTCTCCAGGCTCATTAAGAAGGCAAATGAAATTCAATTTTATGCTGATAGTAACAATACAAAGTGCTTTTATGATTGCCTGAAAGATTTTATGGACCAAAAACCTGTGTTACATCACAACTACTCAGTGCTGATGGAGCCACTTTGATTAGTGAGAAAGACATGATCCTAGAGACATGGGCTGAACACTTCCATAGTGTTCTCAACAGACCATCTTGAGTCAATGCTGAGGCCATTAATCGTTTACCTCATGTTGAAGTCAGTCCCTTCATAGCTGAATTTCGAAGTGAAGAAGAGGTTTTGGCAGTCATTAGGATCCTTTCATGTGCCAAAGAATTGGTCCTGACTTTATTCCAGCTGAGATTTACAAGGTAGGGGGACTATTGTTCATACAAAAGTCCAACTCAGATAGGCTCATCATGTTGTTTGAACTCAAAATGTATGCTTGTGAAAAAGACTATGTTTTGGATAACTCGCATTAGGGCAGGGTATCACGTGATGGTCAGAAGAAGTGATACAAGGACACTCTCAATTTGTCTCTCAAGAACTTTGGATTTGACTGTGTGGCATGGGAGACACTGGCACAGGACCACTCTGCATCGGGTGCCCACATGAGAAAGCATGGGGTGCTGTATGAGCAAAGCAGATTTGAGATAGCACAAAGGAAATGTAGAATGCACAAATTTGTAATAAGCACCCCAAATGTTCACATGGATTATGTGTGCCCAATCTGTGGGTAGAGAATTCTGAGATCCAAGTGGTCTGATCTGCCACAGTTGTACACACTGAAACCTCACTTTATCATGGTGATATCATTTAGGTCCTCTTGGAGAACCAAGGACAACAACCAACCAACCAATCTGCAGATAAGAGGAAAATCCAACTGGTGATTGGGATGGACAGGATTGTAACTGACAATAGGGAGAAGGCACAGCAGGTCAGTTGTTCTTTAGTTCCTGTTCTTTCTTTCAAGGGTAGTCATCTTTGCCCATGAGAGGATTGAACAAAAATGGTTCCCAGAAATCTGTTCCCCAAGGTAAGTAAGGAACTAGAGAATGCTCAGTAGCTAGAGGGGGTGACAGCACACCAGGCTAAGAGGAACTCTGACCTCAGGGTTCAGTTTTCAGATTGGATTGAAGAGCCTGCATCATTGCCAAAACACATGCCTCGTATGCAGTCATGTGCTCAGTGGCATGGGAGATGAACAGAGTTTGGATATCATGGCTTCCCTCCTTTAGCTCCTGGATAAGGGGGAGGATGACTGACAGGTGGGTAAGAGACAATCTTATGGATCATAACAAAGATCAGGATACAGTATTTCTGGACAAAGAAGACTGTAGAAGGCCAAGAGATCTGTCTTAGAGGATTTGAAGGATTGTCCCCTAGAAGAGTGATTCAATCTATCCTTCTTGTGAACAGTGGAACATATGAAGAGCTAAATTCAGGTTTGAGATAAGGAAAAACTTTCTACAAATTCAAGCTTACCCAAAGTGGACCCCATTTCCTCAGAAAAAAGTGAGTCTTCTCATTTGAAATCTTAAGACTGAATGATCAATCAAGCTGATGAGCTCAGCAGTGGTATAGACAGAGAAGAGAAGAGTTCCCAGGACAGAACCATAGATGACACTTACAGTTAAATTTCATGATCTATAAGAGGATCCATTAATTGGATGAAGGCACTGTGTGAAAAGAGGGCAGCTAGGAGAGGATGGTGTCCCCAAAACCTAGAATAAAAAGAATATCAATGAGGGAGAGTGATCAAAGTGTCCAAGCCTGGAGAGAACCCAAGATGAGAAAATCATGAGAGAATGAGTATCTGTCAGATGTGTTGTAAACAGGTTTCTTGTTCACTTACAGATCAGAGTAAATGGTTGTTGAGGTCTTTTCTGACTCTGAAATTCTAGGGTTTGCCTGTAGCATTTCATATTTATATTAGTTCTCCATTTATCAAAAATTTATCCTTTTATGTCAGTTATGTCTAGAAATGTTCCACCCTTCTACTTCCATAAATGAGCCCTCCCTTGTAACAAAGCAAATATATTAAATAAGATCAGTCGTAAAGGAAATGCAAGTGACAATACAAATAAAAATTGACGGCTCTTTTCTCTCCCGTCTCACATGAATGGTGAAAATTCTTTGTTTTCATTCCTTTCCAGGGACAGGAGGAATCATTTTGGACATCATTTTGGTATTCTACTTATTTCCGTTATTGTAATAATTTTGTATATTGTCCTGTTGGTTCGACTCCATTCTGAAGTAGTTCATAGTCGTCTTCTCATGTTTTTATGAATTCCTCACTTTGTCATTTTTGTGATTTAGTGTTATTCTTTTTCACTGTTGCATTTGCCACAGTTTAAATAGCTAATTCCTAATTGCGGGTGTCTAGTTTTTATTTAACTTTTATTTCTTCACCCTGTCTTTGGATCACCCTCATTCCCAAATGTATCTTATGCTATTCCTTCTCATTAAACCATCCCATCTAGCATTATTTTGAAAGAGAAGAAAAAGGAATTTTGCTAAAACAAACCAATACATCAAGAGTTTGACAATATATTTATGGTTCCACCACTTGAATCTCCAGTGAAACGGAGGAGGTATATTTTCTCATCTCTTCTGTTGGAAAAAGCTGGATAATTAATTGTAGCTGCAGAGAATACAAGGATTTTTTTGGCCATCCTTTCTTCTATTTATATTACAGCAATTTTGCTTGTTGCATTCTCTATTCCAAACACTTCATGTTGTGTTGATTAAGGATGTCTTCATACACTTTTCTCATTTCTTAAAGTTTACATGACTTATTAAACAGAAATATGCCCTAAAATTCATTCACAGCAACTTAGTAGTCAGTTCAGCCATCATCCAACATCAGCTTTGTTTCCTTTAATTCTGTGCTACCAAAAAGCTGCTGATCAAATATATTTATTATTTTCTTCCATTTTATTAAGAAAATTTAACCCGTTTGAATTTAAGGGTATCATTGTTAGGCTTGTTTTTCCCTTTGCTCTTTTTCTCAGATGGGAGTTTGTATTTTATTAATCTTTATGCAATCACTTCTTATCTTGACATAAGATGGTATTCTTCAAGGTCTTGAAGAATTTCTGAGGAAATCTCTCCTGTAGAATTGTGATGAGATCATGAAAAAAGCAAACGTGTCAATATTGCCTGTTTTTCTGATTTAACTCTTAACTCTCCAAGAGAAGTTCCCAGATTATAAAGTCCATTGGTTTACATTCCTAGAATCTCTGAATGCTGGCACCATAAACTGAGAAGTAGAAGATAACTTAGAGCCCTTTGCGTTTAATCCTTTCATGTGATGGATGAAGGAAATGATGGAGATGAATGAAGTGACTTGACCAATGTGATATAGTGAGTATGTGGAGCAGTCTTTGGATGCAAATCTCACAGACTGCAAACGGAGAGAACAAAAGACTTTCTGTACTTTGAGAATATAGAGCAACATGACTTTCACAGGTTGCCTAATTCAGTATTTGCCGGGTGAAATTTCCATGTGAAAAAGCAAACCTCTGAACATGTCAGAGCAGGAAAGAGATTCTTGGACTGTCTGTGTTTTCCTCTTATGAATTTTCATTCTCTCCATATATTGGGGAATAAAGTCCTTCAGATTTTGAGAGGACAGGTTGATAGAGAAAATGACCCTCAATTCATCTTATTTTTCATTCTAGGTGTCCTAGAGCATGGAAACATCTGGAGCTGCTTTATTGTTGACATATAATTTCTGCTTTTAAAAGTTTGAAAGTTTGACAGTTTAGAAGCTGGGTGGGAAAAAGAAGCAGGGACAGAAAGAAATTCAGACATAAACCCAGATGTAGGACAAGACAGAGATAGAACCTTGTGGGCAGCTTCTGTTTTCCTCTCTATCCCTGCTCTCCCTTTTTGACTTAGATCATCCTGTAATCAGTGGAGGTCATGAAAAGAGCAGGCATGGCTGCACCCCAGGTACTGTCCTAATTTCTGGATCTACTTGGTAGCTTTCAGACAACATCATATGTGGCACTGGAATATGCACTTTAGGGCAGAAGAGTTAGGATAGAGATCAAGCAGTTGAAGATGTCAACTAGAACTGTGAGGGGATAGCTCTGTTGAGAGGAGGGTGTTCATGGCTCCTTCTTTGTCGACACTGGTGAGGTGGAGGGGGCATGACTAGTGGGAGCAAGTCTTACTAATTGTCCTCTTTAAAGGGCCTCTACCAGCCTCTGTCTTTTGCAGCAAGTTGCCTGCAGTGTCAAGAGTCACCCTGGCCCATATGATGAAAGGTGAGATATTTTTCCTAGGCAGATGTGATATATGACTGATATGGTGATGGTTTGGTAAAACACAGAGAAAGTTTAGGATCAGGTGGGTCCATGAGAGACTGATTAAAAGCCTGAGGTAGAAACTTAAATGAGGGGTTTCAGCCTGATGGTGGGAAGAAATTCCTGGGATGAATTCAACACTGTCCAGTCAAGTCAGGGTGAAGGGATTGAGCCTAAGGAGGTGTCTATAACAACCATTCTGGGCAGTTCTGGCATGAGCATCCATTTTGAAATCTCAGATGAAGAGAAGGTAGCAGTGAAAAATGGAGGGGAGCATGTCTTGAAAGCCCTGAAGGGCTTGAGCCTCAGTGCCAGAAAGGTATGGGGCCATGGAAGCCTTGGTTTTGGCAGCAGCCAGGAGAGTGTGGATGCTCTGTAAAAGTTTCCCTGAAGTGGATGCTTAGGACTGGCCTATCTCTTTATTGGACTCAATTCCAGTCTTTCTTTTCTTCGATTTTTTTTCTTCATTGATATCTGACCCACTGTCTTTCAAAAATGTGGACAATGAATATCTTCCCTCCAGGTCCTTCTCTTTCCCAGGAGTAAGTCATTATCCAAACGTGAAGCCTACCTATCCATTCCTATCCCCTGATGTAACACTTTGCTCTCTCACCTCCCTTCCTAAATTTGAATTCTAGGAAACTCCTTTCACCTCTCTTTCTTTAGGTCCCTGTGGTTTCTGTTTTGGTCTCTTGTGGGGGTCTGAGGGCTGCCATAGCCTGCCAAGGTTTTCCTAGTGAGGCGAGTCACGTGGGACTCCTGTACATGATCACATACATTTCAGGGGTGTCTGGCTCAATCTGGTAAGAATCTGTCAGTGTATAGTAGGGAATCCACAGCTCCACTGGGTGGCAGGGGACCTGGGTTCACAGTCAGACTCCATACTCCACAAAATCCCAGTCCACAAATCCCCTGCTATCTCCTGATCACACTTGCTCCATGCAAAATGTTGAGCCTTCCATCCAACTGATATAGAAAGAGTTCCTTTTATGACAGAATGAATGACAAAGAACTTGTGAAATTTGAAAGGGTTGAAGAGGAAGAAAGGGCCTTGTTAGATGACAAAGCAGAGGTATAGTATAAAGTGTTTTGGAGACCAACCAGTTGTGTAAATAGAACATTGGTCCAGTAGTGGGTTTTCAGAGTGAAGGCGCATCCAAGCCTTGGTGAACTTCTAAGCCCTTGGAAGGCAGGATAGAAAGGAGGAAGGAAGCAAGCATTTCTGAGCAGCTAATGTGTGCCAGGCAGTGTGCTAAGTCAGTTGTGCTGAGCAGCAAAAACTGTCTTCTTGGATCCTCACAGCAACCCTGGGACATAGGTACTCTTATTCCCATTTTATAGTAGTAGAAACTGAGGCAGAGAGAGGTGAAGTCTCTTGCCCAGAGTCCCATGGCCATTAAATATCTGAGGTCATATTTGAACTGGGTTCTTCTGACTCTGGCTGTCCTTATGTACAGTAGGGTGCCCCCTAATGGCTTCATTGCTTTGCAACTGCCCATATCTTTCACCAGCTTGGCATACAGATGATTTTCTCATCCTTTGGTGCATGTCCTCCTTCTACATCCAGTGTGATGAATGGAAAGACACCTGGAGAAAGCAGAAAATGAGCTCAGGAGGTGGCTGCAGGAGGATTTCTGGGTTTTCTCTGTTGCTGTTGATGGACTCCATGTGGCAGCAGGGAGGAATGAAAATTCTCTCACTGACTTCTGGTCCTATTCCATTGTCTACTACCTTATGCAGAAAGAAGCTCTCCCTCGGAACACATGGGAGCTGGGAGAAGCGAGAGGTTTCCTTTCAGGGTGAAGGTATTCCCATTCTGTCCCCCTGCTTGGGTGGCTGTCCCAACCCAGGCTTCTAGTTTCCTGGTCAATCAACTAGCATTTATTAAGCAGCTACTCCCAGCCAGATACTTCCCAAAGTGCTAGGGTTCTGTTGGGTGACCTCATGTTTACTTATTGATGGTGAGGCTGTGAAGGTCCCTTCAAACCCAACCTTAGTACAAAGAGGGCTAGATTCAGAGTCAGGAGACCTTGGTTTAAATCCCATCTCTGCTCCTGATTCTCTTTGTGACCCTACTGCCTAGGTTAGTAAAACTCTCAAAGATGAAATTCTGAAGACCCAGACCATTCCAATGAGGAGAGAAAAAGGACCATGATTAAAAAGTTCACTGTGGATGTGGGGGAACTCTTGAGTCCAGGCAGACTTTGAAAAGCTCTATTCAGATGATAAAAGCAAGGAACAGAAGACATGACAGATGAATATAAAATCATGGAATGGCCAGTAGGAAGAGCTTGACCTGTGCTGAAGCCAATCAAGAGGGGAGATCCATGGCAACTTCAGGAAAACAGGAAGCGCCTTTCAAGGCCTGCTTATGGAAAGGAGCAAAGTGAAGGAGGGAATTGGGATGGACAGGATGAGAACTGACAATAGTGAGAAGGCAAAGCTGCTCAATTCTTTTGTCCCTGTACTTTCTTGACAGGACAGTGACCTTTCCCCTGGAGAGGCTAGAACAAAAATGGTTCCCAGAGATCTGTTCCCTAAGGTTAGTTAGGAGCTAGAGAGTGCTCAGCAGCCACAGAGGAGGTCAGCTCACCTGGCTCAGATGAACTCTGACCTCAGGGGGCTCTTGCAATTGATAGATTGGATTGAAGAGTCTGTATTCTATTAAAAAAACACGTGCTGTTTTCAGAGTCATGTGCTCAGTGACACTGGGAGATGAGCAGAGGTTGGGTATGATGGCTGCCCTCCTGGAGCTGATGGATGAGAGGGAGGATGAGTGACAGACAGGTTCCAGACTCACTGTGATGGGGATGTCCAGCTCCAGGTGAAAGGTTTTCCTGCTGGGCAGAGGGAGGAGGGGTCCTGGAAGGCCTCTTCGAGGACAGGATCTTATTGGAGCTGGTCACCAACAGACTGGCAAGAGTGGAAGGGGGAGAGAGGAAAGGCCACAGGGTCAGGAACCTGTGCTGGGTTTCACCTGTCTTCCATTGTCTGTCCTTGAATATCTGCTGAGCTCTGGCTAAATCATAGTAGATATACAGACAGGAGAGACCTTCCAGGCCATCTAACTTAATCCCTACATTTTGCCAGTTAGGCAGCTTCCTTCCTTCTTCCTTCTTCCCAGCTTTCAAGGACTTACCCAAGGTAATTGCAACTAGTGAGTATCAGACTCAGAATGTGAATCCTGGTCTTTCAGACTTTCCATTTTCCACCACCTAACTGCTTGAGAGTGCTAGTCTTCAGTTTTGTCATTTATAAAATGAGTGGATGGGTTGAATTAGATCAGGGGTTCATAATCTTTTTTTGTGTCATGGCAATCTGGTGAAGCTGATGGACCCCTTCTCAGAATAATCTTTTCAAATGTATTTTTTAAAAATCCCCAAAAGTATCATTATATTTTGTTTTCAGTAAAGTGGACATTTCCCTACACAGCTTCCCTGTTCCCCCCAAATACACACCCTTAAAAGGTTTATCAGTTATAACAGCTGAAAGGAGGGGTGGGTCAAAGTCTTGGATGGGAGAGGTCTGGTTTCCTTAAAAGGCAGCGCTGCAGAGATTCCTCATAGTGGGTCAGCAAGTCTCGCCCCAAGGAAACTCACAGACGAAGATCTTCTAAGAGGATTTCATCCTACTTTTCTCCTGACAGTAAGTCATTTACTATTCTCATTATTCTTTCCTAAGTCTTTAAAAAAAAAAACAAAATATACCCTTATAATGATATAACAGATATAATGTATTGGTATTGGCATTGAAAAGAAGAAACTTCCTTTAACAGCTTCTCTTAGCTCCTTTGTACTCACAACATCCCCAATCACGTGTCAATATTTGAGTTAAATACCTTCAAACTCACCATTTCCTAGAAAGTCGTTTACCTTTTTACCTCTGGCATTTTCACAGTAATCACAGTAGTTTATGTAGTACCTACCCCATGTACCAGGCTTGTTCTGTATCTTGAAAGTTGCTTAAGTCTGTTTTAAGTAAGATTTTAAAATGTTTACTTTGTGTATTCTCAATTTCTTGGTTCATATTCCATGCCAATTAGAAAAAGTACCTGTCGAGGAGATAGTATTTCGTTCAATTGCATTCCCACAAGACCTGAATATTACAGCGAATATTACATCTGAATATTACAGGTTTTCAGAAGCCAGGAAGTGTGATAAGCATTTTACAACTATGTGTTTCTCCCCACAGCTCTGGGAGAAAGGTGCAAATATTTATTATCTCCTCATACATATCAAGACTGATTAAATTCTCCTAATTAACTACAGTAACATTTTCAACTCCACCAAGTATTGATTTATAATTACTATGTACACTACTTAAATCTCAATTTTTTTTCAGAAGGGTCCACGTTTTTTTTTTCTACTTGATGTTCAGAATTTCATGGTGACACTTCAACTTCCCAGTAGTGCTTTACTTTTTTGAATTACCCAAAGAGCCAAATCAGCTTCTTTAATTTTTTTCTAAATTACTAATCCTTTAGTGTGAGTATTGAAACCAGAGCAAGGAGATAATCCTTTATCAATGAAATAATTCATGTGAATTTTGTGAAACTTATTTTGTAGTCTTATATTGATTGGGAAAGGGAGACCTGCACTAACTATCAAAGGGCCTTGATCTAAAAATTTCTAAGCCTTGTCTCTTTCAGTTCAGTTCCATGTGGATCTCTTCCATGTGGCCCAGGTCCCCGGTGTTAGCCACTTTAGCACAAAGTTTTATTACATAAAACCAACCAATTTCTACACTGTCATTCCATTTTTAGTCTCTTAGTAGTTACAAAAGCACAGTTCATACAACATTCTTTTTTGCTAATTTATTTGTTTTTAGTTTTCTACAATCACTTCCATAAGTCTTACATGCTCTCCCCCTCCTTCTCTGAGATAGCATACAACCTTATATGGATTCACACATACATTCTTCTTAAAGACATTTTCAGATTAGTTATGTTGCATAGAAAAATTGAAATGAATGAGTGAAACCTTGAGTAAAACCAAACCAAAACAAACCATAGCACAAAAGAAAACATTCTGTTTCATTCAGCATTCCAATTCCTTAGTTTTTTCTCTGGATGTGGATGACATTTTGCCTCAAGAGCCCTTTGGGAATGTTTTAAGTCCTTACAGCTAGGTGGTGCAGTGGATAGAGCACCAGTGCAGGAGTCATGAGGACCTGAGTTTAAATCTCACCTTAGACACTTGACATTCACTAGCTGTGTCACCTTGGGCAAGTCACTTAACCCCAAGTGCCTCATCCTGGGTCATCTGCAGTCAATCCTGATGAATATCAGGACCCTGGACTCAGATGGCTCTGGAGGAGAAGTGAGGCTGGTGACCTGCACAGCTCTCCCTCACTCAAAAGAAAGTCAAGTGCAAGTCATGTCATCATTTCTGTGATGGCATGGTCTTCTTTGGCAATGAAGGATGAACACACAGGTCCTTGCAGTTCTGTGAAGAGCCAAGTCTACCAGAAAAATTCCTTGTCCATTGTGGTTGTTGCTGTTTGCAGTGTATTCTTGGTTCTGCTCCTTTCACTCAGCATTAGTTCATACAAGCACTTCCGGGCCTCTCTGAAGTCTTCCTGCTCATCATTTCTCATAGCACAATGGTATTCCATTACATTCACATACCACAACTTCTTCAGTCATTCCCCAACTGAAGGGCATCCCCTCAATTTCCAAATCTTGGCCACCACAAAGAGCTGCTCTAAATATTTTTGTATATGTGTACATTTCCCATTTTTATAATCTCTTGGGGATATAGTCCCAGAAGTGATATTGCTGGGTCAAAGGTTATGCACGCTTCGGTAGCTCTTTGGGCATAGTTCCAAATTGCTCTCCAGAATGGCTGGATCAGGTCACAGCTCCACCAACAATGAATTAGTGTTCCAAATCTCCCACATCTTCTCCCACATTTATCATCTTCCTGTTCTGTCATGTTAGCCAACCTGATAGGTGTGATGTGGTACCTCAGAGATGTTTTGATTTTCATCTCTCTAATCAATAGTGATTTAGAGCATTTTTTAATATGACTATAGATATCTTTAATTTCTTCCTCTGAAAACTGCCTGTTCATGTCCTTTGACCATTTATCAATTGGGGAATGCCTTGTATTCTTGTAAATTTGACTCAGTTCTCTATGTATTTTAGAAATGAGGCCTTTATCAGAGGCACTAGTTGTAAAAACTCTTTCCCAGTTTTCTGCTTCCCTCCTAATCATGATTGCATTGGGTTTGTTTGTGCAAAAACTCATACCAGTTTCTTTAAGGACTTTGGGCAGTTAGAATTGGTTACTATCACATAGCTACATCAGTGATTGGCAAATAGACCCACAAAAAAACTTACTCAGCACAACAAGTTCCTCAGTGTAGGTGTCTCAGATTTCAGTAAGCAGGATAACTTTGGAGAAGAAATCATCTGTCTTCTTCTCAAGATTAAGCTCTTTGATGCTGGAACAGCAGGTATCCAGCTATTTCATGAAGGAATCCACTTGGCAATGACCAAGGGCCCAACTATGGCAGAGGAATGACATAGATATTGGGGCCATAAAGAATCTCTGTTCCTACTCTCACTACTTACAAAAAATTATGATTACTCCCTTCTTGGTTATTCCCTCTAAATGAAACACTGAGCAGTTTCCTCAAAGGCACTTCCATTTTGTGGTCTGTGAGTGATCCAGATCCTTCACAGTGTCTTTCTTCTACAAATATTTGATAGTTTCCAAAACTGTAAGTTTCCATGTTAGGAATTTTATGTTTGCCTCTCATCAAAAGAGGAACCAATTTCCTAATGATTATAAAGGAATTGAAATCCTTATTACACTAATTTAACTTTGAATTCACTTGAGTGAAATATATCATTTATTTGAAAACTCAGTTTCAGTAAAGGCCATTAACTCCCAAGATTTCAAATTTCAGGACCCAACGTCATCAGTATAATTTATGTTTGACAGTGATTTGAATTAGAAAGACCCTTTCATTTGTAGTATAATAATTTCTTGATTTAAAGTTTCGATTTTAATTAAAACACAGTTTAACTACCTATAAGGTTAACAGGAGGGTTAACATTCCTTGAAAGTATCTGATGGAGATTGAACTTTTCTGAAGACCTTACAGTGTAAGTTTTTCTCTATTTCTTCCCAATACACTGCAAAAATTAAGTCAATTTGATGAGATCTAGGGATGTTGGGACCCCAGAATTCAAGGACATATTATACAGGTCCTACCTGAAATGAGATGGACTCAACCTTTCTTTCAGATAGAGATAAGGTTCATCAGAACACCCTTCAGGATGGAAGAGATTTTAAGAATCTACCTTTTTGGCCAGACGCTTAAGGAATCTGAGAAATTGAATGGAGACAAGATGGACCTTTGAAACAGAAGCTAGGAGTGACCAGTTTGTCTGGGAACAGAGAAGGGGTCTGGATGGAATTAAGGAGTGGTGGTCCAGGGTGGGGCCAGGTGCAGACCATGAGGGCCACAATGAAAGGATTGTTAACTGGAAGGTCTGGTGCCTCAGGGGAATGCCAAGGACCCATGTTATGTGGGAAAGTCCAGAAGCTTTTCCTTTGTGGAGTCCAGATCCAAAAGACATGGTCTTTTCCTTTTGGAGGTTCATATCCCATCCCCATCACATTTATTTTATTTTTCTTAACCTAAACTAATGTAATTTATCAGGAGTCCTTCTCCTTTTGTTTCTTGCTAGCCCATTGGATGAAAGGAGCAAGAGAGCAAACAAGATGTTATGGTCCTAAAATAAAGTGCAAAGAAGCATGTCTACTTGGTTTCCTTTTCAGGATAATATTAAGTAATTTCTGCAGTCAAGCTTGATACATGTGCAAGGCTAATTGGATGACCAATGAATTTGCCCCACCTAGGGAGGTCCTTTCAAATGCAAGACACTTTGTCTAGGGAGTCATTGGGGATAAGAGATATCTCTAGGGAGTATCAACTATGAGAGCAGAGAGCCAGTTATAGAAGAAGAAATGAGTCTTTGAGAAGGAATTGATCTTCATCCCTTCACAGGGTGGGAGAGCATCTCTTTCATCCTCCAACAACTGGCAATTGCATACTTCAGTTAAGAAATCTTCCATTAGGAGATGCAGGCACCTAAGGCATCACACCAATTGAGAGCTTTGGTCATCTCTGTTAGTAGAGATACCACTTTGAGGGGAACAGTATAATGATACCACAGGGAAAGAAAGTATATCAGGGACCTTAATGATGGAGGTATTAGTTTCTTTAGTCATATGTGTTAACTAACTACTTATTCTCCTCTCCATGAGTTTATGTTTCAGTCCATTCTTTCTTTTGGTTTTGTATATGTTTTGGGGGAGTGTCCCCCCAGTTTATAACAGAAACTTTTGTAGCTACATTTCCTATAATGTTGTTTCTACAAATGTCTATGCTTTCAGCTCTTTTTTGACCACAGGCTGACCACGAAAGTGTGTGGTTCGTCCTATGATGTTATATTAAGGTTTTTTCAGGCTATGTTATTTTATAAAGTTAATTTTCTTCATCCTTTATAAAATATTGCATTCCAGTATCTTCCATTGTTTTGAGTAGTTGCAGTGAAGTTTTATGTGAATCTCACTGTGATTTCTTTCCATTTTAACTCTTTATAATTGTTTGCAGTGGGTATGTGTGTGTGTGTGTGTGTGTGTGTGTGTGTGTGTGTGTCTATGTGTGCGTTTGACCTGGAAGCTTTGGATTTTGACTATGACATTTCTGGGTATTTTCAATTTGGTGTTTAGAAAGATGGCTCGTGGCTTTGTCCTATTTTCACATTGACTTCTGTTTCTTTATTGAAAATTGGAAATTGAAGCTGCAGCTGTTTCATCTTTGGGAAATAATTTCTGCTTTTAAAAGTTGGAGAGGTAAAAGTGGGGTGGGAAGGAGAAGCAGAGACAGAGAGAATCATACAAACACATACACAGAGAAAGACAGATAGAGCCCTGTAGACAGCTTGTGTTTTACTCTCTACCCCTCCCTACTTTTTCTGACTCAGGTCATCCTGTGATCAGTGCAGGGTGAGAAGACAGGAGACATGGCTATACCCCAGGTACTGTCCTAATTTCTGGGTCTACTTGGTACCTTCCAGGGAACTTCCTATGTGCGATTGAAATCGGCACTGTGGGTTAGAGGGGTGAGGATGGAGATGGAGTGCTTGGAGATGTCAAATAGAACTGTGAATGGATGGGCCGGTCAGGAGGAGAGGGTTCGTGGCTCCCTGTATGTGGCCATTGGAGAGGTTGAGGGGTTGAGGAGGGGGAGTTTGTCTTACTCATTGACCCCTATTAATTGTCTCTATGAGCCTCTTTGTTTTGCAGCAAGTTGCCTGCAGTGCCAAGAGTGAACCTGACCTATCTGTTCTAAGGTGAGAGAGAGGTCCCAGGCAGATGTGATACCTGACTAGATATGGGGGTGGTTTGGTATAAAGCAGAGATTTAGTGTCAGGTGGGTCAATGGGTGGCAGATGGAGAGCCAGGGTTAGAACCTGAAAAGATGAAGGATTTCAGACTGATGGTGGGAAGACCATCCAGAGCCAGCCAGCCAACCAGGGACAAAGGATTGAGCCCAGTGAATTGTGTGTAACATGCCTCTTATTATTCTGGACAGTCGTCACATCAGGATTGGTTTTGGAATCTCAGACGAAGAGAAGGAAGCAGTGAAAAATCGAAGGGAACATATCCTCAAAGCCCTGCTGAAGGGCCTTGAGGGCATTTATGTCAAAAAGGTAAGGGGCCATGGAGGCCCTGGTGTGGGCAGAAGCCAGGAGCATCTGGATGTTCTGCAGAAGTTTCTCTGAAGTGGATATTTGGGAGTTGTCTAACTCTTTATTGGACTCAATTCCAACATTTCCTTCCTTCCATTTTTTTGCTCTATTCATGTCTGACCTACCATCTTTCCACGGTATGGACCCTGGTTTCTCCTCTTCTGGTACCTTTATAGGTTCTCTTCTGCCCCTGGATTAAAGCATTGATCTTTTTCTCCTTCTTTGAATGGGAATTTCATCACACTATCTTCTTTTTTTAATCTTAGGGTGTGAATCCTCACCCTCTTCCTTCTCTTAGAGTATAATGTCCTCTCTACCTTTACCAAATGTGGACCCTACCTACCACTCCTCTCCTCTGATGGAATATTTCCCTCTCCCATGTCCCTTCTCAAGTATGATCCCTGCTATGCTACTTTCACCTCTTTCTCTACTGCACCTAGGTCCCTGTGGTTTCTGTGCTGCTCTCAGGTGGGGGCCTGAGAGCTGCCATAGCCTGCCAAGGTGTCCTTAGTGAGCTGAGCTGTGTGGGGCTTCTGGACATGGTCACATATATTGCAGGAGTGTCTGGCTCCACCTGGTAAGAACCTGTCAGTATGTATGCTGTCTTTGGTGGGGGGGAGGGGGTCCACAGCTCCACTGGGAAGAAGGCTCTGTGCTTCACAAAGTCCCTCTCCAGAAGTCCCCAGCCTTCTCCTGATCACACTTGCTCCATGCATAATGTTGAGCCCACTACCCGACTGATATTGAGAGAGTCCCTTTGAGGACACAGTGAATGACAAAGAACTTGGTGAAACTGTAAAGGGTATGAGAGGAAGAATCGGTATGAAGGTGACAGATCAGAGTTATACTCTAAAGCACTTTGGAGACTAACTAGCTATATAAATGGAGCACTGGACTGATGGTCAATGGGTTTTAAGAGTGAAGGGCCAACCAGTCCTTTTTGAACTTCTAAGCAGTTGCAAACCGTAATGGAAGGGATGAAGGAAGGAAGCATTTTTGGGGCACCTGTTATGTGCCAGGCAGTAGGCTAAGACATTTTACAAGTACTGTTTCATTGGATCCCCACAGCAGCCCTGGGAGGTGGGTACTATTATTACTATTTCATAATTGAAGAAAACAAGGCAGGCAGAGATGAAGTCACTTGCCTAGGGTCCCATGTCCATTCAGTATCTGAGGTTATATTGGAACTGGGGTCTTCTTGACTCCAGAGCTGGTGTTATGTGCACTAGGGTGCCCCTTAGGGGCCTAACTGCATTGTATTTGGCCAGATCTTTCACCTGCCAGCCAGCCAGAAGCTTTTCTCTTCCTTAGGTGCATGGCCTCCCTCTACAACAAGAGTGATGGGTGGAAAGACCTGAAGAAGGCAGAAAATGAGTGCAGGATGCGTCTGCAGGAGTCTTGGGACATCTCTGTGGCTCTGGATAAGCTCTGTGAGGCTGCAGAGAGGGATGACTATTCCCTCACTGACTTCTGGTCCTATTCTGTTGTCTACTACCTTACAAATGAAGTAAGGTCTCAATCGGAACCCAGGGGAGCTGGGAGCAGGGAGATGTTTCTTCTCAGGGTGAAAGTGTTCCAATTCTATCCTCCTGTTGGATGGCTGCCCAAGCCCATGCTTCCAGCTTGCTAGTCAATCAACTAGCATTTGTTAAGCATCGTGTCTGTCAGATACTATGATGAGTGCTAGGGTTCTTTTGGGTGACCGCATGTTAATTTATTAATGGTGAGCCTGGGAGGGTCCCTTCAAGCCTGTCATTACTCAGATGAGCCCTTGTTTTGAAATCAGGAGATCTGAGTTCAAATCTTGTCTCTGCTACTGATTCTTATGACCCTAGGAAATTGTCTTCCCTGCTCTGGATCTGTTTCTTTCTTGAAAAATGACAAAACTGGAGTAGCAGTAATGATCTAAGGTCCTTTCCAGTTAGAAACCCTCTGAATTGCTACCCTCTTGGCACCTGGTAGCTCCATGCTGGACACGTCTCTGTGAATATTTCTCCATTTCTCTGCTTTCAAATCTCTTCCTATTAACCCTATCAGCTTCTAGGGTCTCACCTGTCCCAGGTCAAGAAAGAGTCGAAGATGGGGATTGTACCATATCCCATATTTGCTACCATCGACCATGACCTCAAGTTTTGTGAAAAGAGTGAGTATGGCCCTGGCATCTTCCCTGAAGAAGACTTAGGGTGGAGTGGCAAGATATTTGTCCAGAAGATCCATTTTGGGTAGTGATGTCAGGGAGTCTATGGCCAAGGTCACTCAACACCCTAGGAACATCTCAATAATCCATGGAAGTGAGGTCTTTTTGAGGAAAAATTTCTGAATCTTCCCAGAAGTTCAGTTGGAGAGGATCTCTTTGACTGTCCAGTCCAACCTGTACTAGAAGAACCCCACTTCACCATTCCTACCCAGTGGATACATTCCCCTGATTGACATGTACAGCCCCTTACCACTTGGCTCCCTTGATGCATCGCCAGTCTTCTCATACTTCTCTCCACATTCTCTACAATCCAGCAATACTGACCTATTTGCTCCTTCTTGAATAAGATGTTGCATGTTTCTGCTCCATGCTCCTAGGTGTCCTTTGTTACTGGAACACTCTCCTTTGTCTCTACAGCCTCATTTCTCTGATTTTCTTCATTTAATTCTATCCCCACATTTTAATGGGTACCTTTCTCAGTATCCCTTACTCTAGTAAAGACAGTACCTTTCCCTCTGATATCGTCTTCCATTCACTCTGTTTGTATCTAATTACTTTTGTATTGTTTCCACTGCTGGGGACATCATTAGTAGGACCTTGCCATAGTATGCATGAAAGGTAACAAGATCCTGAATTAGGGTGGTGGCTTTGTCAGTGGAGAGAAGGGGGCCCATAGTAGAGATGTTGTGAAAATAGAAATGAAAAGAATTACAAAGAGAGGTGAGTTCATGTTGGATATGTGAGTCATACATTGGATATGTGAGGTGAATGGGAATGAAGAATTGAGGATGTTAGTTAAGGCAGAATGACTGGAAGGATGATGGTGTACTTGACATAGGAAAGTATATAAGAAGAGAGGGTTTCTGGAGAATGATGGGATCTGTTTTAGACCTGTTGAGTTTGAGATACCCATGGAATATCCACTTTGAAATTTCTATAAGTCAATTTGTGGTGCAGAAATCCTGCTCAGGAGAGAGATTATGGTTAGATGTAGGGTTCTTGGAATCAGTCACGTAGACGTAATAGTTGTACCCATGGGAGGTGAAAAGATTATTAAGCAAGATGGTATAGTGGTAAAGGAGAAGAGGGCTTAGGACAGAGCCATCTGAACACTCGTGATGGACATGCCCATTTTCCTGATGATCCATGGACAGTAGTGGATAGATGGGAGGGATGAGATGAATCAGTGTCAGAAAAACCAGCAGAGAAGAGATTATCTGAGAGGTCATTGAAGTCAACTGTGTCGAAGGTCCCCACTGAGACATATTTCCCATGGCTCAGATTTCCCAACTTCTTCACCCAATCCTCATGTGACTTGGACTCAAGTCTCTTTGCAACTTGGCTGTCCTTCTTTGGATTCTCTCCAGATTTTACACTAAGGTTCTGAGAACTAAACACCATCTTTCAGAGGAGGAATGAGTTGAGACATGATACAGTGGGATTAATATCTCATTGCTGAAAGGTATCCTCCTCCTTGTGACTCAAGTAACATCAGGTTTGGGGGCTGCTATATCACAAGACTGATTCATTTGACCTTGTGGTCACCTAAAACTCTCACCTCCTTGGTAGACAAACTGCTGTCCTACAAAGCATGCCTCTCACTCATCTTTGCTTGAGAAGTTGCCTTTTGGATCTCTAGTATCAGATGTGGGATCTCTATTGAATTTTATCTTCTTGGATTTAGCCCAATACTTTAGTAGATAGCCTCCTAAAAGTTTCTAGGGTCCTGACTTGGTTGTCTGTTGTGCTGACTGGCTATCCATCATGTTATGTGCAAATTAGATGAGCAGGTCATCTCTGCCATTATTCAGGTAGCTGACAGAAATTTCAAAATAGCACAGGGACAAGTAGAGTTCTTTGGGTGACTTCCCTGGAGACTTCATTTTTAGTTAACATTGAATCAGAAACTGACCCTTTGATGGTGACAGATTCACAATGTATATTGTCTCCTAGCACACGTATTTTCATCTTTATCCCAAGCAAACTTTTGTCAAGTGATTTGGTAAAGTCTTGGTGATCTTACTCAAACAGCCATGATCTGCTGGTTTAATAACCCTGTTCAAAGGGATTGAGCATGCCTGTTCTTAGCAAAATGACACCTCCTTGCCCTCATTCCTTCCTTCTTCAAATTTGTTACTATTGCTGCCATTCTCATTGTTGTCATCTTTTTCCAGCTCTCCTCCTTCTCCTTCAGCCGTCTCTTTATTAATCCAGCTAGCATTTTCCCCAGAATCAAAGTTGAATTCTCTAGACTGTGTATAGTTTACAGCTTATTCCTTTCAACTCCCCATGCCCTGTTTAAAATAAATCCTTCTCTTGTCCTGTGTTCCTCCTCTCATTCTCTGCAGTCTTAAGAGATCAATAAAAGGGCCTCAGCCAGCCAATCCAGCAGTTTTTTAAGTCATAAAGAATTTGTTCCATCTGGGTCAGGAGACCTGAATTCACCAAGTTCCGCATGGAGTTCACTTACTACCTCCTTACCTATGTTGAGCATCAATCCTGTGTTAGACATTTTTATTCTGCCTTTCGTGGTGACAATGGAAGGCAAATAAATGAACATCTCTGCTTTCTCTCTTTTCAGCTTTCATTGTGCTATATTTTCCTCTTCTGCCAACATAGGTACTAACTTCCTTTCTTTCATCTTTAGATTCCCTTGCCAATCTCTGCTCATTCTGAGCTTTGAGTCTCCTGATACAATTCTTACAGACTTTTCCATGACCTTGTATTCATCTTCTGTTGCTTGTCTCTGCTTCTATCTGCCATCAATAGGTACATTGTTAAGTTGCTTGTGCATTGATGGTGGTCTCTTCAGATGGTTTTGATGTTTCCTCCTCATTAAAATTGTTTCTTTTTAACTTCAGAATTACGTCTTTGAAATTCCCCATGGCTCCCGGGCTCACTTCCTCTGTAGCATTTTAGTTTATGTATACTACATATCTTTCCTTAGAGCCTTTGGAAATGTGCTTTCCATAAATCTAGTGTCCATATCAGAATATGACCAAAGTCCAGGATGGAAAAGTTGCCTTTTAAGAAGGATTCCATCATTTCTATATCAGCAACTAGTTCCTTCTTGTTAGTGAGAATCCTTAACAGCATAGAATTTCCCCTTGTTCACTTTTCAGGTTTTTGAAGGATGAAATGAATATTAATGTAAGTCAAGGGGTTATGAGCTCCTCGCTTCTGGCAGAGAGGAAACTCCAGCAGTGATCTATATAATCAAAATCCCCCATAACCACAGTATCCTACCTTTATGCCAGGTTGGTGATATTCCCTGAGCTCCTTATCTATTTTCCCTTTCTGTCCAGGTGATCTGTAGTATACTCCCATGCCAACATTTCCACTTTTTCTCTCTCCATTGATTTTCACCCAGATGCTCTCCACCATGTTTTCCTTCCTCTTGTTTTCTTGGATTCCCTCAAATGAACAGAAATGATGACATGACTTGCGCTTGACTTTATTGTGAGTGAAGGAGGCCTGTGCAGGTCACCAGCCTCACTTCTCCTCCAGAGCCATTTGAATCCAGTGACCTGATATTCATCAGGATGACTGGAGATGGCCGAGAATTCACTGGGAGACCTTGGACCCTTTAGGCCAACGTCTTTGCAGTTACTCACTTAGGGTGAGGCAATGCCCATTCAGTGAACAGGCCTGTTTAAGAAGTAGCCAGGGCGTGGCCCCTTTAATGAGGTCAAGAAAAAGAAAGGCGTCAGGCTGGGAGGAGTTGAGATACCCAGCTAGCATTCAGCCAGCTGTATCTACTCACAGGATCCTGTTCCTCCTTTGCTGCCAAGAAGACCATGCCATCAGAGAAATGATGACATGACTTGCACTTGAGTATACTCTGAAGCTGAGACCCCAATGGGCCCCTGACAAGGGCTTCTGGACCCCCCTAGCTTTAGAGTGATTATGAATAGTAACTGTTGCTGTTTCCCACCCAGCCTGATGTCTGTTTTTCTTGACCTCATTAAAGGGGCCATGCCCTGGCTACTTCTTAAACAGGCCTATAATAGGTGTTTCCTCACCCTAAGCGAGTACCTGCAAAGACTTTGGCCTAAAGGCCCCAAAGTCTCCCAGTGCATCCTGGGTCATCTCCAGCCATCCTGAGGATTATCAGGTCACTGGATTCAGATGGCTCTGGAGGAGAAGTGAGGCTGGTGACCTGCACAGTATATCTCAGTGGGGAGGTATTGAATTCCTCTGCTCTTTGGTATTTCCCCCTAACCATTACTAAGTGATCTCAACTGATGGATGCTGTGGATCTACCTCAATATTTTTCAGGGATATAGAGCTGCTTATTAACCAAGAACTGATTTAGCTCCACCCTCTTCTCAACTTTGCTTTTCTTGTTTCCAATGTGTAATGGCACCCCTTCCCTTCCTCATTTTGTGAAATTCTCCCATTCTCTAACTTTCTTACATAGGTCACATTTCCCTTCTGCTTCTTCACATCTTTCTTCTTTTGATTTTCACATTGAAGCCAAGCTTCCATTTTTAAAGGAACTTCTTTCCCAGTATAATATGGAAAATGGAGAAAAATTATTTGAACCTCTTTATCATGCATCATGTTTCATTCTGAGTACTACGGAAAATTGATAACGTGGAGAGTAAACAGTGGAGGACAACCAGATTGATGAAGGGTGTCAAATTCATGGCTTATGTGGATAGCTGAGAGGTCTGGTAATGTTTAGCCTGAAGAAGTGAAGAATTTGGGAGACATGACAGCTCTCTTCAGATAAGGGGATGGTTATTCTGTGGAGAAATAGTTAGATACATTCTGCTTCATCTCAGATTCAAATGGGGGAATTGACAAAGAGGCTGATTTATCTTTGATGTCATGGAAAGTCCCTCATCATGTCAAGTGTTGAAAAGCAAAGTTACTTCGCTTCTGCTATGATGCATTCCTTGGTGGTCTCCTTTGTTGGCCTCCCTGTTGAGGTGGCATCTCCTTTGGTGCTGTCCCTGTTGAGTTGGTGACTTTCTTTTCCTTAGAGCTATTCAGGAGATGCTGGATGGTCACTTGCCAGGAATCAGGGGGAATTAGGGCCAATTTGAGTGGATATTGTATTATATGGCCAGTGAGGTTCCTCCTAACTCTCACAGTTTGTATATTATGACTCTTCTCTCTTGGGAAGGAGAACAGCCTGCCTTTAAACATAGAACACGGTCATTTGACTGTGGCCCAAATACAAACATCACATAGTCAGTGCTGGTCACTACAAAAACTTTCCTGTTCTTCATGGTTGTTGAGATCCTCAGCCTCTTGTAAGACATGACTTTTTGGGGTTTACAAATTGCATCCTATGTACTGTGTTAAGTGAACAATGGGCCAGTCCTGACTGACCAATCTGCTTTTCTCCCACTGTGCTTGGTCTAGCTTCCTTTCCTGATTAGGTCTAGCAAGTTGGTGCCAGGGACTCACTAGGAAGTGACCTGTGTAATGAATAGCTGTCTCTGAGAAAAGTAGGTGATAGGAAACATGTATGGGGAGTATGTTTTATTGTGATTATAGGTAGATATGAAGCCCCGGGGTTTTGTGAGTCTATCCTTGGAAAAACCACAGACCATTATGTGAATTTTTTTGGATGTGAGTGTTATTCTGTTGTGACTCCTACTCTGGTGTAAAACCTGCTCACCAAAGTGAAAGTTTTGTTTTATTCCCAGATGCCTGGTTTGAATTCACTCCAGACTGGGCTGGCTACTCCCCACTTGGCTCTTCAACTCCTGGTGTTTACGTCTCTACCACTCATTGTGGGAGCGAGTTTAAGAGAGGGATGCTCATAAAACAAAAGCCTGAAAGGGATTTCTCCTACCTGGGAGGTAAGGACTGAATCTATCCTCCAAGAAGAGGCTGAACCACAGGAGCCATGACGTTGTCCCTCCTTTAATGATATCCTCCCACCATTTGGCATCCAATTAGAGTCCTAGTTCCCAGAGATTCCTCACCTTTGGAATTGCATGAGATAATGGGAGTAACTTGAAAAGCCTCTGCAGAACTGCGTGAGATTACTTCCTGATGTGAACCCCAGTATGGAACCTTGTTAACTCCTCATGTAATTTGACACCCAGATGTGAGATACCCTTTACTTCAAAGTCCCTGTTTGTGACTTGGGAATCTGGACTCTCTACTAATCTGAAGGAGCAGATGCAGGGACAATGGACAGAGCAGTGTTCTTTTTGTACTTAGAGATGGAAAGAGCCAAATGAGAACCCAGACTGTAATTCCTTTCTGTCATATTCTCCTCCTCTTCTCTACAGGATTGTGTGGCAGTGCTCTGGCTGACATGAATATTATTTTCAAAACCATCTGGGGTATGTGTGAGAAAGAGGTTTACCTCAGCATTCTGAGAAAGAGGGTAGGGAAATAAGGTGGGGTTTGGGGTCAGGATGGATGTTTCTCTTAACCCCTATTAAAATAGTCTCCATTCTTCTTGTAGATTTCTTCATGAAATTTATCCGTGGTTCAAACACCCAGGAAAAACTGTTCACTGCTCATTCTAATGGTAAAGATGTGAACCTGGATGCTCTCATACCTTGGAATGAGTTTGATCTTGGGTATCATGGATCAGTCTTTTTTTTCTTTTTTTGAGGCTATCAGGTTTAAATGCCTTGCCTAGGGTGTCCCAGCTAGTAAGTGTCTGAGACCAGATTTGAGCTTGATTCCTTCTTATTGCAGTGCTGGTACTTGATCGACTGTGCTAGCTTGCTGCCCCAAGGATCAGTTTTAAACTGGTAATATTTGGCGATTATGGCCAAAGAAATAGTCTCATCTTGCTTGGAATCTTCAGGAGTTGGATGATGGGGAATGGAATCAGTGGCTCTTGAATGATACCCGACAGCCCTACCCACGTACTCAGTGGACACCACGCTCCCTTACTTTGTTCATTGTTTCATCCATTTGCGATATGATAGGTCAACTTGTAAAATGACCTTAGGGAAATCCAGTCAACTGACTTAGTTTACAGGGGACCATTTGACCATTAGAGAGAGAAAAGGGGACCATTGGCTCTTAAACATGAACCATTTACTAAATGATAAGGCAAACACACCTGTAACCTTAACATTTACTCAGTAGCCAAACATAGGAATGCCGGGAATATTGAATTCTACTCATGAGCCCAGATTACACTTCCACTAACAAATACTGTGTCCCTGAGAGAGTGGAAGGGGAGAGTAAAGTGGACACACACTTACTGAAGTCAAGCTGTAAGTAAAATAAATAGAGAAACCCCTGTGCCTGGGACAAGAAATGCCTCAGGAATAGTCCTCAGAACAGTCAGTCTCTTCATTATGCATTACTTGGTGGGTAAAATCATTTGTTCAGCTAGTTGCTCCCCAGTTGAGCAAGGCCACTTGCCTTCTCCTTTTTGGCTACTGAAGTAGTATCAGGTTCTGTTTAGCATATACCTGCCAGTAGCAAGGTATTCCCAAAGTGTAAGGCTCTTTTAGAAAAATATAATATTATGCTCTTTTAGGGATAAGGAGTTCAAATGAGTCTGGAACCAATGTAGCTAATCAGGTCTGTTCTCTATGATCTATGCAAAGTTCTCCATTCTCAAACCACAAAGGACAGTAAAGATTAACAAAGGCACTCCTGAAAGGCAAACCTGAAAGGTTTCCTATCTCACAAGTGACACTTTCTGACAACGAGCCTAAGAACTCTTTCCATGGAGGGAGGATTCTGATGTTCTCCAACCACCTTCCAGCCCCTTCACAACTCTTCTCCAATCTACCAGCTACTGACTTCAGCTGCCAAGCCCACCTGTCATCCTTGTTTTGTCCCTATCAGCTTCTATATCTTGTGTTATGTCAGGTGCTGTTCTCTGTGCCTTCTCTTCCCAGCCTCTGACTCCTTCTGTGCTTGCCTTCTCCTATCCAATTTTCTGTATCTTCTGGTTTTCTCTATATAATTTATAATGCTTCAAATAAGGGCCTTCACATAAATGGTGACACATTTCTATGTTATGATATGAAGCTAAATATTTCCACCTTTGTGGCAAGAATGACACAAGTGGTCCTGACATGATTCTTCCACGCATTCTAAATAGGTATTGGTCTGATAATTTCTATTAAATTTTCAAATTCTTTGAATATTTGCATATAAATGAGCAGGTGAAACACAGTGCCCTGTAGTCTGCCCTACCTCTATTGATGTGTCTTCCATCAGGTCCTGTTTTTTTCTCATTTTCATGAGAGCCAGTTTTCTCTCAGCTCCACATGACATTCACATTTCTTCTCAATCCTTATTCTGTGGTTTAAGTTTCTTTTCAAGGACATTATCTTTCACATGAATGGTCTTTCTACTCCTTTAAGCAACCAAAAGGTCACGTAACAAAGGGGTCACACTTCCCACACACAGCACTTAGAGTAGTTCCCTATGCAGGCTTTGAATTTGGGCTTACTGTTGGGGCAGTACCATGCTGGAGAGCTAGAGATTCACTACAATACATGAATCTTGACCAGTTGTCTCAAGATGCACAGTGACTCTGCTGTTTACATCTCCACCTTGCCTAAAATGTTCTCAATCTGGATGATGTGGACAGGACTCAATGGTTCTTAAATCATACCTGACAGCATAACACCTTGTGCTCAGTGAGAGCCACAATCCTTAACAATGCTCCTTGTTTCATCCCTTTGAGGTGGAACACATCAGTTTGGGAAATAGTTTTTGGAGAATCCAGTCATCCACCCTGGTGTACAGACAAGAAATGGCAAGGGAAACATACTTCAGTCTTACTAGATAGACTAACCCTTGCCTTTGTAACTGCAATGTCTGCAAACCATACTGACCATGGCTCTGGGTATGGGGTTCTTTCTAGTCAACTCTCCAGGAGTTTAAATCCTCAGAAAGTGACATTCATCATTGGTGGAGGAAGTTTTTCCTCTTCTGAGTATTCCTTGTATGAGTAAAATTGCACATTTAGTCTTTATTCCCATATTTATTGTGTAAATCATTATATATGAACTATGTATGCATTATATATCCATTCTCTGGGAGAATGTAAAGTCTTTGACAATATGGATCCCTATATTCTTTGCATTTACAACCCCAGTACCTACCACATAATAGGTTCTTAAGAAGTGCTCTCTTTCTTGAGTGTTTCCTTTTAAATACTTGGAGACAGACATCAGAGCAATCATTCTGCTCTTTTTCTTACTATTTTGGAAAAGGAAAGAAATTGGGTTGTGACATAACATTTCATTCAGCCATCTTCATGATTAAAAAAATAGCAATAATTATGACTCCTATATTCATAATATGTTACGGCCTACAATCACTCTCCCCAACAGAACTTGAGGAGATAGATCATGCCAATGACCTCTTCATTTTAGAGATGAAGAAACCGAGGCAGGTGAGAGAGGGAAGTGACTTGACTACTGTTAGACAAGTAGGAAAGTCCAGAACTAGCATTAAAATTGAGTCCACGGTGCTCTTTCCACTAAATTTGCTGCTCTCCAGCAAGGGAGACTGAGCATGACTCTGGAGAAGAATTTTCTTGTAGGGTAGCCAATTTAGGTCACAACAGGTTGTCATAGATTTCTTTTCTCTAAGTATCTTGGTGTTGGTATAGGTTCTGAGGATATCTTAAAGGCTAGAAGTATTGATTCTTCCAAGCACCTTCAAGGTTGGTCCAGTAGGCATCTACCTGTGAACAGATAAATTTCTCTAGGCCTCCTGCCTGAAGAGAGGGTTCTTCATCTCTCAGCCTCCTCTGTTCAGTCCCTAGAGCCTTGGGGAATCAGAGGGAAGGGATATTAATAATATTTGACCTTTTATCAGGAGATACCTTGGGAACTACACAAGATGAACTATTCGACTTGGTTTCTGCCTTCATAACAGATGGGGATTGTTCTGGAGAAATGGAGAAAAAACTAAACTGTACAATGACAGGTAGGAAGGCATGTGGTAGTTCCTCTAAGGTGTTCAGATCATGGAGAAAGCCCATCTCTTGAACAGAAACTCATAGGATCTCAAAACTAGAATGACCCTTAAACTCATTTTGCAGAAAAGACAGATGAGAGATTTATTTTAGAACCAACCAGGAATTAAGGGCAGAACTGGGAGGTGAACCAGGTTCTTCTGACTTTAAATCTAGGCTCTTTGCTACTCCACAATGAGCTCTTAATCCTGAAGTGTATGTGTGGGGGTGTCATTTAATTAAGTCTCTCATCTTTTATCAACTCTACCCTCAGAAAGCCTTTAATGTGATGAATAAGACAAGATACCAACTTTTGGGCTGCTCCTATTTTAAAGGAGAAGACAACTTTCAGCTCTAAAAGTCTCTGGTTTGAGGCTTATACACAATCCTGCCTTTGAGGAATCCCTTAGTCTGAGGGAAGAGTCATACCTGTGCCATTGAGTCAGTCCAGGCTTGACAATGTAGACCTTATTACAGAGGGTCCCCAGTTTAAGGGAAGAGATTTGGTACCTGGCTGAGATAGAAAACTCAGGTATGCTATTATGGGCATAGAAGTAGAGAAGGGGAATAATTTTTCAGTTTTGTCCTCAAAACTCTTGATGACTACCCAAAGAGTGTCGGGTGCTATGCCTTCCAAAAGTATCTGATATAATTTCTTGGATGAAGATATTGTGTGAGTCCCAGAGGGAGCTGGCCATTGTGCTGACATATCCATTCAGGACACATCAGGTCACACGTGAAGTCCAGAAGAATGCTTTCATATTTTGCTTTTCAAACTACTTGTCCAACCTTCTTCTAGACTAGCAAACACTGTGACACAGAGCCATACAGTCAGCACAGAGAGTGCCCTCAGAAGGGGTAGAGATTGATGCATCCTCTTTCCTTTTACAGGAGACAAATATTTTTCTGAGCGTGAAACCTTGACTAACCAGATGATGGAACACTTTCGAGACCTAAAGATGCAGTTCATTCAGGACTTCTTGGAAAAGGCTTTACACCGACATTTGGTCAACAAGAGTGAGTCCAAATTTAAAATTTTCCTGCAGCTGCAGTTGTACCATCTTGAGGAGATAACTGTCATCTGTCTGATGTTAAATGACCAATGTATTTCCTGGAGGCAAGTGTGGACAGCAGGAAGTGGAATGTAATAACCCTAATTTCTACAAAATATCATACCTCAAGGACCATCTGAGACTGCCTCTTCCAAATTCCTTTTCCTCATGGTGATGAAACCGAGGCTCAGAGAGGAACAAGGGTTGCCCCAATGTGCAGTTCTTAGACTATAATATCCCAGGAGCATAGAATTGAGATCTATAAGGGGTCTTGGAATTGAGCTAGGCCAACCCCCTCATTTTATGGGGAAACATACTGAAGTCTGATGAGTATAAATAGCTTGGACAGCGTCACGTAGCTAGAAAGCATCAGATCCTGTCCTCCGACTCAGTTCTCAGGGCTCTACTTTCTCTGCTTTTTCTGAACAATTCCTCCCGCTTTTCCATCCTTGCTTTTCCCAAAACTGGAATTCTTTTGTAAACATCTTCTGATACTGATTTCTCTTTCTCTAGGCAAAGCTTTCCTCAATTTTTTCCGGAAGACCATCAAGTGTCTCTTGAGATGGAAGTGGGGAACAACAAATAACTTTCTGTATAAACATGGTAATGGCATTTTAAGCATTTCAGTATTTGAGTAAGAAAGAACTGGAGCAGTCACTTATCAAATCTAGATCTGGGCAGCTGTATAGAATCTTTGATAAGTGATTGTTCCCCTGTATGACCTTTTCTGATAAGGATAATGTCCTAAGATTGCTTATTCTATGTAGAGACAAGTATCTTTGTTATGCTGTGTCATATCAACATGCATTTATTTAGAAAGCACTTGCTCTCTTCTGTACACTGTGCTAAGTACAGGATATACAAAGAAATGTGAAAAAAGAAACCTACCCAGTCCTTGCCTTTCCGGATTTTGCAGGGTAATGGTGAAAGCAATGTATTAGGAACTATGTACAAAGAAGAGAGAGACAGGATAAACTGGGAGAAGTCAAGAGAGGGAAGTGACTAATGTTAAGGGGGATAAAGAAAGACTTCTTTCAGAAAGTGAGATTTAGCTGAGACTTGAAGAAAAAGAGGGAAGCCAGCAGGGAAGGTAGAGGTGAGGAGGAAGAGTGCTACAAGCATGGGAGACAAGCAATGAAATGCCCAGAAAAGAAGTCAGAAAGTAGAGAAAGTAAGCAGGGGTGGAAGTGTGAAGGAGATTTTGAGGGGGCATTCATAAAATGATTTCTTCTTAGTGAGTGGAAGACAGTGTGCCTGTGGTTGATGGTGGGTGAGGTCACAGCTAGACATCAGAATGAGTACACTCACTTCTCTGAAGCTTTGTTTCTTTCTAGGCTATTGCTCATGTGATCCTGATTGAAGAATGGGTTGGGTCAACTCCAGCTCTGAGATTCTATGATTTTGTGGGAGTTTTTGGTCTTTTTTTCTCCCAGGCGAGGCTGCGCCCTCATTTCCTACAGACCAGGAATATATATATTGGATGGATGCTGGCTTGGCTATCAATTCTGCCTATCCCCTGGTCCTTCCCCCAGTGAGGAACAGTGATATCATCCTCTCCTTTGACTTCAGTGAAGGGGATCCATTTGAGGTAATGGGAAGGTCATTTTCCCTTCCCAAAGACCCTAGTTGGGGAAATCAAGAAAGAAGGAGGCCTTTCTTTAGGATATGAGACTTGAATCCTAATCCCCATCTCATGGTTTGTCCTTTATCCAGTTTTTTCTCTCTCTGATTAACCTCACTTTCCCTCTCCCAAAAGTGTACTTTTAGGAGGCAGCTTGAAATTCTCTAGAGATGCTTCATGCTTCAGAGCTCTCAGGTGGTAGCTACAATGAACCTGTTTCCTCTCTCCTTAGACAATCAAGGCCACAGAAAAGTACTGCGAAGCCCACCAAATCTCTTTCCCTTCAGTGGATTACTCTAAGCTGGACCAAGAAGCCAAGGCTCCCTCTGACTTGTACATCTTTAAAGGGGAGAAGGCACCTGTGGTCATGCACTTCCCACTTTTCAATAAAGTGAATTGTGGCAGTGAAGGTATGGATTTAGGCTGCAGGCCACTGAGGTGTCTTGCACTGGGTTGGTGGAGGTTGGTAAAGAGCACTGGGGTACTGGGATCATAGGGTTTCCTATCACCTAGAATTTTCACAGTGGGGATGCAAGCATGTGCTTTGGTGAATGTTGTTTAACTGCTGAAAGAGAAGTGTTAGTAGCCTCCAGGTCACTCTAAGTTGTGATGCCTTCTTCCTTCTAGTCTTCTCTAAATAAGTCCTGCTTCAAATGGGATGATGTAGCAGCCAGCGTTACAGAAATTCAAGTATCAACCATTTGGGTGGTTGTGGTGATGGAGGGATTTGAGAATTATATAGATCTCTTAGCAAAGTAGTTTGGCTGAAGGCACTTTTGTTGAGGTCAGCCTGACCCAGGGGATTTTCGTCCTCTTATAAACATGTGGCAAGTGTCAGGCATGTTCCCATGGTTAGCATGGGGAAGTTTACTTTGGCTTTTGAAATGATCCTGATTCCACAATAGCTGCAGGATGATAATGGGATGTTGCCAACTCAAGTTTGGGCAGAGTAAAGAGTTGTGGTGGCCCCCTTCCCCACATTTGTATTTCTCAGTGGCAGTATGTTTTAGAAGCATTCATGACTTTTCCTTCTCTTTCCTGATTTAGCAAGGTCCTCCAAACTTTTCTGCCATTGGCAGGTAGGTTTCCGCCAGGATCCATTTTAGAGATTTTGACCATCATCTTTAAGGACCAGTAAAATTTAGTGTGAAATGGGGTAAGGGACAGTCTAAGGATGTTAATGCTTTTTTCCTATTAGATCCACATCTAAGAAGTAGCCCAGTAGTGCCTGGTCTAGTTTCTTTATGTCCTATTTGATCCTGGGCAAGAATGGGAAGAACTAGTACATTCACTGTTATTTCACACTTCCCAAGGGAAATTAATTCAACTAACTTTTATTAAGTGGGTACAGTAATGAGGTTTGTGGTCGACTAGACAGAGAGACTCATTTCAGGGGAAAGAAGACAATGGGGACTAGGTCAGGAAGGTCCTGTCCCAGCTTTGATCACATTGGTTTCCCAGATTTGTCCATGGATTCCATTCTGCTCAGCAGGTTGGAGTTAATATTCTGAGCTACCCCTCATCCCCCTCAGCACTAGCCTGCAAGCCTTCTCCCCTTGTTTGGGGACTTGTTGATTTCACAGAAATAACTGGAAGCATCAGTTCTGTTTTCGAATTTAGTGAACCTGATAAACTTTCAGTGCCTAATTCAGTCTCCACGAGTGTCACCAGCTAAAGGTCAGACTAGCCACAGTCCTAATGTGCTGTTCCCTTTACAGTGAGCTCTACTGCATATAAACTGTCTAAGACATTTCACAGGGTATCTGTCTAAATATTCTGAAGCTGGTAACTAATAACAATATTAGCAAATGTTCCATGGCTTTGTAGTATTAAAACATTGGGTTGTTATCTGTGGACTGTCTCCCCTCTATGTTTGGTAAACTCTTGCAGCATCTCTCCAAAACTTTTAGCTCTTTTTCCTCTTATTATACTCCCAGCTCAACTCCCTTCTCCTTCCCATATGCCACACCTCAGACTTGCATCACACTAAATCAAACATCAATGGGACCAATTTATAACAGCAAAATTTCAAGGTTCCAAAGATCTCACTTTTCATAGTTTAAAGATTTATGACTGAGAAGGATTTCTGAAGCCATATAGCTATGATTGAAGAAATGTAGAAACCAAGACCCTGAGAGTTTAAATTACTTTCTTAAGGACAACCAGAATGTAAGTAGGAGAAGGGTGATCTGCATCCAGGTCTTGTGAGATTGTGAATCCAGTACCTTTTCCCTCTATTGATTGCACGAATTTCTAATTTTCAATCATTGCTCTGACTTGTTTTCAAATTGCCCATGCTATTTCACCCATGAAGGCAATTCCAGTTGCTTTCTCAAAATTCACAGCAAGAACCCAACACCTATGATATTAAAGTTGAGAATTACTGGAAGCCTTCCACTTCTCTAGTAGCGATCTCGTTTCGGAGGCATCATCTCTTGACTTTCAGTTGCTGTTCCATGGACTCAGTCAACAGGAGGCTGACACAGATGTAGGGGCTGAGATAAAAATGACTGAAATGGGGCTTTAATAACAATAACTAGCACTTACGTAGTGCTTTAAAGTGTGCAGACCATTTTATATATATGATCTCATTCAGTCTTCACAACAACCCTGTGAAGTTAGTGAAAAAACTTAAAAGCAAACATATAGTCCTTGCTAGGCTGTGTGTGAAGCAGTTCGGACACAAAGAAAGACAAAAGACAGTTTCTGCTTACTAGGAGTTCAGAGTTTAGTGGGGGAGACATGCAAACAGCTATGTTTACAAGATAAATTGGAGATAATCAATAGAGGGAAGTCGTGAGAACTAAGAGCAATCAGGAAAAGCTTCCTTGAAGCAAGCCAGGGAACCCAGGAGGCAGAGGTGAGAAGGGAGAGAATTCCAGGAATGGGATGCATAGCCAATAAAAATCCCCGGAATTGGGAAATGCAGTGTCTTGTGTGAGGAACAGCAAAGTGGCCAGTATGACTGAATGAAGAGCCTGTGTGTGTGTGTGTGTGTGTGTGTGTGTGTGTGTGTGTGTGTGTGTGGTCAGGTGGGAAGTGGAAGGTGGGAAGCCTTTGAATGCCGGACACAGGATTTTATATTTGATCCTATAGGTGGTAGGGAGCCACTGGAATTTATTGAATGGGTTTGGTGTCTGAATGGGGGATGAATTGTCTTGGGGAGGAACTTGAGAGAGGCAGAACCACCTCTGGACAATCGCAGTAGTCCCGGTGTGAGTTGATGTGGGACTGTCCTGCAGTGGTTGTAGTGTTAGAGGTGAGAAAGGAACATATTTGAGATATGACACAAAGGTGAAATTGATAGGCTTTATCTACTACTAATTACATACAGGCGGGTAAGAGATAGGGAAGAATCAAGGATGAATCCTAGGTTATAATTGGAGGGCTGGTGGTTACAATGGACAGTGACTGGAAAGTGAAGAAGAAGCAAGAGTTTAGGGGAAAGGATAAGTTCAGTTTGGACATGTTGAGTTAAACATGTCCAATAGATAATTGGAGACAGAGGACTGGAAGTCAGAGGTTAGGGCTGAATGAGTAGGTAAGAGAATCAGCAATACATGGATATGACAATGAAAGCCATGGAAAATCATCAAGTAAAATAGTACAGAAGGAGAAAATAAGAAAGCTCGGCATAGAGCCCTGTGGGACACGGACAATGAGCAATCATGACCTGTCAGAAGATCCAGCAAAGGATACTGAGGATGAGCAGTGAGATGAGTAGGAGGAGAGCTGGGAGAGGGTAGTATCACAAAAATCTAAAGGAAAGAGAATATCAGGAGAAGAGGGTGATTGATGGTATCAGAAGCTTCAGAGAAATCAAGGACCACAATTGAGAAAAGGACTTTAGATTAAGCAATTGACAGATTATTAGTAACTTTGGAGAGTGCTAAGCAATGAAGGGAGGGGGTAGATAGATGACGGAGAGAGATGAGAGAGAGAGAGAGAGAGAGAGAGAGAGAGAGAGAGAGAGAGAGAGAGAGAGAGAGAGAGAGAGAGAGAGAGAGAGGGAAGCCTGGAAAAGTTGTAATGGCTCCTAAGACATGCCTAATTGCATATCAGAAGGCAAGCAGGATGGGGATGTTCAGGGAGGCCAGGTCCTTGGGGGGTGGTTGAAGGAATTAAGTACTTGTAAGTCAGAAGACTTTGGGAAGGGGGTGTCATCAATGATGTCAAATGTGTGAAGGGTAGGAAATATTAAGACTTTTTTTTCTTGTGTGACTGGGGGCCTTTGGTTTGACTTTGGATGATCACTTGGTAAGGATAACAGACAATAGACTTCTGTGCAAGTATGTGAAAAGAGAGTCCTTCTGAGGTCCTTTCCTGCTCTGAGATTCGTTGGCTGCCCCTTTTTATAGTTGCTTTGATGACAAGGGTCCAGATGTAACCCTCTTCAGAGTCCAGAAAGGGCTGCATGTTAACATTATGTTTTCTCTGTCCCTGTCATAGAGGGCATTAAGAGGAAAAAAGAGACATATAAAACATTCCGCCTCACAAGCTATTCTGACAAAGAAGTATGTGAACTCCTGGACCTCTCGAAGGCAAATATCAGAAACAACAAGGGTCCTATCTTCGAGAAGATCCTTCACGTGGCATCATAGGAAGCAGCCTAAGGAACTTCTGCCCTCATAGAGTACACATATATCAAGACTGACTTCTGTCACCTGGGGATCAGCTGCCATTCCTTCTGCCCTTTGGGAGAGGCGTCCTTTCACCTGCTCAGTTAAATGCTTCAAATATCCAGCTTTTGTTTTAAGGCCCCCATTTTGGTTTGTACTCTCATGCTTCATGCAATTTACCAACATTCTGCTCCCCCTTTCCTGGTCCAATAAAATATTGCCTTGGACCCCAAGAGTCTCTTCTTCCATCTTCCTGCTTTACTCATTGCTGTTTGCAGAAGGTTGATTTTGGCAGGAGTAGTGCTGATCCAAGGGCCAGAAAATGTGAGTTTGAGTTCTGGCTCAGACACTGGATATATGACCCTATGTCACTCAGGTGATTTTTCTGAGCTTCTGTTATTTCATCTGTAGAATGATAATGTATGCCATGTCTAGTTCACACATTTCTTCAGTGATCTTGGACCAAGAATTGACTTCTTTCTCTACATCCCCCCATTTTTTTTGTTTACTTGACTGGTTAGGCTTTTTGAAAAATAGTAACTCAGCTGAAACTGAGCTCGAGGCCAATCAGGTTTTTTTGTGTGTGTGTGTGTGTGTGCCAAATGTCTCACTGATATTTTGACTTCTGTTTTTTTGTTCTTACTTCAATTATATTAGAAGTCTATTTCCCTTTCTCAATGACACTCACAAACACAACAAAAATAGGGCAAGAAACATACACATGCCATTCCTTTCATTCCTACAAAGAAAGGGAGACATTGCACCAGTATGATCTAACTCTCTTTAACTTGTGCCAGGGTCTTTACTTTCCTCTATATTTTTCCCTTTTGCTGAGGAGACAGGATATGACAGGAATTGGAGTGTAGTAGCCTCTACCCAGAATGTCTCTTTTCCATTGCCATTGGCCTCACCAAGCGTGGGTCTACTCAGCAAAAAGATACGGCATATTTGTCACTAATGTGACTATTTCTCCCAACCTGAAGTTCTCATTTCTTCTCAGCCTCAAAGCAGAAGTCTGATCACTGCTTCAAGTACCCATATGTTTTCTTGTTCATGTTAGATGAGTTTGTTCACAACCATTCCATGGAATAGGAGGTGGGTCAGTCTATATATCTATCCGTCCATCATACATCTGTCTGTCTATCTATCTATCTACTTATCTATCTGTCTATCTGTATCTTTATCTATACACTTAATAGTATTTTATTTTTCCCGCATTACATGTGAAGATAATTTTCAACATTCATTTTTGTAAAATTTTGAGTTCCACATTTCTCTCCTTCCCTCCTTCACCTGTTCATTTTCTGAGACAGGAAGGAATCTGATAGAAATTGTTGAAAATATTTCCGCTTTCATCATGTTGTGAAAGAAGAATCAGAACAAAAGGGAAAAATAACAAGAATGAAAAAATGTCCAAATGTGGAAGTAGTATGCTTCCATCTGCATTTTGACTCCATGGTTATTTTTCTGGATGTGGGTAACATTTTCCATAGTGAGTCTTTTGCAAGTCTTAGATCATAGGTTTATCATAGCAGATCATTGGCATAATGTTGCTCTTCCTATGTCCACTGTTTGCCTGCAGGTGGGAAAATCTTTCAGGTCCGTAGTAGGAGAATTTGACTAAGTGATGAGGCTTGGTGGCTTCCTTCCAGGGCACCATCCTGACCCTCCTTTTGTTAGTTTCCTTTTCTAATCACCATGAGTTTACCCCATTCCCCTTCACTACATGCCCCATGACACTTCATACTTTAATGTATCAGGATAAGAGGGCCTTCATTGCCCTTATTCCTTCTTTATTACATGCCAAGCTATTAAAGAGCCACATGGTTGACAAATGGAAAATTCCACTTTTGTGAACAATTATCTTCGTTCTGTGTTTACTCTATAGAATGTGCTTCCACCCTGAAATAGTGGTCATGTTGCCAAGGCTAGGTTGATGCATTTGGGAATGAGGAAACTATAAACGCTCCTAGCCTGTATTTCATGCACAATATAAGAGAAAGTATCAGAAATGAAATTCTGAAACTCAGACCATTCTATATGGAGAGAGAAAAGGAATTGCCTTAAGAGATCAGTGTAGATGCCCAGGGAGCTCTAGAGCCTAATTAGATTTTGAAAAGCTATATTAAGATGATGGGAATAAGGAAAAGGATAGTTAACAAAGGATGGACGTAAAAAGATGTTTTGAGGAGTGCTGAAGCCAATGGAGAGCGGAGATTGGTGAGGCAAGTTCAGGACAACAGAAAGGGCTTTTCAATTCTGGCTGATGGGAAATCAAGGATGTGATTAGACCACAGGTTAGGATGGATAGGATGATCACTGACAATAGGGTGAAGGCAGAGCTGCTCAGTTCATTTTTCCTCTTGTGCTTTCTGCCAAGGAGAGTGACCTTTGCAATGGAGAGGCTAGAACAAAAATGGTTCACAGAGATCTGCTCCCCAATGTAAGTGAGGGGATAGAGAGTGCTGAGCAGCCACAGAAGAGCTCAGCTCACCTGACTCAGATGGATTCTGAGTTCAGGAGACTATAGGAGGCAGAGGGGACTGAGGAGCCCATGTCAATAACATTAGAAAAGTCTCCATTCAGTAAGGACTTGTCCAGCACCCAGTATGCACTAGATTCTGCTACCACTTTAGATGCAAGTGCAAAGACTGAAGCAGTTCCTACTCCTATGGAGCTTCCCTTCTATTGGGGGAGATAAGGAACATGTGTAAAAATATACACAACCTAAATATGGAGCAAATGTAAAGAGGCAGTTAAGCGCAAGGTATTTGCGGGGAGGGGGTGAGCAGCAGTAACTTGCTGATGCCAAACAGCCTGGGTCCTTTATAGGTTTTTCTATGAGTGAATGACTTAAATCCAAGTCAAAAATTGGGAAAAGAACCACGTTTCTAGACCTCAGATTATTCTCAAACAAGCCTAGAAAGCTGAAATGGAAGCAAGGAAGAAGACAGCATGCACACATAGACATTCAACTTCTTCTGTGAGGAGATGTGAGGAATGACCATCTGCTATTGTTTCTGTGTCAGCTTTGGGTAGCAGTGCAGATTCTGCCCATTCTGTAGTTGTCACTCAGAACATCTCCACCATCCTCTCACCCAGTTTATCACTCTGCTTATGCTGACCCAGGCTCTACTAAATCTAATGTCTTCATCTAAAGCCATAGTGGTGACTCCTCATGTCCTTCCCTTCCCCTCACAAACCCATTCCAGTTCAATGTCTGGGGATGGTCGTTTGAATCCTGAATATTTGTTTAATTGCAAAACTAGTAGGTCTATGTCCCTACCTCAGGCTTCTTGAGTCACTACTCTCTGTGGGCTGCATGAAACCTTTTTTCAGCTATTGTCTGTGATCCTTATTTTAAATATTGAGGCAGCTTGTAATATTTTTCTTGTATTTTAGCATTGTCAATTTTGACTGTGAGAATTCTGTGAATCTTGCTTATGGCATTTTGTCCACATTTTGGGCCAAGCCTAGGAATTGTTCTAAAACGTTTTCTTTTTTTTTGTGGGGAAGAAGCATCTCTTAAATGCCTACAATGTGTGCCAAGCACTATGATAATCCCTTAATATTATCACATTTGATCGACCTAACAACTAAAGGATGTACATTATGTAATGATTCACTTTTTACAATTGAGAAAACTGAGGCAGAGAGGGGTTAAATGACAGGACTAGGGACAAAGTTTTCTTCTTTCTTTTTAAAAATCAAATTGACCAAAACTTTATCAATTTTATTGTTTTTTTTCATAAAACCAACTCAGCTTTTTTAAATTTAGCTCAATAGTTTTCTTAATTTCAATTTTATTAATTACTCCTTTGGTTTTCAGTATTTCTTTATTTTTATTTTTATTTATTTTTTAATTAATTAATTTATTTTTAGTTTTCAACTTTAATTTTCACAGGAGTTTGAGTTCCAAATTTTCTCCCCATCTCTCCTCTCCCCACCACAAAACACCACGCTTTCTTATTACCCCTCCCCTCAGTCTACTCTCCCTGCCATCACACCCCTTCCTTCCCTTATCCACATCTTTTCTCTTTTCTTGTAGGGCAAAATAGATTTCTATACCCCATTACCGGTATTTCTTATTTCCCACTTGCATGCAAAAACAGTTCTCAACATTCATTCTTTAAACTTTGAGTTCCAACTTTTCTCCCTTCCTCCCTCCCCACCCATCCCCACTGAGAAGGCAAGCAATTCAATCTAGGCTATATATGTGTAGTTTTGCTAAATACTTCCATAATAGTCATGTTGTGAAAGATTAACAATATTTCCCTCCAACCTATCCTGCCCCTTATTTATTCTATTCTCCTTTAGACCTTGTCCCTCCTCTAAAGTGATTGCTTCTTATTACTCCCTCATCCCATTTGCCCTCCCTTTCAACACACTACTCCACTTATTTCCTTCCCTACTTTCTTTTGGCGTAAAATAGATTTTCATACAAAATTGAGTGTGCATGTTATTCCCTCCTTAAGCCAAATGTGATGTGAGTAAGCTTCACTATTTACCTCTCACCCCCCCCTTTGTCTTCCACTGAAAAAAACTTTTTCTTGCATCTTGTATGAGAGCTAATTTGCCCCATTCCATTTCTGCCTTTCTCCTCCCAATATATGCCTCTCTCACCCCATAATTTTATTTTTTTAGGTATCATCCCTTCCTATTCAACTCTCCCTGTTCCCCCTGTCTATATGTGTACAATCCCTCCAACTACCTGAATATTGAGAATAGTCTCAAGAGTTACAAATATTATCTTTCCATGTAGCAATGTAAACAGTTCAGATTTAGAAAGTCCTTTACAATTTCTCTTTCCTGTTTACCTTTTCAAGATTCTCTTGATTCTTGTGTTTGAAAATCAAATGTTTCATTCATCTCTGGTGTTTTCATCAAGAATGTTTGAAAGTCCTCTGTTTCACTGAATGACCATTTTTTTCTCTGAAGTATAATCCTCAGTTTTGCTGGGTAGATGATTCTTGCTTTTAATCCAAGTTCTCTTTTTAGATCTCTTTCAGCAAGTGATCAGCAGATTCTCTCAATATTTATTTTGCCCCTTGGTTCTAGAATACTACGGCAGTGTTCTTTGATAATTTCATGAAAGATGATGTCTAGGCTCTCTTTTTTTGATCATGGCTTTCAGGTAGTCCCATGAATTTTAAATTGTTTCTTCTGGACCTATTTTCCAGGTCAGTTGTTTTTCCAATGAGATATTTCACATTGTCTTCTATTTTTTCATTCTTTTGGCTTTGTTTTGTAATTTCGTGCTTTCCCCTAAAGTCATTAGCTTCCATCTGCTCCATTATAATTTTTAAAGATCTATTTTCTTCAGTGAGCTTTTGAACCTCCTTTTACATTTAGCTAATTCTGTTTTTTAAAAAATTCTTCTCCTCGTTGACGTTTTGGAGCTCTTCTTCCATTTGAGCTAGTCTATTTTTAAAGGTGCTATTTTCTTCAGCATTTTTTGGGTCTCCTTTAGCAAACAGCTGGTTTGCTTTTCATAATTTTCTTGTATGCTCTCATTTCTCATTCTAATTTTTCCTCTATCTCTCTTACTGGATTTTCAAAATGCTTTTTGAGCTCTTCCATTACCTGAGTTCCTTGCATGTTTATTTTGCAGGTTTTGGATGCAGAAGCCTTGACTTCTATGTCTTCCTCTGATGGTATGCATTGATATTCCTCATCAGTAAGGTTGGAAGAATATACCTTTTCACCAAGAAAGTAATCTTTTATAGTCTTATGTTCCCTCCCTTTTGGGTATTTTCCCAGCCAGTTACTTGACTTTTGAGTCAGTTGTCAAGAGGGGGGTATGCTCTGGGGATCAGTAAGTTCTCAGTTATTTCCTATGGTGGCATAATCACGGCAGAGGATGTTACTCCTCTTCTGGCCTGTACTCTGGTCTGGGAGCTACTAAAGCTTTTCTGACTAGGTTCTGCAAGCAGAATTCCCTTTCCACACCACACATCAGAACACACATCCACCACACCAGCACTCTTCATCACCCCAGAACTCTTCAACACCCCAGGACCACCACTGAAGGCTGAGACCCAGATCAGCGACTCAATTCTCCTTGGGTCTTTAGGCTGAGGGCTCCAAAAATGGACACTACTGCTGCTGCCACCTGAGGCTGGGGCTAGGAGAGGACCTTGCTCCCTTTAGTTTAATGCAGCTTTTCTACTGTGCTCATTGCAGTTTCGAATATAAAATTCCCCATCATGTCTAGTTTGTCTGCACTCTTCTGGCAATCTTCGATTCCCAATACAGACACCACAACCATCTATCACTCTTCTGGAGACACTGCTAGGACATCAATGAAAATGTTGAGAAGATGGTGGAGTGAGAGCAACTACCAACCTAAAATTTAATACTAACTCCCTCAGATACCTCTAAAAAGAGCATGCGAATGGATTTTGGAGGAGCAGAATTCAATAGGAGACAGACTGTGGCAGATCTCCAGGGCAGGACAGACTGAAATGTTGATGAGAAGAATCTGTTGCACAGGACTGGAGGAGCACTCAGTGCACAGGCTTTACCAGGCATGGCAGAGCTGACCAGGAAGTTCTGGGTAGTCTGAGGCAGTGGCCACAATGCAGAATCTCAGGCATATCAACCCAGGAGAGGAGTCAATGGAACTGAGCAAGTGAGTGCCCAGAGACCCAGGTAACAGTAGCAGTTGCTCCTGAGACTCTCAGCTCACAGAATAAATGTCTGTATGGCACGTGCTTGAACTTTTGGGAGCTAAGATAACAGAGTGGTCAGTAAATGCTCTCCACCTCCATTTTTTGACCTCGAAAAACCCATAAAATATTTCGCCAGGAAAAATCCTGGAACAGTGGGTTCAGCTGAAGGGGTAAGCAATCTCTTAGCCTGTAAGGACAGGAAAATAGCAAAGGGGGGGGCCCTCTTTCTGTGGCTGAAGGGGACCAGTACAGGACTAGGACTGTCCCAGACAGTCCCACCACAGCAAACTACATGAAGATCCTGAGCCCCAGGGGTTTTGAGCCCACAACTGCCAACACCAGGACCCCAGGCGTGCCTCAGCACCCCAGGGGAATTGGAAAGGCACTAGTACAGATGGGGTTCACCAACCACTGAACTTGCCTATGTTCTAGCTCAGCAAAGGAAATCTCCGTTGGCCAGACCACGCCTCCCCCACACTTAACACAGATCACTCCAGGGTAACTCCGGGGAAACCCAGAAAGACTTCCCCTGGCTTCTGCTTTCAAACATCAGCCAGCTCAGCACCAAGTAGGCTGCAGTACTTAAACTTCTAGTTGAAAGAACCAGAGGCCACAACACAGAAAACCTCAAGTTCTAGGCACAAGAATTGCGGGACAGTGCCTTCTGTGCCCCAGAAACAGAGATCTACTTTAAAAACCAGGAAAAGGGTGATCATTATGAGTAAGAAGCAAAGCAGAAAAGAAAAGACCATAGAATCTTTCTATGGAGACAAGGACCAAAACATGAGTACCAAAGAAGTCATCATCGAGACGGTACTCCCATAACAAACTTCAAAAGGGAATATGAACTGGTCTCGAGCCCCAAGAGCATTCTTGGAAGAGGTCAAGAAGGATTTAAAAAGTCAAATTAGAGAAATAGAAGAAAAACCGGTCAATGATTTTAAAAGTATGAAAAAGAATTCATTGAATAGAAAAGGTCCTTAAAAAAGGAAAATTGGACAAATGGAAAAGGAAGCACAAAACCTTCCTGGAAAAAGTGGATAAAAGGAAAAGGAAGTACTAACTGGGAAAAAACAACTCCTTGAAAGGAACAATTTGACAGATGGAAAAGGATAAGCAAAAGTTAGCTGAAGAAAACTATTTGATAAAAATTAGAATCGGGCAAGTAGAAGCTAATGAATATATCATTCAAGAATCCATCAAACAAAATGTAAAGAATTAAAGGTGGAGAAAAATGTAAAGTATCTAACTGGAAAAACAACTGACCTGGAAAAAAGATCCAGGACAGAAAAATCTAAGAATTATGGGTCTACCAGAAAGCCATGATGAAAAAAAGAGCCTGGACAATATTTTTCAAGAAATCATCAAGGAAAATAGCCCACAAGTCCTAGATTCAGATGGCAAAATAATCATTGAAGGAATCCACCATTCACCTCCTGAACATGATCCCAAACTAAAAACACCAAGGAATATCGTTGCCAAATTCTAGAACTGTCAAGTGAAGGAGAAAATACTGCAGGCAGCCAGATAAAATTCAAATATGAAGGAGCTACAGTCAGGATCACACAGGACCTGGCACTTTCTATATTAAATGATTGAAGGGTTTGGAATATGATATTCTGTAAGGCAAAGGAGCTGGGACTAAACCCAAGGATCAATTACTCAGCTAAGTTGAGGCATATTTGAGGCAAGGAGATGGGCATTCAGTGAAATAAGGGATTTCCAGACATTGCTGATGAAAAGATCAGAGCTTAATTAAAAATTCGATCTTCAAACGCATGTCACAAGAGAGGCATAAAATGGTAAACAGAGGAAAAAACTTGTTACTCAATATGGGAAAACTGTTTACATCCCTATAAGGAAAGATACTTTTTTTTTTAATTAATTTTTTTATTTTTTTTAATGTTTAACAATCACTGCCATACAATTGCGATTTTATCCCTCCCCACCCACCCCCCACTACCTCCCTCCCTCCCCACGACTGCATACAATTCTGTATAGATTCTACATATACTTTCCTATTGAGTATATTTTCACTATAGTCATGCTATGTAGTCAGACTAAGATAAATGAAAGAATCCGTATAACAAATCAGAACATGATACACAAACAGATACACATACACAAACATGATCTGCTACATTATGTGAGTGACTTCCATATTTCTCTCTCTGAGTGTGGAAGGCTTTTTGCCTTGAGGTCCACCATTGGGATTTTTTTTTTCAGAAGTTCTTGTGTTATTACAAAAATCTAAGTCTACCAGAAAAAACTCTCACACACTGTGGTTGTTGCTGTGCATAAAGTTCTCCTGGTTCTGCTCCTTTCACTCAGCATCAGGTCATATAAGTCCTTCCAGGCCTCTCTGAAGTCTTCTTGTTCATCATTTCTTATGGCACAATAGTACTCCATTACATTCATATACCATAATTTATTCAGCCATTCCCCAATTGATGGACATCCCCTTGACTTCCAGTTTTTGGCAACTACATAGAGTGCTGCTATAAATATTTTTGTACATGTGGGACCCTTTCCCATTTTTATGATCTCTTGGGGATATAGTCCTAGTAGCGATATTGCTGGGTCAAAGGGTATGCACATTTTTGTAGCCCTTTGGGCATAGTTCCAAATTGCTCTCCAGAATGGTTGGATGCGCTCACAGCTCCACCAACAATGAATTAGTGTTCCAACTCTCCCACATCCTCTCCAGCATTTATCATTTTCTTGTTCTGTCATGTTTGCCAATCTTATAGGTGTGATGTGGTACCTCAGAGTTGTTTTGATTTGCATCTCTCTAACCAATAGTGATTTAGAGTATTTTTTCATATGATTATAGATAGCTTTAATTTCTTCCTCTGAAAATTGCCTGTTCATATCCTTTGACCATTTATCAATTGGGGAATGACTTGTATGATTATACATTTGGGTCAGTTCTCTATATATTCTAGAAATGAGGCCTTTATCCCCGAGCTTAGCTGTAAAAATTTTTTCCCAATTTACTACATCCCTCCGGATTTTGGTTGCATTGGGTTTGGTTGTGCAAAAACTTCTCAGTTTAATGTACTCAAAGTTATCCATTTTGCATTTCATAATGCATTCTATCTCTTCTTTAGTAAAGAATTCTTCCCTTCTCCATAGATCTGATAAATACACTATTCCTTGCTTCTCCAGTTTATTCATGGTATCAATCTTTATACCTAAATCATGTACCCATTTGGACTTTATTCTTGTGTACGGTGTCAGGTATGGGTCTATGCCTAATTTCCGCCACACTGTTATCCAGTTTTCCCAGCAATTTTTGTCAAACAATGAGTTCTTATCCCAGAAGCTGGGGTCCTTGGGTTTATCAAACAGAAGGTTGCTATATTCCTTGCCTACTGCATCTTGAGTGCCAAGTCTATTCCACTTGTCTACCTCTCTGTTTCTTAGCCAATACCAAGTGGTTTTGATAATTGCTGCTTTATAGTACAGTTTAAGGTCTGGTAGCGCTAGGCCACCTTCCCAAGCATTTCTTTTCATTAGTCCCTTTGATATTCTGGACCTTTTGTTTTTCCAAATGAATTTTGATATTATTTTATCCAGCTCTAGAAAGTAATTGTCTGATAGTTTAATTGGTATGGCACTAAATAAGTATATTAATTTGGGTAGAATTGTCATTTTTATTATATTAGCACGGCCTACCCATGAGCAACTAATGTTTTTCCACTTACTTAAATCTGAGTTTATTTGTGCAAAAAGTGTCTTGTAATTGTGTTCATATAGTCCCTGGGTTTGTTTTGGCAGGTAGACTCCTAAGTATTTTATACTGTCTACCCTAACTTTAAATGGGATTTCTCTTTCTATCTCTTGCTGTTGAACTTTGTTGCTAATATATAGGAATGCAGAGGATTTGTGTGGGTTTATTTTGTACCCTGCAACTTTGCCAAAGTTGTTTTTTAATTCAAGTAATTTTTTACTTGAATCTCTGGGATTCTCTAGGTAAATCATCATATCATCTGCAAAGAGTGATAACTTAGTTTCTTCTTTGGCTATTCTAATTCCTTGAATATCTTTATCTTGTCTAATTGCTACAGCTAACATTTCTAGTACCATATTGAATAATAGTGGTGATAATGGACAACCTTGTTTCACCCCTGATCTTATTGGGAATGCATCTAGCTTATCCCCATTGCATATAATGCTTGCTGAAGGTTTTAGATAGATACTGCTTATTATTTTATGGAAAGTTCCCTTTATTCCTGCGTTCTCCAATGTTTTTAGTAGGAATGGATGTTGTATTTTGTCAAAAGCTTTTTCTGCATCTATTGAGATAATCATGTGGTTTTTGTTAGCTTTGTTGTTGATGTGGTCGATAATGCTAATAGTTTTCCTAATATTGAACCAGCCCTGTAGTCCTGGTATGAATCCTACCTGATCATAATGTATTAATCTCGTGATTAGATGCTGTATTCGTTTTGCTAAAATCTTATTTAAAATTTTTGCATCTATATTCATTAGGGAAATTGGTCTATAATTTTCTTTCTCTGTTTTGTCTCTTCCTGGTTTGGGTATCAAAACCATATTTGTATCATAGAAAGAATTTGGGAGGACTCCTTCTTCCCCAATTTTCAAGAATAGTGTATGTAGTATTGGAATTAACTGTTCTTTAAATGTTTGATAGAATTCACTTGTGAATCCATCTGGCCCTGGAGATTTTTTCCTAGGGAGTTCATTGATGGCTTGTTCAATTTCTTTTTCTGAGATGGGGTTGTTTAAGTATTCAACTTCCTCTTCTGTTAATCTGGGCAATTTGTATTTTTTAAAATATTCATCCATCTCGTTTAGATTATCGAATTTGTGGGCATAAAGTTGGGCAAAGTAGTTTCTAATTATTGTTTTAATTTCCTCCTCATTGGAGGTGAGTTCACCCCTTTCATTTTTAATGTTAGTAATTTGGTTTTCTTCTTTCTTTTTTTTGATCAGATTAACCAAAGGTTTATCAATTTTACTAGTTTTTTCATAAAACCAACTATTGGTTTTATTTATTAATTCAATAGTTTTCTTTATTTCAATTTTATTAATCTCTCCTTTGGTTTTCAGTATTTCTAATTTGGTATTTACTTGGGGATTTTCAATTTGTTCTTTTTCTAGCTTTTTCAACTGCAAGCCTAAGTCATTGATCTCCTCTTTCTCTATTTTATTTATGTAAGCATTCAGAGATATAAAACTTCCCCTAATAACTGCTTTTGCAGTGTCCCATAAGTTTTGGTACGTTGTCTCACTATTGTCATTCTCTTGAATGAAGTTGTTGATTGTTTCTATGATTTCTTCTTTAACCCAATCCTTCTTTAGAATTAGATTATTTAGTTTCCAATTGATTTTTGGTTTCTCTTTCCATGGCCTTTTATTACATGTAATTTTTAATGCATTATGATCTGAAAAGGATGCATTGATTATCTCTACCTTTCTGCACTGGATTGTGAGATTTTTATGTCCTAGTACATGGTCAATTTTTGTAAATGTTCCATGTACCGCTGAGAAAAAGGTATATTCCTTTCTATTCCCATTTAATTTTCTCCAAAGATCTATCATATCTACCTTATCCAGAGTTTTATTTACTTCCTTAACCTCTTTCTTGTTTATTTTAAGGTTGGATTTATCTAGTTCAGAGAGGGGGAGGTTGAGGTCCCCCACTAGTATAGTTTTGCTATCAATTTCTTCCTTCAACTCCCCCAACCTCTCCTCTAAGAATCTGGATGCTATACCACTTGGAGCATACATGTTTAGTAATGATATTGCTTCATTGTCTATGGTGCCTTTTAGTAGGATATAGTTTCCATCCTTATCCCTTTTGATTAGGTCTATTTCTGCTTTTGCTTTGTCTGAGATTAGGATTGCTACTCCTGCCTTTCTTACATGAGCTGAAGCACAATATATTCTGCTCCATCCTTTGACCTTTATCCTATGTGTATCCCCCCGTTTCAAATGTGTTTCTTGTAAGCAGCATATTGTTGGATTATGGCTTTTAATCCATTCTGCTATCCGTCTCCGTTTTATGGGAGAGTTCATCCCATTCACATTCACAGTTATGATTACAATCTGTGTATTTCCCTCCACCCTCTTTCCCACCATTTGTGCTTTTAACTCTCCCGTCTCCCTTCCCCTCCTCAATAGTATTCACTTTTCTCCCCCTCCTCCTGCAGCCTTTCCCTCCTTCTTTTAGCCCCCCTCCCTTTTAGTCCCCTTTACTCTTATTGCTTCTTTCCTCCCTTTTAGCCACCCTCCCCTTTCTTCCCCCTTCCCCTCCTACTACCTATAGAGCTAGTTAGGATTATTTGCTTAAGGTTATTGTTCCCTCCTTTGAACAAATCAGATGAGAGTACCTCTCAAACAATGCTCATCTCCCTCCCCTCCTTCCCTCTACTATGGTTTTGTACTTCTTCCTGTGATATAATTTGCCATTTTCTGCTTCCCCCTTTCCACACCTCCTATTACATTCCCTTCTCATACTTAAATCATATTTTTGCCATGACATCATTTACTTTATGCCCGTTCCCTCTAAGATACTTGTTAATTGTAAGAATTGTACATTTATTATGATGTATAAAAGAGATATACTCATATAGAGGAAGTGGTCATAAGGTACATTATGTGATGATAAAAATGTGATTTAAGGGTGTGAAGGGATTGTAATGGGATATGTGAAAAGGAGAAGGCAGCAAAAGTAAATTACATCATAGAAAGTAGAGGGAAGGAGGGGAGGGAGATGAGCATTGTTTGAGATTTACTTTCTGATTTGGTTCAAAGAAGGAGCAAGAAACTCAGTTAAATATGGAAATCTACCTAGCTCTATAGGCAGTTGGTGGGGGAGGGGGAAAGAAAAGGGAAGGGAGGCTAAAAGTTAGGGAAGAAGTAGTAAGTGAAAAGGGGAATGAAAGGGAAGAGGGCTGAAAGAAGAGAGGCAAGACTGAGGGAAGTGGTGGTCAAAAAATAAAACTAAAGTGGAGGGGAAGGGAGAAGGGAGAACTAAAAGCATAAACAGGGTGAAAGGGGATGAAGAGAAAGACACAGATAGCAATTATAACTGTGAAAGTGAATGGGATGAACTCTCCCACAAAACAGAAACGAATATTAGAATGAATTAAAAACCATAATCCAGCAACATGTTGTTCACAAGAAACATCTGAAACAGGGGGGATACACATAGGGTAATGGTGAAAAGTTTGAGCAGAATATATTGTGCTTCAGCTGATGTAAAAAAAAAAGCAAAGACTGCAATCCTAATTGCAGACAAAGGAAAAACAGAAATACATCTAATCAAAAGACATAAGGAAGGAAACTATATCCTGCCAAAAAGCACCACAGACAATGAAGCAATATCATTACTAAACATATATGCTCCAAATGGTATAGCATCCAAGTTCTTAGAGGAGAAATTAAAGGAGTTACAGGAAGAAATAGAGAGCAAAACTACTAGTGGGAGACCTCAACCTCCCCCTCTCTGAACTTGATAAATCCAATCTCAAAATAAACGAAGAAGAAGTTAAGGAGGTGAAAAAACTCTGGATAAGGTAGATATGATAGATCTCTGGAGAAAACTGAATGAGGATAGGAAGGAATATACCTTTTTCTCAGCGGTACATGGCACATATAGAACAATTGACCATGTCCTAGGTCATAAAAACCTCACAGTCCAGTGCAGAAACGAAGAGATAGTTAATGCGTCCCTTCTCAGATCATAGAGTAATAAAAATTATATGTGATCAAAGGCCATGGAAAAATAAACAAAAAATTAATTGGAAATTGAATAATCTAATCCTAAAGAATGATGGCTTAAACCAGAAGTCAGAGAAACAATCAACAACTTCATTCAAGAGAATGACAATAATGTGGCAACCTATTAAAATTTTTGGATACTTCAAAGGCAGTTCTCAGGGGAAGTTTTACATCCTTGAATGACTACATGAATAAGATAGAGAAAGAGGAGATCAATGAATTTGTCATGCAGCTGAAAAAGCTAGAAAGTCACAAATTGAAAATCCCCAAGTAAATACAAAATTAGAAATATTGAAATTCAAGGGAAATATTAATAAAAGTGAAATTATTAAAATCATTGAAGTAATAAATAAAACTAAGAGTTGATTATGAAAAAACCAATAAAATTGATAAACCTTTAATAAATGTGATTAAAAAGAAGAAAGAAGAAAACCGGATTACCAATATCAAAATTGAAAAGGGTGAACTCACCTGCAACTAGGAGGAATTTAAAAAATAATTAGAAATTACTTTGCCTAACTATATGCCCATAAATTTGACAATCTAAATGAGATGCATGATTAGTTTAAAATACAAAAGTTGCCCAAATTCGCAGAGGAGGAAGTTGAATGTTGAAATAACCCCATCTCAGAAAAAGCAATTGAAGAAGCCATCAATGAACTTCCTAGGAAAAAATCTCCAGGCCCCGATGGATCTACAACTGAATTCTATCAAACATTTAAAGAATTGTTCATTCCAATACTATGTAGACTATTTGCAAAAAGTTCTGAAGGAGTCCTACTATGTTGTTTTTATGATATAAATATGGTTCTGATACCTACACCAGGAAGAGCCAAAATAGAGAAAGAAAATTATAGACCAATTTCTGTAATGAATATGGATACAAAAATTTTAAATAAGATATTAACAAAAGGATTACAGCAAGTTATCACGAGAATAATACGTTATAATCAGGTAGGATTTATACCAGAAATGCAGGGCTAGTTGAATATTATGAAAACTATTAGCATTATTGACCATGTGAACAACAGAGCTAACAGAAACCACGTGATTATCTCAATAGATGCAGAAAAAGCTTTGGACAAAATACAACACCCATTCCTATTGAAAACACTGGAGAACATAGGAATAAATGGAACTTTCCACAAAATAATAAGCAGCATCTACTTAAAATCTTCAGCAAGCATTATATTCAATGAAGATAAGCTAGATGCATTTTCAATAAGATCAGCGGTGAAACAAGGATATCCATTATCACCACTAATATGGTACTAGAAATGTTAACTGGTGCAATAAGAGAAGAAAAAGAAATTGAAGGAGGTAGAATAGACAAAGAAGAAACTAAGTTATCACTTTTTGATGATGATATGATGATATACTTGGAGAATCCCAGAGAATCAAATAAAAAACTACTTGAAATAGTAATAAACTTTTGTAAAGTTGCAGGTTACAAAATAAACTCACATCAGTCATCTGCATTTCTATATATTACTAACAAAGCCCAAAAGGAAGAGAGAGAAAGAGAAACCCATTTAAAGCTACAGTAGACCCTGTAAAACATCTGGTAGTCTACCTGCCAAAACAAACACAGGGACTGTATGAACACTATTACAAAACACGTTTTGCACAAATAAAGTCAGATCTAAGTATGTGGAAAAACATCAGTTGCTCATGGGTAGACTGAGCCAACATGATAAAAATGACAATTTTACCTAAATTACTTTACTTTTTCAGTGCCATACCAATCCAGCTACCAGATAATTATTTTCTAGAGCTAGAAAAAACAATATCAAAGTTCATCTGGAAGACCAAAAGGTTCAGAATACCAAGGGAACTAATGAAAAGAAATGCTAGGGAAAGTGCCCTAGCCCTACTTGATCTCAAATTTTATTATAAAGCAGCAATCATGAAAACCACTTAGTACTAGCTAAGAAAGAGAGGAGTAGACCAGTGACATAGGATAGGTGCTCAAGGCACAGTAGTCAATGAGTACAACAGTCTGCCATTTGATAAACCCAAAGACCCCAGCTTCTGGGATAAGAGCTCACTGTTTGACAAAAATTGCTGGGAAAACTGGATAACAGTGGGGCAGAAACTGTACAAAAGAATAAATCCCAAATGCATACATGATCTATACATAAAGATCGATTCTATAAAGAAATTAGGGGAACAAGGAATCGTGCATTTGTCAGGTTTGTGGAGAATGGAGAAATTTTTGACCAGGCAAGATTGAGAACACTAAGAAGTGCAAAATGGATAATAGTGATTACATTAAATATAAAAGTCTTTGCACAGCCAAACCCAATGCATCCAAGATTCAGAGGGAAGTAGAAAACTGAGAAAGTATTTTTGCAACTAGTGTTTGTGATAAAGATTTTGTTTCTAAAACACATAGAAAAGTGAGAGAAATGTACAAGAACACAAATCCTTTCCCAATTGGTAAATGGTCAAATGATATGAATAGGCAGTTTTTGGAGGAAAAAATTAAAGTTTTCTGTATTCATATGAAGAAATGTCCTAAATCACCATTGATTAGAGAGATGCAAATCAAAACAACCCTAAGATACCACGTCACACTTTTCAGACTGACTAATATGACAGAACAGGAAGATGGTAGATGTTGGAGAAGATGTGGGAGAGTTGGATCATTAATTCATTGTTGGTGGTGCTGTGAGGTGATTCAACTATTCTCGGGAGCAATTTGGAACAATGCCTAAAGGGCTATAGAAATGTACATACCCTTTGACACAGCAATATCTCTTCTAAGACTGTATCTCCAAGAGCTCATAAAAATGGGAAAGGGTCCCACATGTACAAACATATTTATAGCAGCTTTCTTTGTGGTGGCCAAGAACTGGAAATCAAGGGCATGCCCATCCATTGGGGAATGGCTGAACAAGTTGTGGTATATGAATGTAATGGAATATTATTGTGCTATAAAAAATGATGAAGAGGAAGACTTCTGAGAGGCTTGGAAGGACTTCTATGAATTGATGCTGAGTGAAAGAAGCAGAACCAGGAGAACGTTGTACACAGAAACAATCACATTTGGTGAGGAATTTTTCTGGTAGACTTAGTCATTCAAGGCAAAGCAGTGACCTAAAAAACTTCCAATAGACTTTTGAGGCCAAATGCCTTTCACATCCAGAGAAAGAACTTAGGAATTGGATCGCAGAATATTTTGCTTTCTCTATTCATTTTAATTCTTCTATTCAACATGTCTAAGATAAGAATGCATTTAATAGGAACATACGTGTAGAACCCATATAAGATTGTATGCCGTCTTAGGGAGGGAGTGGGTAGGGAGGGGAAAAGATCCAAGGTATTTGGAAATGATTTTAGAACACTGAAACCAAATAAAATAATTAATAAAAGAAGATTGTTCAATTTGTCTGTCCCTCTGAAGGGTTTTCTCTGATCAAGGTGGGAGGGAAAGCTGATCAAGGTGCTTTCCTTTCCTTTCTTCCCAGTGATTTCTTCTAAGAGGTCTGAGGAAGAAAAGGGAATAAGCATTTATTAAGCCCCTACTGTGTACTAGGTATTGTGCCTGCATGTTACAAATATTATCTCATTTGAGCATGAGCAGGAAGTTGTTTACACTGAGAGCAGACCCTTAAAACTAGTGGGTTCTACAACTATGATAATGTATGGGATGAAACCAAATAGTTTACAGGATTGTTAAGTGTTCCTTGTGTTACCTCTCTAAACTGAACATACTTCCTGTACAAGGCCAATCCAGTTCCTTCAATGGCTCTAATTCACATTAACTAAGGACGTTTTATTTACTTACTTTAAGGACTATGATTTGATTCAATGAAGATATATTCTCATCTGACTAATAGCCCATTATCTCTTACTTTTAATGTGTGAGGTGTGATTTGATTGATTGACTCACTGGAGCCTTATCCCATCAACACACAACTTTTGAAATCAATTAACACACCTTTACCAAACATTTACTGAATATTAGGCACTGTGCAAAGTAGTTGAGATACAAAGAAAGAGTGAATCTTTTATTCCTGTTTTAGCTTTTCAACAGTTTCTGGGAGATTCTTTATGGTAGTTAGTTAGTCCCGTTCTTTAAAAAAAACAACTCAGAATAACAGCATGTGAGATCTTTGCTGGGTTGAGGGACTTTGGAATCACTTACTTCAACCCACCCTTGACCAAGATTTGCCACTATTTTGTATTTGACCCAAAGTTGTCCATCCTTGGGTTGGGGACTTCCAAAGGAAGGGAAACCTTCCACTTTCCAGAGTACCCTATTCCAGTTTAGGAGAATTAATTGTCAAGAAGTTTTCCTTAAACTGGACCATGATGTTTCTTTTTGTAATAAGTCCCCTATAGCAAAGTGTTGAATTAAACATGCTTAAATTGAAAAACATTTCAGAGTAATCAGATCTGGGAGATACAACCATACTGGTAGCTTTCTTTCGATGGAGCGAATTAGTTCTATGGAAGGAGAATAACTCAGAAGTGAGCTTTAAGGAACAGAACTCATTTTAATCTTGGAGATGATCAGATACCAAATAGTATTTCTAAAATATAAGTGATACCCAATTTATTTCAAGCAATCTCCAATAGAGTACAATTTGAGGACAAATAAAAGTTTAATAATTTCTTAAATTTCTTAATTATAAATTATTAATTTATTATAAAGAGTATAATATGTAATATATTACGTATATAATATATAATGAAAAGTGATAATAAAAATAATAAATTTCTTAAACTTAGAAAAGTTTGAATGGCACTTGACCCATAGTAAGAAAAGAAGCGAGTAGGTTAGAATATAAGTTTATATAGTATTTACTATTTGTCAGGCTTTGTATTGAGTGGTTTTCACAAATATTATCTCACTAGCATCTCATTCTCCCATTTGTAGAACATGAATAGTGAGCAGGTGAGTTGTGTCAAAAGACTGCCAAATCACACCAGCCTTCCAAAAATTTTATTCAGCTTACTGAAGTTATGTCTGTACTCTTTGGATCTCTTTCTGGTAAGTATTCTATGGCACTTCTGTGAGCAATAGTGATCATCACAGTCCCGTCTTGACTTATGCCATTTGTGATTTTTCAGAGTCAAAAACTTCTTTGTTTCATTGGATCTCTTGGAAAGGCAAACAGTGCCTTCTCATCTTTGTTCTTTACTCTAATTGGGTTTGTAAGTGTAGGGAGGCTACTAAATCAATCAGAGATCAACCAATCAGTTCCACTGACAGGCTTGGCAGGACTCAAATGCCCAACTTGAACGTACCTTACTGGTTTTAAACAAGCCCTATGGGGAGTGACCAAATGTCTCTTCCATCAATCTGTGATATTCTTCTGGGGCAGACCTTTTGCACTTAGTATAAAGACTTTGATTCTTTATTTTTACCTGGTTAATGTAAAAAGGGATCAGGGAGTTGGTGTGATTGATTCATTACTCCCCCTCCCCCACTCTCAATAGGCATTTGTTTCATCTTTTGTTTACACCAGTTTTTTCTTTTCTGTGAGATAGTGTCATGTGTCTCTGGGATGTACAGTACTTGCCTTCCATCTGTCTCCTTGAAGGCAATATTCATGACTTGCAAAAATGAAACTTTGAGTCCAGATAATTGTGCACAAAAGTTTGAATGAATTCTCTCTGATTTCTAGGAGCATTAAAGGAGGACACTGAATCCCGTTATCTTATACATTCCTAGTTTTAAATTTGGCATTATTGTTGTTGAGTCTTGTCAAACTCTCTGTGACCCCTTCTGGGGTTTTCTTGGCAAAGGTATTGAAAGGACTTACCGATTCCTTCTCCATCTCATTACCCCCGGTAATGTCCGAATTTTTGGGTCTACTTTGTATCTTCCAGGTTACTTCATGTGTGGGCTTGAAATGGGCACTTTAGGGCAGAAGAGTGAGGATGGAGAACTGAGTGAAGAACTGAGGTAAAAAAGGTTAAGTGACTTGTCCAGGGTCAAAGAAGTAGTAAGGGTCTGAGGTCAGATTGGAATTGAGGAAGATGAGTATTCGTGACCCTGGGTCTAACAGTCTATTCATTGTGCTACCCAGCTGCTTTTGTCAGAGTGGACTTCTGCAAATGAGTTTTTATGCAGTAGATCTGCATGATCCCCGGGAAAGGGAAAAGGAGAAAACCCAGAAATAAAGATTCACTGTCCAAATGAGATTTATTCATGTATAGTCTATATAGTTTACCAAGGCCTCAGCTTGACTGGAGATATGAGGTAGGGGTCATAGAATCCTATAAGTCTGTATCCTCTTTGGGTGGAATAAATGGGACCTCTAAAGATGCTTGTCGAACTTGTCAATTTTGTATATGAAATATCCCATATCTGAATGTTTTTAGGGATACTATGTCAACTTTGGAGTGTCCCAGGTCCATGATTCATGGAGAAGAAGGTATTATCTGTCACCTTTCTTTCTAGATCTCCATTTTATGATTTTTGAGCATGCTAATGAGTTGATGGGACAAAGAAGAGAGAAGGAGAAGCTGGGGAAATGTCTCATTCCTTCACTGATTTATGTTGTGTACTTATCTTGAAATAAGATATGATTCTTCAAGGCCTTTGAAGGATTTCTGAGGAAATCTGTCCTGTACAAATAGTCATGAGACCATAAAAAGAACAAACATGTCAATCATGCCTGTTTCTCTTATTTAACTCAGAACTCTCCCAAAGAAGTTTCTAGATTATAAAGTCAATTGGTTTGCCTTCTTAGAATCTCAGGATGTTAGAATCATACAGTGAGAAGTAGAAAATAACTTAGAGGCCTAAAATTCAATCCCCTCATCTGATGGAGGAAGGAAGTAATGCAGAAGAATGAAGTAACTTGACCAGTGTCATATAGTGAGTGTCTGGAGTAGTATTTGGATTCAAATTTCCCAGAATGAAAAGTCAGGTAACAAAATTCTTTCTGTATTTTTCAGAATATAGAACAACATGTCTTTCAAATGTTGCCTGGTTCAGCGTTTGATGGGTGAAATTTGCCTGTGAAAAAACAACCCACAGAATATGTCTGAGCAGGAAATAGATGCTTGGGATGTCAGCGTTTGCCTCTTAGGGATTTTCACTCCCTCTATATATTGGGCAATGAACCCTTTCAGACTTTGAGAGGACAGATTAATAGAGAAGGTGACCTTCAATTTATTTATTTTTGTATTCTGTGTGTCCTAGATCATGGAAACAGCTGAAGCTGATTAATGTTTGGCACATAACTTCTGCTTTTAGAAGTTCTAGAGGCGGGGGTGGGGGTGGGAAGAGAAAAGCAGAGACAGAAAAATATACAGACACAGAGAAAGACAGAGATAGACCTTGTAGGCAGCTTCTGTTTTCCCTCTCCACCCCTGCCACCCCCATTTTTGTGAGTCAGATCATCCTGTGATCATTGGAGGTTGTGAGGCCAGCAGGCATGGCTACACCTCCAGCAATGTCCTAATCTTTGGGTCTACTTTGTATCTTCCAGGTTACTTCATGTGTGGACTTGAAATGCGCACTTTAGGGCAGAAGAGTGAGGATGGAGATGAAGTGGTTGGAGATGTCAGGTAGAAATATAAGTGGATAGGTCTGTTAGGAGGGGCAGTTTATGACTTCTTCTATGTGGACATTGGTGAGGTTGAGGTTGGGTTGAGGAGGGGGGTGTCAATCTTGGTAATGGGCCTCTATCAAGGGCCTCTACCAACCTCTGTCTTTTGTGGCAAGTTTCCTATACTGCCAAGAGTCACCCTGGCCGACAAGATGAAAGGTGAGATAGGCCTCCTGGACAGATGTGATATCTAACTTGATAAGGGGGCAGTTTGGTAAAAAGCAGAGAAGCTTTAGGGTCAGATGAGTCCATAGATGGGCAGATTGAGAGGCAGGGCTAGAAGCTGAAATAAGGGGTTTCAGCCTGATGGTGGGAAGAAATTCCTGGGATGAATTCAACATTGGTCAGTCAACTCAAGGTAAAAGGATTGAGCCTAAGGAGCTTTCTATAGCAAGCTTCTTACTGTTCTGGGCAGTTCTGACATCAGGATCCATTTTGGCATCTCAGACAAAAAGAAGACAGCAATAAAAAATCAAGAGAAGCATGCCTTGAAAGCCCTGAAGAACTTGGGCCCATATGTCAAAAAGATATGACCATGGAAGCCCTGTATGTGCAGATGCCAGGAGCATCTTGATGCTCTGTAGAAGTTTCCCAGAAGTGGATGCTTGGGGTTTACGTCTTTATTCGACTCATTTCTAGCCTTTCTTTCTTTCCATTTTCTTCTTTATTGATCTCTGATCCACTGTCTTTCCAGGGTGTGGAGCCTGGTATCTTCCCTCCAGGTACCTTACACGTTATCCTCCTTCCTAGGAATAACTTATTACCCCTTTCCCCTCCCCTTTTCAATGGGAATTTCATTTATTCTTTTCTTTCTCCCTGAGTGTGAATACTTATCCTCTTCCTACCTTCTAGAGTATAACTTCTTGTATTCCTTCTTTTTAAAATTTTTTAATTTTTATTTCACCCCAGGATAGCATGCACCACATGCACCCCTTCCTGCAGTTTGTTCTCCTTTCTATTACTGCCCTCTTCTTCCATTGCCCTCCCCTCTATTTTTCTCTAAGGCAAAATAGATTTCTATACCCCACTGCATCTATATCTTATTTCCCACTTGCATTTAAAAACAATTTATAACATCTATTTTTAAAGTTTGAGTTATCCATCCTCTCCCTCCGTCCCCATCCACCCTCCTTGAGAAAGTGAGGAATTCAATAAGAGTGGCTGTCTATAACAGTGATATCATGAAAGACTAACCACATTACCCTCTGTCCTATTCTGCCCTCAATTTATTCCATTCTCTTCCTTGGCCTGTCCTCCCGCAATAGAGTTTGCTTCTCATTATCCCTTTCCCCAATTTGCTGTCCTGTCTATTATCTTCCATTTCCTATCTCCTCCCCCTCTGCTTTCCTACAGGGTAACGTAGATTTCCATACTCAGTTGAGTGTCTTATTCCTTGCTGAAGCCAAATCTCACAAGAATGAGACTCACTTAATCCCTTTCATCTCCCACCCTTTCCCCTCCATTGTCAAAGCTCTTTCTTGCCTCTTTTATGTAAGATGATTTGCTACATTCTACCTCTCCCTTTTTCTTACTCCCACTACATTATACTCATCAGGAAATTTGATGGTTTAGGTATTTTATCTTCATATTAAACTTACCCTATGCCCTCTGTCTGTGTGTGTGTGTGCATAAACATACATACATATATATATATATACACATAGACATATACAATCGTGTACATATACATATGTACACACATATAATATACACAAGCATACATGCTGATACACACCCACATATATATATATACATATATATATATATATATATACACCCCCATACATACATATACATACTCTAACTATCCTTCATATTGAAAAGGTCTCATAAATTACAAATATCATCTTCCCATGTATTAATGTAAACAGTTAATCTTTGATAAGTCCCTTTTGTCTTCTTTTTGCTGCTTACCTTTTCATGTTTCTCTTGATTCTTGTATTTGAATGTCAAATTTTCCTTTCACCTCTGGTCTTTTCAACAAGAATACTTGGAAGTCGTCCATTTCATTGAAATTACATTTTTTTCCCTGAAGGATTTTAGTCAGTTTTTCTGCGTAGATGAGTCTTTGTTTTAATTCTATCTCCTTTAACCTCTTGAATATCATGTTCCAAGCTCTTCAGTCACCTAGGGTAGAAGCTCCTAAGTCTTATGTTATCTTAATTGAATCCCCACAATACTTGAATTGTTTATTTCTGGCTGCTTGTAATATTTTCTCCTTGAACTTTTTATTCTAGAATTTAGCTACAATATTTCCAGGAGTTTTCAGGAATTGATCAGTGAATCCTTTTCCTTTCTATTTTATACTCTGTTTCTCGAATATCAGGAAAATTTTCTTGATAATTTCTTGGAAGACTATGTCTAGGCTCCTCTTTTGTTCATGGATTTCATGTAGACCAAAAATTTTAAAAGTACCTCTCTTGCATCTATTTTCCAGGTCAATTGCTTTTCCAGTGACACGTTTCATACTGTCTTGTATTTTTTAAATCTTTTTGCTTTGTTTTATAATTTCTTTATTTCTCATAAAGTCATTAGTTTCCATTGGCCCCATTCTAATTTTTAAAGAACTATTTTCTTCAGCGAGCTTTTGCACCTCTTTTTCCCTTTGGCCAGTTCTGGTTCTTAAGGCATTCTTCTCCTCATTGGCTTTTTGGAACTCTTTTGCCATTTTTGTTAGTCTACTTTGAAAGGTGCTGTTTTCTTCAGTATTTTTTGAATGTCCTTTAATAAACTATTGACTAGCTTTTCATGATTTTTTTTGGATCACTCTCATTTCCCTTCCCAATTTTTCCTCTACTACCCTTATTTGATTTTCAAAATCTTTTTCGAGCTCTTCCATTGCCTGATATGATTGCATAATTTTGGAGGCTTTGGATGTAGGAGCTTCTTGCTGTCTTTCTGCAGTTGTATAAATTGGTCTTCCTCTGTATTCTTTGCTCTTCCTCATCTGAAAGGATGGAGGAAAATATCTTTTCACCAAGACAGTAATCTTCTCCAATCTTATTTTTTCCCCTTCAGCAGCATTCTGACAGGCAATTATTTGACTTTTTTGTCCTTTGTCTAGTGGAGGGTATACTACCCCAGGCTTCAGAGGTTTTGTGAAGCTATTCTCTGAGATTTCTCCAGGGACCTGTAAGTTCTCATTTTCTCCAAAGTGGCATAATCAAGGGAGAGGTGTTTACTCCTCTGCTCGTCTGCACTCTTGTCTGATAGCAAGCACAAGCACTCTTTTCTGCCCCAGAACTGTGAGTAGGATTCTCTCTTCCCAGCCGCCACCAACTCCACCATGCCAGTGCTCCTCCTGTACCCAGGACAACCACTCAGATCAGCTGCTGGATTCCCCCAGAGTCTGCTGGTGGAGATTTCCAGAAGTGGCTGCAACTGTGACAATGGCTGCTACAACCCTGCGGTTGCAGCTGAGGCTGGACTACCGTACCCTCTCATTCAAGTGAATAAACCTTCTCACTAACCTTTGAAGGTGTCTTTGCCATTTTTGGGTTGAGGAATCTGAAAACCCCAGCAGTTAGCCATAGAGGACTGAACAGGCTTCAGGGTGCAGAATCCCCAGAAGCAACTGTTTTTCCCAGATTCCTCAACCCACAAACACCAGAGACAGCTTCAAAGGTGAGTGAGAAAACTGTTTCACCTGAGTGAGAAGTCAGCAGGGTCCTGCCCTAGTCCTGGCCTCAGGTGTCTGCAGCATCCATTTTTGGAGCACTTGGCCTAATGTCCCTGGGGGAATCAAGTGGTTGATCTGAATCTGCCCTGAGTGGCAGCCCTGGGTGCAGAGGAGCACTGATGTGGTAGAGCTGGAGGCAGTTGTGGAGAGGGAACCCTGTTCTCAGATCCTGAGCAGAAAAGCTTGTGGTTGTTCCCAGACCAGAGCACAGGCCAGGAGAGGAGTAAACTCCTCTCCCTTGATTGTGCCCCCTTGGAGGAAATGAGAACTTGCAGGATCCCCAGAGTATACCTTTCACTTGAGAAAGGACTCAAAAGGCAAGTAACTGGCAGGGAAAATACCCCAAATAGGGGAAAAAATAAAGCTATAGAAGGTTACTTTCTTGGTGAACAGGTATATTCCTCCATCCTTTAGGATGAGGAAGAACAAAATATAAAAGAGAAAAGAAAAAGCTTTTTGGAGGGGAAAAGGGGGAAGGTGAGAGTGGAAAAATTAAAGCTTACTCTTATCAGATTTAGCTTAAGGAAGGAAAAACATGTACACTCAATTTGGTATGAAAATCTATCTTACACTACAGGAAAGTAGGGGAGAAGGGGAGAAGGGGGGTATGGGATAGAAGGGAGGGCAAACAGGAGGAGGGAGTAATTAGAAGTAAGCACTTTTGGGGAGGGACAAGGACAAAAAGAGAATAGAGTAAATGTGGGGCAGAATGGGATGGAGGGAAATATAGTTAGTCTTTCACAACACGACTATTATGGAAGTCTTTTGCATAACTACACATGTATAACCCATATTAAATTGCTTGCCTTTACAGTGGGGATGTGTGGGGAGGGTGGAAGGGAAAGAAGTTGGAACTCAAGGATTTAGAAACGAAGACTGAGAATTGTTTTTGCATGCAACTGAGAAATAAGAAATATAGGTAATGGGGTATAAAAATATATTTTGCCCTATAAGAAAAAAGAGAAGATGGGGATAAGGGAAGAGAGGGGGTGTGATAGCGGAGAGGGCAGATTGAGGAACAGGTAATCAGAATGCATCTTGAGGTGGGAGAGGGGGAAGATGAGGGGAAAATTTGGAACTCAAAATTCTGTGGAAATGAATATGGAAAACTAAAATTAAATAAATAAGTTTGGAAAAAAGAAGGAAAAAATTTTAAAAAAATCTCTGAATCAAGGCATCTGAGATCTGTGCTGGTTTGAGGGCTTTCAGAGACACTTACTTCCACCCATCCTTCACTAATATTTGCTACTGTTATATTTGACCCACAGTTATTCAGCCTGGGCTTGGGGACTTCCAAAGGAAGGGAAGCCTTACACCTTCCAGAACACCATTTTAAGAAAAGTAATTGTTAAGAAGTTTTCCTTAAACTTATCCAACATCTTCCTTTTTACAATTACTTCCCTATACCAAAGTTTGGAATTAAAGATCCTGAAATTTAAAAATTTTGAGGTAATCAGATCTCAGTGATGCACCCATATTTGTAGTTGTCTTTCAATGGAGGCAATTAGATTTAAGGAAACGAAAATGACTCAGAAGTGAGTTTAAGGGAATGCAACTCAGATACCAGATAGTATTTCTAAATGATAAGTCATACCGAACTTATTTCACGAAATCTGCAACAGAGTGCAATTTGAGGTGAAAAAAAGTTTTATAACTTCTTTCAAAAAAATTTGAAAGGAATTTGACCCATCATGTGAAAAAAATGAAACAGGCACAGGGATATGAATTTATATAGCACCGCCTATGTGTGAATTGTTGTACCAAGTGATTTTTTCACAAATATTATCTCACTAGTATCTCATTCTCCAATTAGTATAATATGAATCATGAGCAGGTGAGTTGTGCCAAAATGTTACTCAAATAACACATTCATTTCACAAATTTGATTCATCTCAATGCCCTGAGGTCATTACTGGGCTCTTTTGGTCTCCTCTTTGTGGCAAGTATTCCACCTCACTTCTCCAAGAAACAGTGATCATCGAAGGCATGTTTTGACTTTTCTATTTTCTAATTTCTAATTTTTCAGAGTCAGCAACTTCTTTGTTTGATTGGATCCCTTTGAAAGGCAAATAGTACTTTCTTCTCTTTGTCCTTTGTTCTAATTGAGTTTGTAAGTGTAGGGAGTCTACTATATCAATCATAGATCAAGCAGTTAATTCCACCGTATATAGCAGAGATGTGGCTGGACTGAAATGCCCAATTCCCAATGACCTTGCTGGTTTACACATGCTCCATGGGGAGTGAGGCAATGTGTTCAATCAATCCGCGATATCCTTCTGGTGCCGACTTTTTTTCACCTATTATAAAGACTTAGTGCAAATTCTTAATTTTCACCTGGTTAAGGTAATGAGGGACCAGTGAGTTAGTGCGATTAACCTATTACTCCCCCTCCCCCACTCTTAATAGACATTCATTTTTTCTTTTGTTTTCCCCAGTTCTTTTTCTTCTCTCTGACACAGACAGTTCCATGTTTTTCTGTGATGTCTTTGTGATGTACTTGCCTTTCAGCTGTCTCCTTGAAGGCAGTGGTCATGATTTCTAGAAATGGACCTTGGAATCCAGATCATTCTCCACATAAGTCTGAATGAATACTCTCTGATTTCTAGGAGCTTGAAAGGAGGCCACTGAATCCAGTTATCTTACACATTCCTGGTTTTGTATTTGGCATTATTGTTGTTCAGTCATGTGCAACTCTCTGTGACCTCATTTGGGGTTTTCTTGGCAAAGATATAGATTCCTTCTCCAGCTCATTTTACAGGTGAAAAACTGAAACAAACAGGGTTAAGTGACTTATCCAAGGTCAAACAAGTGGTAAGAGTCTGAGGCCAGATTGGAACTGAGGAAGATGAATGTTCCCGACTCCAGGCATGGCATTCTATCCACTCTGCTCTCTAGCTTCCTTTGGCAGAGTGGACCTCTCCAAATGAGTAGTTATGGAGGGCATCAACATGATGACTGGGAAAGGAAAAAGGAGAAAACCTACACATAAGACTTCTGCATCCAAATAAGATTTATTAAGGCAGAGTCTGCATAACTTACCAGAGGTGCAGCAGGACTGTAGACATGAGGTTGGGATGATTGGGTTCCACAAGTCTGCATGCAGAATAGAGTGGAATAAATGGCACCTGTGAAGATTCCTTCTCAACTTCTCACTTTGGTACATGAAAAATCGCATATCTGACTTTTTAAAGGAATGCTCTGTTACCTTTGTAGAATTTCAGGGTCATGATTCATGTGGAAGAAGGTATTATCTGTCACCTCTCTTTCCAGACCTCCATTTTATGATTTTTGAGCATGCTGATGAGTTGATGGGACTAAGAAGGGAGAAGGAGAAGCTGGGAAAGAGTCTGACTCCTTTATTTACTGATTTACTGTGTGTCCTTATCAAATAAGATGGGACTCTCCTTCAACGCTTGCAGGATTTCTCAGAAATCTGACCTCTACAAATTATCATGTGATCAGTAACACAACAAACTTGCCAATCATGCCTGATTTTCTCATTTATCTCTTAACTCTCCCAAAGAAGTTTCCACACTATAAAGTGAATTGGTTTGCCTTCCTAGAATCTCAGGATGCTAGAATCATAGACTGAGAAGGAGAAGGTTGCATTCACCCCCTCATTTGGTGGATGAAGGAATTAATGCAGATTAATGAATGACTTTATCAGTGTCATATACTAAGTATCTGGAGTAGTCTTTGGATGCAAATCTCCCAGACTGCAAAGTTGGGGAACAAAAAACCTTGTGTAAAGATATGGAACAACATGTCTTTCACATGTGGCCTGGTTCACTGTTTGATGGGTGAGATTTTCATGTGAACAAACAAACGTCAGCATATGTCTGAGCAGGCATGAGATGTTTGGGATGTTTGCCTCTTAAGGATTTTCACTCTTTCCATATATGGTGGAATAAACTCTTTCAGATTTTGGGAGGGTAGGTTAATAGAGAAATGACCTTCCATTTATCTTCTTTTTAATTCTGGGTTTCCTAGAGCATGGAGAAAGCTGAAGCTGATTTATACTTGGCACATAATTTCTGCTTGTAAAAGTTTGAGAGGTAGGAGGGGAATGGGAACTGAGAAGCAGAGACAGAAAGAAATGCAGACACAGACACAGAATCAGACAGATAGACTTTGTCGACAGCTTCTGTTTTCCTCTCCAATCCTGACCCCCTTTCTCCTCACTGAAGTCATCCTGTGATCCATGGAGGTTGTAAGGCCAGCATGCGTGGCTCTACCCCAGGGACTGTCCTAACTTCTGGGTCTACTTCATGTCTTTCTGTTAACTTCATGTGTGGGATTTGAATGAGAGCTTTGGAGCAGAGGAGTGAGAATTGAGCTGAAGTGATTGGAGATGTGAAATAGAGCTGTGAGGAGATTGACCTGTCAGGAAGAGGGTTTTCATGGCTCCTTCTATGTGGACTTTGGTGAGGTTGAGGGGTGTGCGGAGTGAGAATCATTCTCACTAAATGACCTCTATAAACGGACTCTACCAGCCTCTGTGTTTGGAAGCAAGTTGCCTGCAGTGCCAAGAGTCACCTTAGCCCATGTGATGAAAGGTGAGGGGCATCCCAGGCATATGTGATACCTGAATTGATATGGAGATGATTTGGTAAAAAACAGAGATAGTTTAGGGTCAGGCAAGTCTGTGGGTTGCAGATTGAGAGCCAGGGCTAAAAACTGAGATTAGGGGTTTCATCCTGATGGTGGGAAGAAATTCCTGGGATGAATTCAAGACAGAACCCTCAACTCAGGGTGACAGGTTTGGACCAAAGGAGTTGTCTGTAACAAGCTTCTTATTACTCTGAGCAGTTCTGACATCAGGATCCATTTTGGAATCTCAAGACAAGGAGAAGGCAGAAGTGAAAATTTAAGGGCGTCAGGTCTTGGAAGCCCTGAAGAAGTTGGACCTCAATGCCAAAGAGTATGGGGCCATGGAGGCCCAAGTCTGGGCAGAAGCCAGGAGCATCTGGATGCTCTGCAGAGATTTCCCTGAAGTGGAAGCTTGGGACTTGCCTAACTTCATTGGATTCATTTCCAGTCTTGCCTTCTTTCCATTTCTTGCTTTACTGGTCTCTTACCCACTGTCATTCTAGGGTGTGGACCCTCATATCTTCCTGCCTGGCAGCTTTATAGGTCCTCCTCTTTCCCAGGAGTATGTCATTAACCCTTTCCCCGCTCCTTTAAATGGGAATTCCATCTCTCTTTCTTCTTTTCTCCCCTCAGGGTATGAATCCTCAACCTCTTCATATATCCTGGAGTATAAATTCCTCTGTACCTTACCCAAATGTGAAACCTAGCTACCTTTGCTTTCCCCTGATGTAACATTTCCCTCTCTCACCTCCCTTCTCAGCTATGAACTCTTGGAAGCTACTTTCACCCCTTTTTCTCTTGTGCCTAGGTCCCTGTGGTTTTTGTGCTGGTCTCCGGTGCGGGTCTGGGAACTATCACAGCTTGCCAAAGTTTTCTTAGGGAACTGAGCCTTGTGGGGCTCCTGGACCTGGTCACGTACATTGCAGGGGTGTCTGTCTCCAACTGGGGACCACCTGTCATTGTGTATGTTGTCTGTGGGCAGGGAATCCACAGGTCCAATAGGAAGAAGGGGACCTGGGCTCACAGCCATACTCCATACTCCACAAACTCCCATTCCACATGTGCCCTGCTGTCTCCTGATCACACTTGATCCATGCATAGTGTTGAGTGTACCTTTCAGCTGATATTGAAAGAGTGCTTTTTAGGACAGAGTGAATGACAAAGAACTTGGTGAAATTGTAATGGGTTTCAGAGGAAAAAAGGGCCTTTTTAGATGACAAGGCAGAGTTATACTATATAGCACTTTGGAGACCAACCAGTTGTGTAAATAAAACATTGGGCTGATAGTCAATCTATTTTCAGAGTGAAACGCCATGCAGGCCGTGGTGAGCTTCTAAGTGCTTGGAAACCATGACAGAAAGGAGGAAGGAAGCAAACATTTCTCGAGCAGCTATTGTGTGCCAGGCAGTGCACTAAGTCATTTGTGCTGATCAACAAAGACTGTCTTCTTGGATCCTCACAGCATCCCTGGGACATAGGTACTATTATTCCCATTTTATTGTAGAAGAAACTGAGGCAGGCAAAGTTGAAATCATTTGTCCATGGTCCCATAAGCATTAATTATCTGAGGTCATATTTGTACTGGGATCTTCTTGACTCCGTGGCTGGTGTTATATGCAATAGGGGTTCCCCCTAGTGGCCTAATTGTTTTTTAATTGGTCAGGTCTTTCTCCATCTAGGCATAAGATGTTTTCCTTACCCTTAGGTGCATGTCTTCCCCCCACACCCAGAGTTATGGGTGGACAGACCTGGACAAGGCAGAAATGGAGCTCAGCAGGTGGCTCAAGGGAGACTTATGGGATTTCTATGTTGTTCTGAATGGGCTCTGCTTGGCATGCAGAGAGGGATGAATATTCTCTCACTGACCTCTGGTCCTATTCCATTGTGTTCCCCCTGTTTGAATGGCTCCCCCAGAATAAGCTTCCAGCTTCCTAGTGAATCAGCTAGCATCTATTAAGTCCCTACTCTGTTCCAGATTCTATGCCAAGTGCTAAGGATCTACTGGTTGACATCATGTTAACTTGGTGTTGAGGCAGGGAGCATCCCTTCAAATCTGACCTTAGTCAATAGAGGCTTAGATTTACAGTAAGGAAACCTAGCTTGAAATCCTTTATTGATTCTCTGTGTGACCCTACTGCCTAGGTTACTAAAATTCTGAAACAGGCAATTCTGAAGACCCACATCATTCCAAGGAGGAGAGAAAAAGGGAGTTGAATAAAGAGACCAATGTGGATGTGGAGGGAACCCTTGAGTCAAGTTCGACTTTGAAAAGCTATATCCAGATGATAGGAGGAAAGAAAAGGCCAGATAATAGACTGAATGTAAAAGGGAAGAGTGAACAGTAAGAAGAGTTTAAGGGGTGCTGAAGCCAATGAAGAGGTGAGATCCATGGGAACTCAGGACAAAAAAAAATGCTTATTAACTTATGCTTTTGGACCAAGACATAGGGTCCTTTCTCATTGTAAGTGGGACTCAGCAGCCCCCTGGTGACTGAGCAGCCTTTTAAAGACTGCACTGCTCACTTCCTGGTGTGAGGACGGGGGCTAGACAAGGTGCCCTAAAATTGTCTACTTATCCAACCCTGGCCTGATTACCCTGGCAAATGGGGAATCCCACTATGTGATTGAAGTTCACAAAAAATGTACAAAATGCACAAAAGCGTCTGCAAAGATGATTCCACTCACCACTGGTACATGGAATGTGCACACACTTATAGAAAACAAAAGATCAAGTAGACCTGAAAGATGAGCTGTTCTCATTATAAGAGAACTCAACAGGTACTGCATCCAAATAGCAGCTGAGGGAAACAAGGCTGGCAAATGAAGGTCACCTTACTGAAGTTGAAACTGGATACATGTTTTTCTGGAGTGGTCGCAGTGAAGGGGAGTGCTGACAAGGTGGTGTAAGTATGGCAATCAAAGCTAATCTAGTCAGCAACTTGGTATGCCTGCCAAAAGGGGTGAATGACAGGCTCATGACAATGGAACTGCCACTTTCAGGAAAACCCTATGCTACCATCATCAATGCCTATGTTCCCACCATGATGAACCCTGATGAGGTCAAAGACAAATTTAATGAAGACCTAGAGACACTTCTCATCAATGTCCCAAAAGAGGACAAGCTTATAATTCTGGGTGACTTTAATGCTAGAGTAGCCTCAGACTACCAGACTGGGCAGGGAGTCCTGGAAAGGAATGGAGTTGGAAATAGCAACAGCAATGGCCATTTACTGCTGAAGACTTGTGCATCACATGAGCTCATCACCAGCACTGTTTTTCATTTATCTAAATGCAATAAAATTTCACGGATACACCATCGTAGTAAATATTGGCATGTAATAGACTATGTGATTGTAAGGAGAAGAGACAGAAAAGATATGAGAATGATAAACGCAGTGTGTGGTACATAGTGCTGAATTGATCATAGACTTATCCTTTCCAAGGTAAATATTTGCATTCACCAAAAGTGCCCCCCTCAAGGAAAATGACTACCACAAAAATTAATGGCAACCAATTAGAGCTCTTCTCTGAGCATGAACAGTTTGTTGCTGACTTGGAAGCAAAGTTGAGGCAACACACAGGTGGCAACAGTTGAGCAGAAAAGGAGTGTGCAGCTTCCAGTGATTTGGTGTACAGCGCTGCTTTTGCTCATCTTGGTCAGAACACTTACAAGCACCAAGACTGGCATGATGGAAATGATCGGGAAATTCAGAAGATGCTAAAGGAAAAACAAGAACTCCACAGGATTTACCAGCAGGATAGTTCATCCACCTCTAAGAAGACAGCATTTAATTCCATCAAAAGCAAAGTACAAGCAAGTACAAGATGCAGGATTACAGACTCATTAAGAAGGCAGATGAAATTCGGTTTCATGGTGATAGTAAGAATACAAAGCACTTTTATTATTCCCTGAAAACTTTTATGGACCAAACACCTGGAATGAGCAGCCAGCTGAGTAGGAGGACAGCTAGGAATGAGCACTATCAAAAAAACCTAAAGAAAAGATAACACCAGGAGAAGAGAACGGTTGATAGTTTTCAAGGCTATGGAGAAATCATAGACCGTAAATGAGAAAAGGACTTTTGACTAAACAACTGAGATATTATTTGCAATACTGGAGAGAGGTAAGCAATGAAGGGAGAGGAGGGAGAGAAAGGAAGAGGAAGAGAGAGAGGGAGGCCTGGAGAAGTTGTAATGTCTCCTAAGATATACGTAGTTTCCTGTCAGAAGGCAAGCAGGATGGGTAGGTGCATGTAGGGCAGGTCGTTTAGGGGTGGTTGAGGGAGTAAAGCATTTTTAAGTAAGAAGACATTGGGAGGGAGGTGTCATCACTGTCCTCAAGTGTGTGAAGGGTAAGAAATAGTAAGACATTCTTTTTCTTGTGTTCCTAGGGGCCTTTGATTTGAAGTTGGATCATCAGTTGTTAAGGATTTTAGAGAACAGAAGGAGAGTCCCTCTATTGTGAGATTCTGTGTCTTGTCTGTTTGCTTTGTTGGCAAGGTTCCAGATGTAACTCTCTTCTAATGGGGATCACACAGTCCAGAAAGGGCTGCATGTTAACATCTTGCTTTCTCTTTCTCATTCTCAGAGGGCTTTGAGGGGAGACATAAGACATATCCAACATTCCACCTCACAAACTATTCTGACAAAAAAAAGTGGGTGACCTCCTGGACCTCTCAAAGGCAAATGTCAGAAACAGCAAGGATTGTATCTTCATGAAGATCTATGAACTTGCAGAGGGAACCTTATAGGAAGCAGCCTCAGGACCTTCTGCCTTCACAGAGCACACATATACCAAGACTGTCTTCTGACCCCTGGGAGCATCTGCCATTCCTTCTGCCCCTCTGGGAGAGGCAACCTTTCACCTGCTCAGTTAAATACTCCAAGTATCCAAATTTTGTTTTAGGGCCCCCATTTTGCTTTGTGCCCTCATGCTTTATACACATTACGTACATTCTATTTCCCCTTTCCAGGCCCAATAAAACATTGCCTTGGCTCCCAGGAGTTCCTTCTTCCATCCTTCTGCTTTACTCATTGCTATTTGGAGGAGTTCCGTGTTGCCAGGAGGAATGCTGATCCCAGGGTGAGCACATGCGTATTGGAGTCCTGGTTCAGACACTGGATAGATGACCCTAGGTCACTCAGGTGGTTTCTTTGACCTTAAATTATTTTATCTAAAGAATGATAACATGCCCAGTGTCTAGCTCACATGTTTGTACAGTGATGTTGGACCAAGAATTCACTTCTTCCTCTATGCCCCCCAAATCTTTTTTTGTTTCCTCGACTTGCTAGGCTTTATAAAAAATAATAACTCACCTGAAATCCAGTTTCAAGGCTAATCAGGCTTTTTTTCCCCAAGTTTTTTGCTTTTTTTGTTCTGACGTCAATTATGGTAGAAGTCTATTTCCCTTTCTCAATGTCACTTACAAAGAGACAACAGAAACAGGGCAAGAGACATACACAGGCCATTCCTTTCATTCCTACAAAGAAAGTGAAAACAACGGATTGGTATGAGTTCACTCTTTTTAACTAATGCCACAATATTTAACTTCCTTTGTTCTTTCTCCCATTTGCAGGAAAGAGAGTACATGAAAATAATGGTGGCCCCCACCCAGAATGTCTCTTTTCCATTCCCACTGGTCTCACCAAACATCGGTCTCCTCAGCATAAAGTTAAGGCTTATTTGTCACTGATATGATTATTTTCCCCACCCTGAATTTCCCATTTTTTTCTCAGCCTCAAAGCAGAAGTCTTATTGTTGCCTCCAGTACCCGTATATTTTCTTGTCCTTGTTAAATGAGTTTGCTCCCAACTACTCAACAACTATCTTAGTTCTGGGTTTACACCATAGAGTGTATTTCCACCCTCAAATCCTGGTCATGTTCCCAAAGTTAGGGGGATCTATTTGGGCCTGAGGAAGTGAGAAATACTCCTAGCCTGCATTTAATGCACAATAGAGGGGGAAAATCTCAAAAATGAAATTCTGAAGACTCAGACTATTCCATGAGGAGAGAGAAAGGGAATTGCCTTAAGAGATCAATGTAGATGCACAGGTAACCTTGAGAGCACTTAGACTTTGAAAAGCTATATGCAAATGATGGGACCAAAGACTAAGACAGATAACAGAAGATGGGTGTAAAAGGATTGTTTGAGGTGTGCTAAAGCCAATCAAGAGCAGAGATTGATGAGGCAACTTTATGAGTGGCTTTCAAGGCTGACTTGTGGAAAAGAGGAAAATCAAGGAGGTGATTAGAGCACAGATTGGGATGGACAGGATGATAACTGACAGTAGGGGGAAGGCAGTGCTGCTCAGTTCATTTTTGCTCTTGTGTTTTCTGCCAAGGAGAGTGACCTTTGCGCTGGAGAGGCTAGAACCAAAATGGTTCACAGAGATCTGCTCCCCAGTGTAAGAAAGGAGATAGAGAATGGTCAGCAGCCACAGAGGAGCTGAGCTCACCTGGCTCAGATGAAGTGTGGTCTCAAGGTTCTGGCAGACAGGATTGAAGAGTCCATGTCATTAACATTTGAAAGATCTCCATTCAGTAAAGACTTGTCCAGCACCCAGTATGTACTAGACTCTTGGTACTGGTGGAGTAGGTGTGAAGGCAGAAACAATTCCTACTCTCATGGAGCTTCCGTTCTAATGGGGGAGACAAGAAGCCCATGTAAAAATGGGCTCCTCAATATGGAGCAAATGCAGATAGGCTATTAAGTGCAAGCTTGATTGGGTGGAGGACAATAGCAACATGCTGATATCGAACAGCCTGGGTCTTTCATAGGCTAATAGCTTTACTACAGGTGAATGACTTAAAATAAACTTAGAAAAAGAGTAAAGTTTCTGGACCTCAGCTATTTCTCACGCAATCCTAGAAAGGTCAAATGAAAGCAAGGACAGAGAGAGAATGGTCACATAAACATTCATCTTCTTCTTGGAGGAGGAGACACGGGGGGAGACAGTCACCATTTGCTATTGTTTCTGTGTCAGCTTTCTGTAGCAGTCCATCCTATCTCCATTTCCATCTTCTTCTCACCCAATTTATCACTCTGCTTATGCTGACTCAAGGTCTAGTAAACCTAATGGGGCTTCATCTAAAGCCATGGTGATGACTCCTGATGTCCTTCCCTTCTTCTCACAAACCCATTCCAGTTGAGTGTCTGGGGCTGGTTTTTAGAATCTTGAATATTGAAATAATTGCAATCCAGCATGTCTAAGTCACTACCTCTGGTGTCTGAAGTCACTGCTCTCTGTGGGCTGAATCAAAGCTGATTTACAGTAGTGTTTATTTGGAACTTATTTATATATGCCCACACCATGTGCCTGATAACATAAAGCTCCTTGAGAACAGGGAGTGTCTCATATTTGTATTTGTATCCTTAGAGCCTAATACAGTATTTTGTTTACTGTGATAATCCAACTGTGTGAGATCACATCTGGTGGCAACATGGTATAAGAAAGACATTGATCCGCTGGAAAGTGTCCTGAGAAGGGAAGCCAGGATGAGGAACGATCTCAAGCCCATGGCATATGAGGATCATGTGCAAGATCTGGACATATTTTTCCTGGAAAGAAGACAGAAGAGGGCTGGGAGATCTGTCTTAGAGCACTTGAAGGATTTTCACATAGAAGAGTGATAAGATCTATTCTTCTTGTGCACAGTGGAATATATGAAGTGCTAAAAGCAGGTTTGAGATATGGAAAATCTTTCTAAAAATTTGAGTTGACCCAGAGTGGAACCCTTTTCTCAGAAAAAGTATATCTTCTCATATGAGGTCTTTATTTAAAGACTGAATGAGTAATCTAGCTGAAGAGCTAACCAGTGGTAGAGACAGGGAAGAGAATCGGCATGAGAGAACTCTGAGGGATCTTTTATAGTTAAGGGTCATGCTCTGGAAGAGGATCCAGCCAAAGAGAAGAAGGAACAGTGTGACAGCAGGAGAATCTGGAGAGAGTGGTGTCCCCAAAATCTAGACTAAAGAGAATATCAAGGAGGAGAGTGTGATCAAAAATGTGAAAGGGTGCAGAGAGGCCAAGATGAGAAAATGATCAGAAAATGACCTATTGTAAATAGGATTCTTGTTCACTTATGGGTGACAGTAGGTGGTTGCTGAGGTCTTTTCTGACTCTAAAATTCTAGGATTTGTTTGTAGCATTTTATATTTTTATCAACTTTCTATTTAACAGAAGTTGATCTTTATATATCAGGTTTTTCCAGAAATGTTCCCCTCTTCTACTTCCACAAATGAGCCCTCCCTTGTAACAATGAAAATTTATTAAGTAAAGCCAGTCATAAAGGGACTGGTAATGAATATAAAAATTGGCAGCCACTGTCTCTCCCCTCTCAAATGAAAAGTCAAAATTATTTTTTTCAATTTCTTTGCAGGGCTAAGGGCAATCATTATGAGTACTAAGTTTGCTCATCGTTTTGGTAATCTATTCATTTCCATTGTTGTAATAATTGTGTATATTGTTGCTTGGTTCTGCTCCACTCTGAATTAGTTCATAGAAATCTTCTCAAGTTTTTCTAAATTCCTCATTTTGTCCTTTTAATGATTCAATCTTATTCCATTTCAGAGTTCCCTTTGCCACAGTTTAAACAGCAAATCTCTAACTGTGGAGGTCTGATATTTAAGTTTTATTCCCCACCCCCTGTCAAGTTCAAAGTTGTCTTTGAAGGAACTTCAGTGCCAAATGTATTTTTTCCCCATCTTTATCGACTTTGTCCCATCTATTCTTTATCCCATCTCATCAACATTTTTTTTTCTATGTTCAGTTTCGTTTAATGACTGGCACCTCCCTGCAGAGGAGGAAGCAGGCAGCTAGGTGGTAGCAGGGAGGATGTTCACTTGAAGATCTTGCCCTGATTGAAGGGTTTGCCCACGTGCTGGAAGGCCCCCTCCCAGGAGAAGTACTCTGGGACCATGGTCTGGGCCTCCTCACTGCCAGGATCCAGCTTATGCCATGTGTAGGACTCGTAATCTACCTGCCCGTCTGTACTCAGTGGGAAGGCGAGTTCCTGGCCCCAGAAAACCCAGACTCCAGAAATGGCACTGCTGTTGTTGGTGCCAAAAAGGGTGATGCTGGCAAAAGCATTGTTCCTCAGCTTGTCCAGGCGCTGGAATATTCCAGTGATGAGGTTGCAGCTCATGAAGGTCTGACTGAGCTCCTGGGGGAAGCGATACTCAGCGTGCCACAAGGACCAGCCGTGGCGGTCAAAGTGCTCCCAGAATTATGGCAGCACCACTGTGAGCATGTCCTCATTGGAGTACTTTCGCTTAAATTCATCCAACACAAACGTATTCTTGGGCAGGTGGGCAAAAGGATCCTTGGCCTTGGGCTCTGCAGCCAGAGCCTGGTCACACTCGTCCATCTCCTCCTCTGGGCAGGTTGCAGGAGCCTTCTTCTCCTCCTTCCGCTCAGCCTGGGCCTTCTGCTTTTCTTCTCGCTGTCTCTTCTCTTTTCTTGGGGCCTCCTTCTTAGGCTGACTCTCAGCAAACTTTTTAGCATCAAATTGTGCCATCTTCTCGCAGAGCTTCACCTCTCCCAACACCGCGGGATACTGGTGCTCGTGGATGCAGGTGAGGAACCAGCGGCTGGTGTTGGGAAAGGCCTGCCTGGAAAGACGTCGCTAGGACCTGCTTATTGAGCCACAAGAAGGTACACACAACTGTGATGTCAGCCAGAGTCACACGCTCCCCAACCAGGAAAGTCCGGGTCTTCAGGTGAGCATCAAGCAGCCCCAGAACCCTCCTCACCTCCTCCTTGGCATTCTCTGTGGCCTGTTTGTTGGGGTGCATGATGCCCAGAGTGGAAAACACCCAGGTACTAGCTGGAGGAATGATGTCTCTGTCGGCAAAGCTCATCCACTGGATTACCTCAGCAGCAGCCTCTGGAGTCGCACCAGGAAGGTCATCATTGCTCACATAGTGTGCAATGGCATTGTTTCAAACACACAGAATCCATCATCACCCTCAAAAGCTGGAACCTTGCCAGCAGGGAATTTTTGGAGGAATTCGGGGATGCGGTTGGTCTGACTGAAGTGGAAGTGGGGAGGGGCGGACAGTACACAGATCTGGGCCCCAATGTACTGGGCAGTGATGAGGGCCTTGAAGGCCCACCAGTTTTCAGGGTATGTGTACAGGGTCCCTGCCGCCATGGTGATTCTGCAGAGAAAGGGGGTAGGGATGTTGGCGCTGCTGCAAAGCAAGTCCGGTGGGGGTGGGGTGGGGTAGCAGGGAGGGGAGGAGGAGGGAGAATATTTTTTTTAAAAGAGAAGAAAACAGGAACTTTGATAAAACTAACCCATACATTAATTGAGTTTGACAATATTTGCAATGTTCCACACCTCACCTTTCCAAGTAAAGGAAGGAGGTACTTTTTCTCTTCTCTTCTTTTGAAACAAGCTTGGTAATTAATTACAGCTACATAGAAGCCAAGGGTTTTTTCGTTTTGATCATCATTCCATCTATTTACATTACAACTTTTTGCTTATCGCTTTCTGTATTCTAAACACTTCACTTTGTACCAATTCAAAATCTTCCTTTGCCTCTCTGAAGTCTTAATGTATACATGGCTTATTCAGCAGAAATATTCCCTACAATTCATGCACTACAAATTGATAATTTGCTCACCGACCAATGGACATCTACTTTGTTTCCAGCTCTTTGCCAACAGAAAAGGTGCTGCTGTGAATATTTTGGAATATATGAGACTTTCCAACCTGACTGGAGTATATTCCTTGCAGTGGAAACTCTGCATCCCAGGCACATTTCAGTGACTCGTTGCATAATTGCAATTTCTTTTCCAGAAGGCTTGGGCCCTCACTTTTTAATATTAGTTCTATTTAGAGTGTTGCCAGGCCTAGAGGCCTGTGTGGGCTACCCGAGTCTTTCTTGCCTCACCTCCCGAGGTCTTCGGCTGGCCACGCCGGATGCACATATGAGAGAAAGGACATTCCAGAGTCGAACAAGGGTTGAGCTTTATTCCAGGGTCTAGTTACAAGTGCAGGGGGGTCTTCCTTAGGAGGAAGAGGGGGAGATTTCCTAAGGAGGCTAGGATCTTAAGGGCTTGGAAATAGAAGTACAAGCGGGGAGAGAGGGGGAGGGGAGAGAGGAAAGAAGAGGAGCGGAGCCTACTGTCCTCTTGGCTCCACACGTGCTAAGAGAGCTTTCAGGCTTCCTCAATCCTACTTAACCTTCAGCCGCACAGTTTGCATCTCAATACTGTGCTGTTAGGTAACTAGGTGTGCTCCAATCTGGGACAATATCGAGGGCGGGGAGATCTCTCTCCCATCACGTTTCTCACGGGAAGAGGCGGAATTACTCGAGATAGCTCGGTTCACCTCGATCCCCTGCCGTTTCCTGGGAGGGTCTCGTAAGACTCTAAGATTTAGAAGTACCACTTTTACCCGCCCGAGACTGTCCACACGGAATTGAGCTTCCAATCCTCACATTCCCCTCCTTTGTTTTGCGCGGAGCGCGCCTGGCTCTAGAGCAAACAGTGGCTGGAGGCTGAGTGGATTAGGAAGGCCTTTAGCATATGAGTACCCTACAAGACTTCATTCACACAGAAATCTGCAGCTAGCACAACTGACAAAGGGAGGCATCAAATAAAACAAAGATGAAACTAAATGGCTGAGTTACAACAGGGGAAATGCAATCAACTAATCCCAAAGTATATTTTAAGAGGAGCAGCTGGTGTAGGCACCTTACACGTCACAACCCCCCTTAATCTTGCAAATGGATCTATACAGGTGGAAAATTGGTCACCTCCTCCCCCCCCAAGTGTCTGAGTCTGTGATATCAAAGTACTCCTTCAGCCGGTGGAAAGAGATGCCTAGATGGGAAGCTGTCAGCAGCAGTGTCTGTGGTTGCGATGAGTGCTGCCTCCTCTCTGGGCAGCAAGGTTAAAGCTGTCAGCAGCAGGCTCAGGTGGTGCATGATCCTTCTCCGGGGTCTCTGGGCTCTCCGCCTCCTGCGTCTCCGCCGTCTCCGACATCGGTTCCCACCTACGGATCCTTCTAATGGGAATCCACGCATGACCTTTTCCTATGGAGACACAAACATACCCTCAACCCCATATTAGTATCTTAAAATGTCTCATAGCTGGAGTATTATGTGAGTTTTTTGAGACAGCTGTATCAAGCTCTGATTGTATTAGGCCTCTTAATCTTGGCTCTGATTGTATTAGGCGATCTCTATCTCCCCTTCTTTGTTTAGCGAGAATCGCCTTTAAGGTAAAATTGATAAGAATGCATAGTGGCTGTTTATTTTGGTATAGCTGCTGCCAGGTACTTACAAATGCTTGATTAACATCTGTAAGGAACCTGAATTTCCCGGATTTTTTCTTTATAACAAACACAGGAGCATTCCAGGGTGCTAATTGCTCCTTAACCAGTAGTTGTAGTGCCTGGAGTTTTTCTGGAGTCAGGGGCCATTGCTCCACCCAAATCGGGGTGTCTGACTTCCAATTCAAGGGTGGGGACTCCAGAGCAACAGCAATGGCCCTTACTAAAAATTTGATAACTTCATCCCAAGGCGGCTCATGATACACTCAGGTCTATTCTGTCCTATTTTCTTTAGTAACTGGATTTGAACTGAGTGCTTTAAGGGAAGGGCAATAGCTATGGGAAGCTGATCCTGGCCCCACCCTGTACTTATTTCTTTCTGCCCAGGGGTAAGGCAGGCTCTGGCTAAGCTCTTCCAGTCATTATGAGTCAGAACGAACTGACCACTGAGAGTTTCAAGCATGGCTATGACAAAGGGTGAATTAAGGCCATGCTTGGTACAAGCCTCTTTAAGAGTCGCCACTCTCTTCCATTCTATGGGTATGTGGCTCCTTCGAACGCCACCGGGGACACTGGGGTCCGCTATTTCTAGCACAGGAAATGTCCCTACATCTTCTCCATTCTCTATAGCCTTTCTTATTCCTTTTTCCAAACTGGACTGTGGCCCTGAACTGTCTGACCAATGGAGCAGGTTATAAGGAGGCATGGAGGGAAGGCACGGCGTATTCTCCCCTGCCTCGCCTTTTCCATCCGCTAGATGGAGCTCCGAGTCTATTTTTTCTTTACGCTCCTTAACTTTCCGCTTAAATTTCTGCTTGCCTGGACTCTCCGTCCCTCCCGTGTTCTCCCCTCCCCTCTCTCCACCTCCACTCTCATTCCAATCCCGCCCTGGCCTCTCTGGCCCTTCCAGCAGGCTTTTAATTACACCGAATATCAGGAAATCTAAATCCTCCAGCTCCCCAGGGTATTGTTGCTCATAAGCAGTCATTTGCTCTCCGACTGCTCCCCATTTTTCTCTTGATATTTCTGCCTGCTTGAGCCAAGGAGAAACTTTCCAAATCCTTTTACAAAATTCTCGGAGGTCATCTAACTCTATTGTGACCCCCGCCTTCCTGCATTCCCTGTGAAGTTTCTCAGCCCAGACCTCCTGTTCCTCTGGCTTTATTACTGGCAATAGATTCCCCATCTCCGCCCTTTTCCCAGGGGTTTGGGAAGCTTCTCTCCACTTTCTCTCCTTCCGAATCTAGGATTCGGGACTCGCTTCTTTCACAGCCCCTTCCGGGTGTACCCCAAAAGCACCCAGGATTATCTGCGCTCCCAATCCCTGTTGGGGCGCCAACTGCCAGGCCTAGAGGCCTGTGTGGGCTACCCGAGTCTTTCTTACCTCACCTCCGAGGTCTTCAGCTGGCCACGCCAGATGCACATATGAGAGAAAGGACGTTCCAGAGTCGAACAAGGGTTGAGCTTTATTCCAGGGTCTAGTTACAAGTGCAGGGGGGTCTTCCTTAGGAGGAAGAGGGGGAGATTTCCTAAGGAGGCTAGGATCTTAAGGGCTTGGAAATAGAAGTACAAGCGGGGAGAGAGGGGGAGGGGAGAGAGAAAAGAAGAGAAGCGGAGCCTACTGTCCTCTTGGCTCCTTACGTGCTAAGAGAGCTTTCAGGCTTCCTCAATCCTACTTAACCTTCAGCCACACAGTTTGCATCTCAATACCGTGCTGTTAGGTAACTAGGTTTGCTCCAATCAGGGACAATCTCGAGGGCGGGGAGATCTCTCTCCCATCACGTTTCTCACGGGAAGAGGCGGAATTACTCAAGATAGCTCGGTTCACCTCGATCCCCTGCCGTTTCCTGGGAGGGTCTCGTAAGACTCTAAGATTTAGAAGTACCACTTTTACCCGCCCGAGACCGTCCACAAGGAATTGAGCTTCCAATCCTCACAGAGTGTTCTGAGTTAAATGTGCTTCTATTAAGTAGCTTTATCTTAGGTTCTGTTATCAAATCTATTTATCATTTTCTTCCATTTTTTAGGGGAATTTAGCCCATTGCATTTAGGGAAATCAATGTTAGGATTGTTTTTTCCTTTGGTCATTTTCTCAAAAGGGAGCATGTACTTTCTTATTCTTTTTAATATCATTTCTATCGATCTAAAGGTAACACAACTAATCAAATCAAAGTTTCCCCACCTAAAAATAATATCATTTTTGGTTACTCTACATTGCAGTTCCCTTTTATTAAAAAGAAGGTATTTCTTTTGATATTACCCTTCTCTCTTCTCTTTCCTCCTTAGGTTTTTTCTCTATCTCTGAAGGAAACACCTGAAACCGAGAGGCTTTGAGCGTTTTGCTAGGATGGTAGTGCAGTGGGGAAGCAGTTGATGAGTAGTTCTGTAACCTTTTGTTTCTCCCCAGAAAAATGGGTGAAATTGCAAAATGTAAGAAGCAAGAGAGCTTTGTGGCCTTAATGTAAAGTGCAGAGAAGCATGTCTACTTTGTAACCCTTTTAGTAGATATGAGTAATTTCTCCAATCAAACTTGATACAATTAGAGTGCAGTGAGCCACTGGATGGCCAAAGAATTTGCTACACCTAGGGAGGTTCTTTATAAAGCAAGACACTTTGTCTAGGGATTCAGCTGAGACAGGAGATATCTCTGAGGAGTATCAGCTCTGAGAAGAGAGAAGAGAGCCAGTTATGGAAGAAGAAATGAGTCTTTGAGAAGGAATTGTACTTTATCCCTTCAAGGGGTGGGAGAGTATTTCTCTCTCATCCCCCCACAATTGGATATTGCATTTTGCAGTGAAGCTAATATTCCATTAGGAAGCTCTGGGTCTAACAGGGAGCAGGCTCAGACATTTAAATGAAGATACCAGTAGACAGCTTTGTCAGCTATGCTGGTAGACATACCACATCTAGGGGAACGGTATGATGACACCACAAAAAAAGGACATCAGGTACTTGCAGTGCTGGGGGAGCTAGTTCCTTCAATCATGTGTATTAACTACTTATACTCCTCTGCAATAATTAACTTTATGTTTGAGTTTGCTCTTCCCTTTAATTTTGTGTACATTTTATTTCGTGAATGTGTCCCCCAGTTTATAAGAGAATCTTTTGTAGCTATTTTTCCTATAATTCTGTCTCCACAGGTGACTTTGCTTTGAGTTTATTTTGTCCACAGCTTGACCACTGAAGTGACTTGTCCCTCCTATGGCATTACATTCATTTTACTTCAGGCTATGTTATTTTTGGTTTAAAGTTAAACTATTTTTGCCTTGTATTGCATTGTATTCCAGTACTTCCCCGACACTTTTAAAAATGAAAAAAAAATTATTTGTTTTTAGTTCTCAACAATCCCTTCCATAAGTCTTACATTTTCTTCCTCTCCCTTCCCCCTCCCTCCACGGGATGGCATGCACTCTTATAAGGGTTCCACACATACATTTTTATAAAGCACATTTTTACATTAGTTATGTTGCATAGAAGAATTAAATCAAATGGGATAAACCATGAAAAAAATAAATCAAAATAAAACATAACAGAAAAGAAAAGAGTCCACTTCATTTTGTGTCCTGATTCCATAGTTCTTTCTGTGGATGTGGAGGACATTTTGCCTCAAGAGTCCTTTGGGGATATTTTAGGTCCTTGCATTGCTGTGAAGGGCTTAGTCTATCAGAAAGAGTTCTCCACACTGTGGCCGTTACTATGTATAATGTTCTCCTAGTTTTGCTCATTTCACTCAACATCAGTTCATAGAAAACTTGTGTTCTTTACTATAATTTCGGGTTTGTTTGTGTGTGTTACCATGGTTCGTTAGGCTGACTGGCAGAGACTATATAATCAGAGTGCTTTCTAGAATAAATTGGAGTTGCTTCATGACCTGCTCTCCCACCTCATTCTTTTACTCGCGAGCTCCACAAGAGGACAAGCAGCCTGCTGGTCAGGCATAAGACTTGCTCCTCTCGGTGTGCTATGCTGTTACCATAGCAGGCCTTGGCATCCAATCCCCTGCTTTGATAGATGAAGGAAATAATGCAGAGGAGTGAAGTGACTTGACCAGTGTCATATAGTGAGCATCTGGGGTGGTATATGGATGCAAATCTCCCAGCCTGCAAAGTCAGAGAACAAAAGAGTTTCTATTTTATATTTATAAGAATATAGAACAACATGTCTTTCACATGTGGTCTGGTTCAGTGTTTGATGGGTGAAATTTCCATGTGAAAAAACAAAGCTCAGACTATGTCTGAACAGGAAAGATATGTTTGGGATGTGTTTGCCTCTTATCTCTTTTCACTCTTTCCATACATGGGGGAATAAACTCTTTCAGATTTTGGGAGGGAAGGTTAATAGAGAAAATGACCTTCAATTTATCTTCTTTTTAATTCTAGGTGTCCAAGACCATGGAAAAAGCAGAAGCTGATTTATGTTTGGCACATGATTTCTGCTTTTAAAAGTTTGAGAGGTAGGAGTGGAATGGGAAGGTAGAAGCAGAGACAGAAAGAAATACCGCCACAGACGCAGAGAAAGACAGAGATTGACTTTCTGGACAGCTTCTGTTTTCCTCTCCACCCTAAAGACCCCTATGTCCCTCACCCCTGCCTTTTGGTGGGTGAGACCATCCTGTGATCAGTGGAGGTTTTGAGGCCAGCAGGCATGGCTACACCCCAGGCACTGTCCTAATTTCTTGGTGTACTGGGTGTCTTCCAGTTAATTTAACATGTGGATTTGAAGTGGGAACTTTAGGACAGAAGAGTGAGGATGGAGATAATGGTGTTGTAGATACCAAATAGAGCTGTGAGCAGATGGGCCTGTGAGGAGGAGGGGTTTCATAGGTCCTTCTATGTGGACACTGGTGACATTAATAGGGTGTGTGGAGTGGGAGTCAGTCTTGCTAAATGGCCTGTGTAAATGAATCTAGCAGCTTCTGTCTTTCAAAGCAAGTTGCCTGCAGTGTCAAGAGTCGCCTTAGCCCATGTGATGTAAGGTGAGAGGGGAATGCCAGGCATATGTGATACCTGACTAGATATGGAGGTGGTTTGGTAAAAAGCAGAGATAGTTTAGGGTCAGGTAAGGTTGTGGGTTGCAGATTGAGAGCCAGGGCTCAAAGCTGAGAATAGGGGTTTCATCCTGATGATGGGAAGAAATTCCTGGGATGAATTCAACACTGGTCAGTCAACTCAGGGTGATGGGCTTGAGTCAAAGGAGCTGTCTGTAACAAAGTTTTTATTACTGTGGCCAGTTCTGACATCAGGATTCATTTTGGAATCTGAAGATGAGGAGAAGGCAGAAGTGCAAAACTGAGGCAGGCAGGTGTTGGAAGTCCTGAAGAACTTGGGCCTCAGTGCCAAAAAGTATTGGGCCATGGAGGCCCCGGTCTGGGCAGAAGGCAGGAGCATCTGGATGCTCTACAGAAATTTTCCTGAAGTGGATACTTGGGACTTGCCTGACTCTTTATTGGATTCATTTCCAGGTTTTCCTTCCTTTCATTTCTTTCTTTATTGATCTCTGACCCACTGTCTTTCCAGGTTGTGGACCTTGGTATTTTGCTGCCTGGTACTTTATAGGTCCTGCTCTTTCTAAGGAGTAAGTCCTTAACCCTTTCCCCCCTCCTTTCAATGGGAATTCCTTCCCTCTTTCTTCTTATTTCCCCTCACAGTGTGAATCCTCAACCTTTTCTTACATTCTAGAGTATAAATTACTTTATACTTACCCAAATGTGAAGCCTACCAATCTTTCCTTTCCCCTGATGTAGCATTTTCCTCTCTCACCTCCCTTCTCAAGTATGAACCCAGGTAAGCTGCTTTCATCCCTCTCTGTCATGTGCATAGGTCCCTGAGGTTTCTGTGCTGCTCTGTGGTGGGGTCTGAGGACTATGAAACCGTGCCAAGAATACCACTAAGGTATTCTTAGTGAACTGAGCCTTGCGGTGCTCCTGAACATGGTCACATCCATTGCAGGGGTGCCTGGTTCCACCTAGTGAAAACCTGTCAGTGTGTATGTTGTCTGTGGGCAGGGAATCCACAGTTCCAGTGGGAAGAAGCGGACGTGGGCTCACAGCCAGACTCCATACTCCACAAATTCCCACTCCACAAGTCCTCTGCTGTCTCCTGGTCACATTTGCTCCGTGCATAATGTTGAGTGTACCTTTCAGCTGATATTGAAAGAGTACTTTTTAGGACAGAGTGAATGACCAAGAACTTGGTGAAATTGCAAAGGGTTTCAGAGGAAGAAATGTTAGATGACAAAGCAGAGTTATACTATACAGCAAACTATGATAGAGAGGAGGAAGGAAGCAAACATTTCTTGAGCAGATACTGTGTGCCAGGCAGTGTGCTAAGTCATTTGTGCTGAGCAACAAAACCTGTCTTCTTGGATCCTCACAGCAACACTGGGCCATAGGTACTATAATTCCCATTTTATAGTAGAAGACACTGAGGCAGGCAGAGGTGAAGTCACTTGTCCAGGGTCCCATGACCATGAATTATCTGAGGTCATATTTGAACTGGGAGCTTCTTGACTCCATGGCTGGTCTTATCTACACTAAATTGTCCCCTAGTTTCCTAATTGGTTTGTAACTGGTCAGATATTTCTCCACCTAGGCATAAGATGTTTTTTTCACCCTTAGGTGCATGTTCGCCCCCCACACCCAGATTCATGGGTGGATAGATATGAACAAGGTAGAAATGGAGCTCAGCAGGTGGCTGAAGGGGGACACCTATGATTTTACTTTTGTCCTGGATAGGCTCTGTTAAGGCTGCCAAGAGGATGACTATTCTGTCACTGACTTCTGGTCTTATTCCATTGTCTAATACCTTACAAAAGAAGTACACTCTCCATCAGAACACAGGAGAGCTAGGAGCAGTGAGTGATTTCATCTAAGGCAAAGGTATTCCCATTCTATTCCCCTGTTTCGGTAAACAGCACTGCATTTACTCATATGAGTCAGAACACTCACCAACCCCAGGACTGCTTTGATGAAAATGAAGGGAAAATTCAGAAGCTGTTAAATGAAAAACGAGAACTCACAGGATTTACCAGCAGGATAATTCATCCATATCTAAGAAGGAAGCATTTAGTTGCATCAAAATCAAGGTACAAGCAAACCGTAGAGATATGCAGGATTCCAGGATCAGTAAGAAGGAAGATGAAATTAAGTTTCATGCTGATTGTAACAATACAAAGTGCTTTTATGAATCCCTGGAAGCTTTTATGGACCAAAAACCTGTGTTACATCCTACCAACTCAGTGCTGATGGAGCCACATTGATTAGTGGTAACATGATCCTAGAGAGATGGGCTGAACACTTCCATAGTGTTCTCAACACACCATCATCAATCGATGCTGAGGCCATTAATCCTTTACCTCAGGTTGAAGTCAAACCCTTTTTAGCTGAATTTCCAAGTGAAGAAGGGGTTTTGAGGGCCATTAGGCTCCTTTCATGTGGCAAAGCACCTGGTGCTGATTCTATTCCAGCTGAAATTTACAAGGTTGGGGGACCATTGCTCATACAAAAGTACAACTCAGATAGGCTCACCCCCTTGTTGGAAATCAAAATGTACACTTTTTAAAAAGACTTTGTTATGGATAACTCACATGGGGCCAGCGATTATGTGGTGGTCTGAAGAAGTGATACAAGGACACTCTCAAGTTCTCTTTCAAGAACTTTGGATTTGACTGTGTGTCATAGGAGACACTGGCACAGGACTACTCAGCATGGGGTGCCCACATGAGAAAGCATGCTGTGCTCTATGAGCAAAGCAGAATTGAGACAAAGCAAAGAAAACATAGAATGCACAAATTTGCACTCACCACTCCAAATGTTCACATGGACTCTCTGTGCCCAATCTGTGGTAGAAAATTTTGAGCTCCTATTGGTCTGATCAGCCACAGTTGGACACACTGAAACTTCACTATATCATGGTGATGTCATTTAGGTCCTTCTTGATAACCAAGGACAACAACCAACCAAGCAATATGCAGATAAGAGGAAAATACAGTTGGAGTTTGGGATGAACAGGAATGTAACTGACAATAAGGAGAAGGCAGGACTAATCAGTTGTTCTTTTGTTCCTGTTCTTTCTTTCAAGGAGAGTCACCTTTGCCCATGAGAGGATAGAACAAAAATGCTTCCCAGCGATCTGTTCCCCAAGGTAAGCATGGAACTAGAGTATGCTCAGTAGCTAGTGTGGATGACAGCACAGCAGGCTGAGAGGAACCCTGACCTCAAGGTTCATTTTGAAGACTGGATTGAACAGCCTGCATCATTGCCAAAACATTTGACTCGTGTGCAATCATGTGTTCAGTGACACTGGGAGATGAACATATGATGGCTGCCCTCCCTTAGCTCATGGACAAGGGGGAAGACGCTGACAGATGAGTAACAGACTCAGCATTATGGATCATGTCAAAGATCAGGATATAGTATTCCTGGAAAAAAGAAGGCTGAAGAGGTTCATGCGATCTGTCTTAGAGGATCTGAAGGATTGTCCCCTAGAAGAGTGATTAGATCTATCCTTCTTGTGAAAAGTGGAACATATGAAGAGCTAAATTCAGGTTTGAGATAAGGAAAAACTTTCTACAAATTCAAGCTTACCCAACGTGTACCCCATTTCCCTGGAAAAAAGTGAGTCTTCTCATTTGAGGTCTTTATTTAAAGACTTGATGATCAATTAAGCTGATGAGATCACCAATGGTATAGACAGAGAAGAGAAGAGTGCCCAGGACAGAACCATAAGGGACACTTACAGTTACAGGTCCTAATCTAGAAGAGGACCCATTAAGGAGAAGAAGGACCTGTATGAAAGGAGGAGAACTAAGAGAGAGTTGTGTCGCCATAGCCTAGAATCAAGAGAATGTCAAGGAAGGGAGAGTGATCAATAGCGTCCAAGGCTGCAGAGAAGCCAAGATGAGAACATGATGAGAGAATAACCATCTGTCAAATGTGTCGTAAACAGGTTTCTTGTTCACTTACAGATTAGTGTAGGTGGTTGCTGAGGTCCTTTCTGACTCTAAAGTTCTAGAATTTGCCTGCAGAATTTTATATTTTTATCAGCTCTCCATTTATCAAACATTTGTCCTTTTATGTCAGTTATATCTAGAAATGCTTCATCCTTCTACTTCTATAAATGAGCCTTCCCTTGTAACAAAAAAAAGATGTTAAATAAAACCATTCATGGAGGGACCACAACTGGCAATGTACATAAAAATTATCAGCTATTGTCTCTTCCCTCTCACATGAATGGTGAAAATTCTTTGTTTTTATTCCTTTCCAGGGCCAGGAGGAATCATTTTGAACATCATCTTGGTATTCTGCTTATTTCTGTTATTGCAATAATGATGTATATTGTCCTGTTGGATCGACTCCACTCTAAAGTAGTTCATAGAAGTCTTCTCATGTTTTTATGAATTCCTCACTTTGTCATTTTTGTGATTCAATGTTATCCTTTTTCACTGTTTCGTTTGCCACAGTTTAAATAGCCAATCTCTAATTGTGAGTGTCTAGTTTTTATTCACCCTGTCTTTGGATCAACTTCATCCCCAAATGTATCTTACCCTATCTCTACTCATTAAACCATCCCATCTAGCATTATTTTTAAAGAGAAGGAAAGGGAAGATTGCTAAAACAAACCAATACATTAAGTTTTTGACAATATGTTTATGGTTCCATCACTTGTGTCTCCAATGAAAGAGAGGAGGTACATTTTCTGATCTCTTCTTTTGGAACAAGCTTGATAATTAATTGTACCTACAGAGAATACAAGGGCCTTTTTGGCATCATTTTTCCCATTTGTATCAGAGCCATTTTGCTTATTGCTTTCTGTATTCCAAACACTTCATTTTATGTTGATTAAATATGTCTTCATATGCTTTTCTCAATTCTTAATGTTTATATGACTTATTAAGCAGAAAAATGCCCTAAAATTCATTCACAGCAACTTGATAGTCTGATCACCAGTCAACCAACATCTATTTTGTTTCCAGTTAGTCTTTTGCTACCAAAAAGCGGTTGCTCAAATGTATTTATCATTTTCTTCCATTTTATTAGGAGAACTTAACCAGTTTGAATTTAGGGGTATCATTGTTAGGATTGTTTTTCCCTTTGGTCTTTTTCTCAGATGGGAGTATGTATTTTACTATTCTTTATACAATCATTTCTTATCTTGAGATAAGATGGTATTCTTCAAAGGTCTTGAAGAATTTCTGAGGAAATCTCTCCTGTACAAATTGTAATGAGATTATGAAGAAAGCAAACATGTCAATCTTGCCTGTTTTTCTGATTTAACTCTTAACTCTCCAAAAGAAGTTCACGTAACACATACATTTCAGAAATTTGATTCATCTCAAGTAACCAGTTATCACTGGGCTCTCTTGGTCTCCTCTTTGTGGCAAGTATCCCACCTCATTTTTCTGAGAAGTAGTGATCAGCACAGCCATGTCCTAACTTTTGCCATTCCTCGTTTTTCAGGGCTGTTGAGGGTGTAAGCTCAGTTCCATGTGAACAGTCTCGGGCAGGTAAAGGTGAGAACTCTAAGGTTTAGAAGTCCTCACCTTTACCTGCCCGAGACTGTCCACATGGAACTGAGCTTACACCCCCAACACAGGGTCAATAACTCCTTTATTTTATTGAATCTCTTGGAAAGACAAATAGTGCTTTCTTCTCTTTGGACTTTGTTCTCATTGGGTGTGTAAGTGTGGCAAGTCTATTAAATCCGCCATAGATCAAGCAATTAATTCCATGGGAGAGGCATGGCTGGACTCAAATGCCCAATTCCAACCTCTTGCTATTGTGTACAAGCCCCATGGAGAGTGACCAAGGTCTCTTCAGTCAATCTGAGGTATATTTCTGGTGCAGACTTTTTGCACTTAGTGTAAAGACTTTGATTCTTCATTTTTACCTGGTTAAGGTCATAAGGGATCAGTGATTTTGCGTGATTGATCCATTGCTTCCCCTCCCCCACCCTTAATAGGCATTAATTTTGTCTCTTGTTTACACCAGTTTTTTTCTTATCTGTGAAACAGTTTCATGTTTCTTTGTGATGTGCAGTACTTGATTTCCATCTGTCTCCTTGAAGGCTGTGTTTATGACTTACAGAAACGAAACTCTGAATGTAGGTCATTCTCCACAAAAGTTGGAATGAATCCTCTCTGATTTCTAGGAGCTTGAAAGGGGGCCACTGAATGCAGTTATCTTATACATTCCTAGTTTTACATCTGTCAATATTGTTGTTCAGGCATATCTAATTGTCTGTGACCTCCTTTGGGGTTTTCTTGGCAAAGATATTGAAGGGACATGCCACTTGTTTCTCCAACTCATTTTACAGTTTGAAGAACTGAGGTAAAAAAGATTAAGTGACTTGTCTACGGTGAAACAAGTCGTAAGGTTCTGAGGCCAGATTTGAATTGAGGAAGATGAGTCTTCCTGACTCTGGGCCCAATAATCTATCCACTGTGCTACATAGCTGATTTTGGCAAGGTGGGCCTCTCCAAATGAGTGATTATGGAGTATATCAGCACACTCATTGGGGAAAGGAAAAGGAGAAAATCCACACGTAAGAATTCAGTGTCCAAATGAGATTTAATCAGGCATGGTCTAAAAAGCTTACCAAGGCCTCAGCAAGACTGGAGAAATCAGGCCAGACTGATACGGCCCTTCAAGTCTGTATCCAGAAAGAGGTGGAATAAATGAGACCTCTGAAGATGCCTGCCCAACTTATCACTTTTGTGTGTGAAATGTCTCATATGTGACATTTTTTATGAGTGCTCTGTCACCTTTGGAGCGTTCCTGGTTCGTGATTCATGGGGAAACAGGTGTTACCTGTCACCTCTCTTTGCAGACCTCCTATGGTTTTTGAGCATGCTATTGAGTTGATGGGACAAAGAAGGGAGAAGGAGAAGCTGGGAAAGTGTCTGACTCATTTCTTGACTAATTTATCTTGTGTCCTTATCTTGAGATAAGATATAATTTTTCCAGGCCATGAAGGATTTCTGAGGAAATCTATCCTGGAAAAATTGTCAGATCATAAAAAGAACAAACATGTCAATCAGCCGCAATTTTCTGATTAAACTCAACCCTCCCAGAGAAGTTTTCAGATTATAAAGTGAATTGGTTGGCTTTCCTAGATGCAGGTTGTTAGGATCATAAACTGAGAAATAGAAGAAAACTTAGAGGCCTTTGTATCCAACCCCCTCCTTTGATGGATGAAGGAAATAATGCAGAGGAGTGACGTGATTTGACCAGTGTCATATAGTGAGTATCTGGAATAGTATTTGGATGCAGATCTCCCAGACTGCAGCATCAGAGAACAGAGGAGTTTCTGTTTTGTATTTGTAAGAGTGTAGAATAACACGTCTTTCACACATGGTCTGGTTCAGTGTTTGATAGGTGAAATTTCCATGCGAAAAAAGAAACCTCAGAATTTGTCCGAACAGAAAAGAGATGTTTGGGATGTATTTGGCACTTACAGTTTTTCACTTTCCATGTAAGGGGGAATAAACTGTTTCAGATTTTGGGAGGGAAGGTTAATAGAGAAAAGGACCTTCCATTTATCTTCTTTTTAATTCTGAGAACTAGACCATGGAAAAAGCAGAAGCTGATTTATGTTTGGAACATGATTTCTGTTTTTAAAAGTTTGAGAGGTAGGAGGGGAATGGGAAGAAAGAAGCAGAGACAGAAAGAAATGAAGACACAGACCCAGAGAAAGACAGAGATAGACCTTGTGGGCAACTTCTGTTGTCCTCTCCACCCTAAACCCCTCCTCCTCTCCCTGCTTTTGGTGGGTGAGACCATCCTGTGGTCAGTGGAGTTTGTGAGGCCAACAGGCATGTCTATACCACAGGGACTGTCCTAATTTCTTGGTCTACTTAGTATCTTTCAAGTAATTTAACATGTGAGCTTGAAATGAGCACTTTAGGACAGAAGAGTGAGGATGAAGATGAAGGGGTTGGAGATTTCAAATAGAGCTGTGAGGAGATGGGCCTGTGAGCAGGAGGGAGTTCATAGCTCCTTCTATGTGGACATTCGTGAGGTTGAGTTTTGTGGGGAGTAGGAAGTCATTCTTACTAAATGACCTTTATAAATGGCCTCTACCAGCCTCTGCCTTACAGCAAGTTGCCTGCAGTGCCAAGGGTCACCCTAGGCCATGTGATGAAATGTGAGAGGGACTTCCCAGGCAGATATGATACCTGAATGGATATAGTGGTGGTTTGTTAGAAAGCAGAGAAGTTTTAGCATCAGTTGGGTCCATGGGTGGCAGATTGAGATTCAGCTTTAAATGTTGAGATGAAGCGTTTCAGCCTGATGGTGGCAAGAAATTCCTGGGATGAATTCAACATTGGCCAGTTAAAAAGAACCAAAAAGATGAACCCCAGCAGCTGTCTACAACAAGCCTGTTATTATTCTGGGCCATTCTGACTTGAGGATTCATTTTGGAATCTCAGACGAAAAGAAGGCAGCAGTGAAAAATCAAGGGGAGCATTCCTGAAAGCCCTGAAGAACTTGGGGCTCCATGCTAAAGAGGTCTGAGCAGAGGCCAGGAGCATCTGGATGCTCTGCAGAAATTTCTCTGAAGTGGAGACTTGGGTCTTTCCTGACACATTTTTGCACTTAATTCCAGCCTTTCCTTTCTTGCATTTCTTGCTTTACTGATCTCTGATCTACTTCCTTTTCAGGGTGTGGACCCTGATGTCTTCCTACCTGGTACCTTTATAGCTCCTCCTGTTTCCCAGGAGTAAATCATCCCTTTCCTCTCCTTCTTTCAATGGGAATTCCATCATACTTTCTTCTTTTTTCCTCCAGGGTGTGAATCTATACCCTCTTCCTACCTCCTAGAGTATAATTTCCTCTATATCTTACCCAAACATGAAGCCTACCTACCCATTCCTACCCCCTGATGTAATATTTTGCTCTCTCACCTCCCTTCCTAGGTTTGAACTCTGGTAAACTCCTTTCACATCTCTTTCTTCAGGTCCCTGTGGTTTCTGTTCTGGTCTCTGGCTGGGGCATGAAGGCTGCCATAGTTTGCCAAGATGTTCTTAGTGAGAAGAGCCATGTGGGGCTCCTGGACATGATCACATACATTGCAGGGGTGTCTGGCTCCACCTGGTAAGAACCTTTCAGTGTATAGTAGGGAATCCACAGCTCCACTGGGAGGCAGGGGACCTGGGTTCACAGTCAGACTCCATACTCCACAAAATCCCAGTCCACAAATCCCCTGCTATCTCCTGATCACATTTGCTCCATGCAAAATGTTGATCCTTCCATCCAACTGGTATAGAAAGAGTTCCTTTTAGGACAGAGTTAATGACAAAGAACTTGGTGAAATTATAAAGGGTTTAAAAGGAAGAAATGGCCTTGTTAGGTGACAAAGCAGAGTTATACTATAAAGTGTTTTGGAGACCAACCAGTTGTGCAAATAGAACATTGGGCCAATAGTGGGTTTTCAGAGTGAAGGGCCATCCAAGCCTTGGTGAACTTCTAAGCCCTTGGAAGCCATGATAGAAAAGAGGAAGGAAGCAAGCATTTCTGAGCAGCTAATGTGTGCCAGGCAGTGTGCTAAGTCAGTTGTGCTGAGCAGCAAAAACTGTCTTCTTGGATCCTCACAGCAACCCTGGGACATAGGTACTATTCTTCCCATTTTATAGTAGTGCAAACTGAGGCAGACCGAGGGGAAGTCTCTTGCCCAGAGTCCCATGGCCATTAAATATCTGAGGTCATATTTGAACTGGGTTCTTTTGCCTCTGGCTGTCCTTATGTACAGTAGGGTGCCCCCTGTTGGCCTCATTGCTTTGCAACTGCCCATATCTTTCACCAGCTTGGCGTACAGATGATTTTCTCATCCTTAGGTGCATGTCCTCCTTCTACATCCAGTGTGATGAATGGAAAGACACCTGGAGAAAGCAGAAAATGAGCTCAGGAGGTGGCTGCAGGAGGACTCCTGGGATTTCTCTGTTCCTTTTGATGGGCTCTATGTGGCAGCAGAGAGGGATGAAAATTCTCTCACTGACTTCTGGTCCTATTCCATTGTCTACTACCTTATGCAGAAAGTAAGCTCTCCCTGGAAACCAAGGGAGAGGGGAGCAGGGAGAGGTTTCCTTTCAGGGTGAAGGTGTTCCCATTCTATCCCCTTGTTTGGGTGGCTGCCCCAACCCAGGCTTCTAGTTTACTGTTCAATCAACTAGCATTTATTAAACAGCTACTCCCAGCCAGATACTTCCCAAAGTGCTAGGGTTCTGTTGGGTGACTTCATGTTTATTTATGGATGGTGAGGCTGTGAAGGTCCCTTCAAACCCAACCTTAGTCCAAAGAGGCCTAGATTCAGAGTCAGGAGACCTTGGTTTAAATCCCATCTCTGCTCCTGATTCTCTTTGTGACCCTACTGCCTAGGTTAGTGAAACTCTCAAAAATGAAATTCTGAAGACCCAGACCATTCCAATGAGGAGAGAAAAAGGACCATGATTAAAAAGTTCAGTGTGGATGTGGGGGAACTCTTGAGTCCAGTCAGACTTTGAAAAGCTCTATTCAGATGATAAAAGCAAGGAATAGAAGACATGAGAGATGAATGTAAAATCATGGAATGACCAGTAGGAAGAGCTTGACCTGTGCCGAAGCCAATCAAGAGGGGAGATCCATGGCAACTTCAGGAAAACAGGAAGGGCCTTTCAAGACTTGCTTATGGAAAAGAGGAAAGTGAAGGAGGGAATTGGGATGGACAGGATCAGAACTGACAATAGTGAGAAGGCAGAGCTGCTCAATTCTTTTGTCCCTGTGCTTTCTTGACAGGACAGTGACCTTTCCCCTGCAGAGGCTAGAACAAAAATGGTTCACAGAGACCTGTTCCCTAAGGTAAGTTAGGAGCTAGAGTGCTCAGCAGCCACAGAGGAGGTTAGCTCACCTAGCTCAGATGAACTCTGACCTCAGAGGACTATTGCAATTGGCAGATTGGATTGAAGAGTCTGTATTCTATTAAAAAACACGTGCTGTCTTCAGAGCCATGTGCTCAGTGACACTGGGAGATGAGCAGAGGTTGAGTATGATGGCTGCCCTCCTGGAGCTGATGGATGAGAGGGAGGATGAGTGACAGACAGGTTCCAGACTCACTGTGATGGGGATGTCCAGCTCCAGGTGAAAGGTTTTCCTGCTGGGCAGAGGGAGGAGGGGTCCTGGAAGGCCTCTTCGAGGACAGGATCTTATTGGAGCTGGTCACCAACAGACTGGCAAGAATGGAAGGGGGAGAGAGGAAAGGCCACAGGGTCAGGAACCTGTGCTGGGTTTCACCTGTCTTCCATTGTCTGTCCTTGAATATCTGCTGAGCTCTGGCTAAATCATAGTAGATTTACAGACAGGAGAGACCTTCCAGGTCATCTAGCTTAATCCCTACATTTTGCCAGTTAAGCAGCTTCCTTCCTTCCTCCTTCTTCCCAGCTTTCAAGGACTAACCCAAGGTCATTGCAACTAGTGAGTGTCAGACTCAGAATGGGAACCCTGGTCTTTCAGACTTTCCACTTTCCACCACCTAACTGCTTGAGAGTGCTAGTCTTCAGTTTTATCATTTATAAAATGGGTGGGTGGTTTGAATTAGATCAGGGGTTCATAATCTTTTTTTGTGTCATGACATTCTGGTGAAGCTGATGAAACCCTTCTCAGAATAATCTTTTTCAAATGTATTTTTTTAAAATCCCAGAGAGTATCATAATATTTTCTTTTTAATAGAGTGGACATTTCCTTACATAACTGCCCTGTTCCCCCGAAATCCACACCCTGAAACGGTTTATCAGTTATAACAGGTGAAAGCAGGGGTGGGTCAAAGTCTTGGATGGGAGAGGTCTGGTTTCCTTAAAAGGCAGCGCTGCACAGATTCCTCATAGTGGGTCAGCAAGTCTCGCCCCAAGGAAACTCACAGACGAAGATCTTCTAAGAGGATTTCATCCTACTTTTCTCCTGACAGTAAGTCATTTCCTATTCTCATTATTCTTTTCTAACTCTTAAAAAAAAACAAAATATACCCTTATAATGATATAACAAATATAGTGTGTTGGTATTGGCATTGAAAAGAAGAAAGTTTCTTTAACAGCTTCTCTTAGCTCCTTTGTACTCACCACATCCCCAATCACGCGTTGATAATTGAGTTAAATACCTTTCAAACTCACCATTTCCTAGAAAGTCATTTACCTTATTACCTCTAGCATTTTTATACTAATCACAGTAGTCTATGTAGTACCTACCCCATGTGCCAGGCTTTTTCTGTGTCTTGAAAGTTGCTCAAGTCTGTTCTGAGTAAGATTTTAAAACGTTTACTCTGTGTATTCTCAATTTCTTGGCTTATATTCCATGCCAATTAGAAAAAGTACTTGTAGAGGAGATAGTATTTCGTTCAGTTGCATTCCCACAAGATCTGAATATTAGAGCGAATATTACATCTGAATATTGCAGGTTTTCAGAAGCCAGGAAGTGTGATAAGCATTTCCCAACTATGCGTTTCTCCCCACAACTCTGGGAGAAAGGTGCAAATATTTATTATCTCCTTGTACGTATAAAGACTGATTAAATTCTTCTAATTTACTACAATAGCATTTTCAACTCAATCAATTATTGATTTATAATTACTATGTACACTACTTAAATCTCAATTTTTTAAAGAAAGGTCCATATTTTTTCTCTACCTGATGTTCAGAATTTCATGGTTACACTTCAACTTCCCTGTAGTGCTTTACTTTTTGAATTACTGAAAGAGCCAAATCAGCTTCTTTAATTTTTTTCGAAATTACTTATCCTTTAGCCCGACTACTGAAACCAGAGCAAAGAGATAGTCCTTTATCAATGAAATAATTCGTGTGAATTTTGTGAAACTTATTTTGTAGTCTTATATTGATTGTGTAAGGGAGACCTGCAATATCTATCAAAGGGCGTTGCTTTAAAAATTTCTCAACCTAGTCTGTTTCAGTGGGAGAAAAAATCTTTTTCTGATTCCTGTATGATTTGTATTTATTCTCCTGAATTTTGTTTTACACTTTAGCCCAAAGTTATATTGTACAAAACCATCCTCCAACTGTACATGACCCTACCCTAGACTACCATTCAATTTTAGGTAGATCTCTTCCATGTGACCCAGGTCCCTGGTGTTAGCCACTTTAGCACAAAGTTTTATTACATAAAACCAACCAATTTCTATACTGTCATTCCATTTTTAGTCTCTTAGTAGTTACAAAACACAGTTCATACCAGATTCATTTTATTAATTTATTTGTTTTTAGTTTTCTACAATCACTTCCATAAGTCTTATATGTTCTTCCCCTCATTCCCTGAGATAGCATGCAATCTTATATAGATTCTCACATACATTCTTATTAAAGACATTTTCAGCTTATTCATGTTGCATAGAAGAATTAAAATGAAAGAGCGAAACCATGAGTAAAACCAAAGCAAAACAAACATAACACAAGAGAAAATATTCTGCTTTCTTCTGCATTGCAATTCTATAGTTTTTTCTCTGGATGTGGATGGCATTTTGCCATTCCCTTTGGGAATGTTTTAGGTTTTTGCAGCTATGTGGTGTAGTGGATAGAGCACCAGTGCAGGAGTCAAGAGGACCTGAGTTCAAATCTCACCTCAGACACTTGACACTCACCAGCTGTGTGACCTCGGACAAGTCACTTAACCCCAATTGCCTCATCCTGGATCGTCTCCAGTCATCCTGATGAATATCTGGTCACTGGATTCAGATGGCTCTGGAGGAGAAGTGAGGCTGGTGACCTGCACAGCTCTCCCTCACTCAAAAGAAAGTCAAGTGCAAGTCATGTCATCATTTCTGTGATGGCATGGTCTTCTTTGGCAATGAAGGACGAACACACAGGTCCTTGCAGTTCAGTGAAGAGCCAAGTCTACCAGAAAAATTCCTTGTACATTGTGGTTGTTGCTGTTTGCAGTGTATTCTTGGTTCTGCTCCTTTCACTCAGCATTAGTTCATACAAGCACTTCCGGGCCTCTGTGAGGTCTTCCTGTTCATCATTTCTCATAGCACAATAGTATTCCATTACATTCACATACCACAACTTCTTCAGTCATTCCCCAACTGATGGGTGTCCCCTTGATTTCCAGTTCTTGGCCACCACAAAGAGCTGCTCTAAATATTTTTGTACATGTGTACATTTCCCATTTTTATAATCTCTTGGGGATACAGTCCCAGAAGTGATATTGCTGGGTCAAAGCGTATGCACGCTTCTGTATCCCTTTGGGCATAGTTTCAAATTGCTCTCCAGAATGGCTGGATCAGGTCACAGCTCCACCAACAATGAATTAGTGTTCCAAATCTCCCACATCTTCTCCCACATGTATTATCTTCCTGTTCTGTCATGTTAGTCAACCTGATAGGTGTGATGTAGTACCTTAGAGATGTTTTGATTTTCATCTCTCTAATCAATAGTGATTTAGAGCATTTTCTATGTGACTATAGATACCCTTAATTTCTTCCTCTGAAAACTGCCTGTTCATGTACTTTGACCATATATCAATTGGGGAATGCCTTGTATTCTTGTAAATTTGACTCAGTTCTCTATGCATTTTAGAAATGAGTCCTTTATCAGAGACACTAGTTGTAAAAACTCTTTCCCAGTTTTCTCCTTCCCTCCTAATATTGGTTGCATTGGGTTTGTTTGTACAAAAACTCATACCAGTTTCTTTAAGGACTTCTTGGCAGTTAGAATTGGTTACCATCACATAGCTATATCAGTGATTGGCAAATAGAGCCCCAAAAACTCACTCAGCACAACAAGTTCCTCATTGGAAGTGTCTGAGATTTCAGTAAGCAGGATGACTTTGGAGAAGAAATCATCTGTCTTCTTCTCAAGATTAAGCTCTTTGATGCTGGAACAGCAGGTATCCAGCTATTTCATGAAGGAATTCACTTGGCAATGACCAAGGTTTCAACTATGGCAGAGGAAGGACATAGATATTGGGACCATAAAGAATCTCTTCTCCTCCTCTCACTACTTACAATAAATTCTGATTACTCCCTTCTTGGTTATTCCCTTTAAATGAAACACAAGCAGTTTCCTCAAAGGCATTTCCATTTGAAAGGAGGTCTGTGAGTGATCCAGATCCTTCATGGCCTCTTTCTTCTACAAGTATTTGATAGTTTCCAAAACTGTAGGTTTTCATGATAGGAATTTTATGTTTGCCTCTCATCAAAAGAGGAACCAGTTTCCTAATGGGTATAAATGAATTGAAATCCTTATTACACTAATTTAACTTGGAATTCACTCAAGTGAAATCTGTCACTTATTTGAAAACTCAGTTTCAGTAAAAGCCATTGACTCCCAAGATTTCAAATTTCAGGACCCAATGTTATCAGTGTAGTTTATGTTTGATAATGATTTGAATTAGAAAGATCCTTTCATTTGTAGTATAATAATTTCTTGATTTAAAGTTTCTATTTTAATTAAAACACAGTTAAACTACATATAAGGTAAACACGAGGGTTAACACTACTTAAAAGAATCTCATGGAGACTGAACTTTTCTGAAGACTTTATAGTGTAAGTTTTTCTCTATTTCTTCCCAAATCACTGCCAAATTAAGTCAATTTGTTGAGATCTAGGGATGCTGGGACCTCAGAATTCAAGAACATATTATACAGGGCCTACCTGAAATGAAATGGACTCAACCTTTCTTTCAGATAGATATAAGGTTTATCAGAACACCCTTCAGGATGGAAGAGATTTGAAGAATCTACCTTTTTGGCCAGACTCTTAAGGAATCTGAGAAATTGAATGGAGACAAGATGGACCTTTGAAACAGAAGCTAGGAGTGACCAATTAGTCTGGGAACAGAGAAGGGGTCAGGATGGAATTAATGAGTGATGGTTCAGCGTGGGGCCATGAGGGCCACAATGAAAGGATTATTTACTGGAAGGTCCTGGTGCCTCAGGGGAATGCCAAGGACCCATGTTATATGGGAAAGTCCAGAAGCTTTTCCTTTGTGGAGTGCAGTTCCAAAAGACATGGTCTTTTCTTTTTGGAGGTTCATGTCCCATCCCCATTACATTTATTTTATTATATTTTTCTTAACCTAAACTAATGTAATGTATCAGAAGTCCTGCTCCTTTTGTTTCTTGCTGGCCCATTGGATGAAAGGGACAAGAGAGCAAATAAGATGTTATGGTCTTATAATAAAGTACAAAGAAGCATGTCTACTTGGTTTCCTTTTCAGGATAATTTAAAGTAATTTCTGCAGTCAAGCTTAATACATGTGCAAAGCTAATTGGATGACCAATGAATTTGCCCTACCTAGGGAGGTCCTTTCAAATGCAAGACACTTTGTCTAGGGAGTCAGTGGGGACAGGAGATATCTCTAGGGAGTATCAACTGTGAGAGGAGAGAGGCAGTTATAGAAGAAGAAATGAGTCTTTGAGAAGGAATTGGTCTTCATCCCTTCAGAGGGTGGAAGAGCATCTCTTTCATTCTCCCACAACTGGCAATTGCATACTGCAGTGAAGAAATCTTCCACTAGGAGACACAGACATCTAAGGCATCATACCAGTGGAGAGCTTTGGCCATCTCTGTTAGTAGAGATACCACTCGAGGGGAATAGTATGATGATACCACAGGGAAAGAAAGGATAGGAGGGACCTTTAATGATGGAGGTACTAGTTTCTTTAGTCATATGTGTTAACTACATATTCTCCTCTCCACGAGTTTATGTTTCAGTCCACTCTTCCTTTTGGTTTTGTATGTATTTTGGGTGAGTGTGCCCCCAATTTATAAGAGAAGCTTTTGTAGCTACTTTTCCTATAATGTTGTCTCAGCAAATGTCTTTGCTTTGAACTCTTGTTGGCCACAGGCTGACCACAAAAGTGTGTGGTCCCTCCTATGGTGTTATATTAAGGTATTTTCAGGCCATGTGATTTTTTAAAGTTAATTTTCTTCATACTTTATGAAATATTGCATTCCAGTATTTTCCCTTCTTTTTAGTAGTTGCAGTGGAGTCTTATGTGAATCTCACTGTGATTTCTTTCTATCTGAACTCTTTCTAGTTGCTTGTAGTGTGTGTGTGTGTGTGTGTGTGTGTGTGTGTGTGTGTGTGTGTGTGTGTGTGTTTGACCTGGAAGCTTTGGATTTTGACTATGACATTTCTGGGTATTTTCAATTTGGTGATTAGAAACATGGCTCGTGGCTTTGTCCTACTTTCACATTGCCTTCTGTTTCTTAATAGAAAATTGGAAATTGAGGGTGAAGCTGTTTCACCTTCAGCAAATAATTTCTGCTTTTAAAAATTTGAGAGGTAAAAGTGGGGTTGGAAAGAGAAACAGAGACAGAGAGAATCATACAAACACATACAGAGAGAAAGACAGGTAGAGCCCTGTAGACAGCTTGTGTTTTACTCTCTAACCCTCCCTACTTTTTCTGACTCAGGTCATCCTTTGATCAGTGGAGGGAGAGAAGACAAGAGACATGGCTATACCCCAGGTACTGTCCTAATTTGTGGGTCTACTTGGTACCTTCCAGGTAACTTCCTATGTGAGATTGAAATGGACAATGTAGGGCAGAGGGGTGAGGATGGAGATGGAGTGCTTGAAGATGTCAAATGGAACTGTGAATGGATGGGTTGGTCAGGAGGAGAGGGTTCGTGGCTCCATGCATGTGGACATTGGTGAGGTTGAGGGGTTGATGAGGGGGAGTCCTTCTTACTAATTGACCCCTATTAAGGGTCTCTATGAGCCTCTTTGTTTTGCAGCAAGTTTCCTGCAGTGCTAAGAGTGATTCTGCCCAATGTGTTCTAAGGTGAGAGGGAGGTCCCAGGTAGATGTGATACCTGACTTGATATGGGTGTGGTTTGGTAAAAAGCAGAAAAGGTTTAGTGTCAGGTGGGTCAGTGGGTGGTAGATTGAGAGCCAGGGATAGAACCTGGGAAGATGAAGGGTTTCAGACTGATGGTGGGAAGACCATCCAGAACTACTCAGGCAACCATGGACAAAGGGTTGAGCCCAATGAGTTGTGTATAACATGCCTCTTATTATTCTGGGCAGTCCTCACATCAGGATCAGTTTTGGAATCTCAGACGAAGAGAAGGAAGCAGTGAAAAATCGAGGGGAGCATATCCTGAAAGCCCTGGTGAATTTGGAACGTAATTGCCTTTTAGTCAAAAAGGTATGGGGCCATAGAGGCCCTGGTTTGGGCACAAGCCAGGAACATCTGGATTCTCTGCCGAAGTTTCTCTGAAGTGGATACCTGGGAGTTGCCTAACACTTCACTGGACTCAATTCCGACCTTTCCGACCTTTCTTTCCTTTCATTTTTTTTTTTTTGCTCTATTCATGTCTGACCTACCGTCTTTCCAGGGTATGGACCCTGGTTTCTCCTCTTCTGGTACCTTTCTAGGTTCTCCTCTTCCCCTGGATTAAAGCATTGATCTTCTTCTCCTTCTTTGAATGGGAATTCCATCACATTGTCTTCTTTTTTTTTTTATTCCCAGGGTGTGTATCCTCACCCTCTTCCTTCTCTTAGAGTATAATGTCCTCTCTGCCTTTGCCAAATGTGAAGCCTACCTACCATTCCTCTCCTCTGATGGAATATTTCCCTCTCTCATCTCCCTTCTCAGGTATAAACCCTGCTATGCTACTTTCACCTCTCTCTCTACTGCACCTAGGTTCCTGTGGTTTCTGTGGTGCTCTCTGGTAGGGGCCTGAGAGCTGACATAGCCTACCAAGGTGTCCTTAGTGAGCTGAGCCATGCGGGGCTTCTGGACATGGTCACATATATTGCAGGGATGTCTACCTCTACCTGGTAAGAACCTGTCAGTATGTATGCTGTCTTTTGTGGGGGGGATCCACAGCTCCACTGGGAAGAAGGCTCTGTGCTTCACAATGTCCCTCTCCAGAAGTCCCCAGCCATCTCCTGATCACACTTGCTCCATGCGTAATGTTGAGCCTACTACCCGACTGATATTGAAAGAATTCCTTTGAGGATGCAGTGAATGACAAAGAACTTGGTGAAACTGTAAAGGGTATGAGAGGAAGAAAGGGTATGAAGGTGACAAATCAGTTATACTCTAAAGGATTTTGGAGACTAACTAGCTGTATAAATGGAGCACTGGACTGATGGTCAGTGGGTTTTCAGAGTGAAAGGCCATCCAGTCCTTTTTGAACTTCTAAGCACTTGGAAACCATAATAGAAGGGATGAAGGAAGGAAGCATTTTTGGAGCACCTGTTGTGTGCCAGGCAGTAGGCTATGAAATTTTACAAATGCTATTTCATTGGATCCCCACAGCAACCCTGGGAGGTGGGTACTATTACTCCTATTTTATAATTGAAGAAAACAAGGCAGGCAGAGGTGAAGTGACTTGCCTAGGGTCCCATGGCCATTCAGTGTCTGAGGTTATATTGGAACTGGGGTCTTCTTGACTCCAGGGCTGGTGTTATGTGCACTAGGGTGCCCCTTAGGGGCCTAATAGCTTTGTATTTGGCCAGACCTTTCACCTGCAAGCCAGCCAGAAGCTTTTCTCTTCCTTAGGTGGATGGCCTCCCTGTACAACAAGATTGATTGGTGGAAAGACCTGAAGAAGGCAGAAAAGGAGTTCAGGATGCGGCTGCGTACTCTTGGGATATCTCTGTGGCTCTGGAAAAGCTCTGTGAGGCTGCAGAGAGGGATGACTATTCCCTCACTGACTTCTGGTCCTATTCCGTGGTTTACTGTCATACATGTGAAGTAAGGTCTCCATCGGAACCCAGGGGAGCTGGGAGAAGGGAGATGTTTCTTCTCAGGGTGAAAGTGTTCCAATTCTATCCTCCTGTTTGGGTGGCTGCCCCAGCCCATACTTCCAGCTTGCTAGTCAATCAACTAGCATTTTTTAAGCATAGTATCTGTCATATACTATGAAGAGTGCTAGGGTTCTTTTAGGTGATCTCATGTTAACTTATTAATGGTGAGACTGGGAGGGTCCCTTCAAGCCTGTCCTTACTCAAACGAGCCCTTGTTTTAGAGTCAGGAAATCTGAGTTCAAATCCTATCTCTGCTACTGATTCTTATGACCCTGGGCAAATGCCTTCCTCACTCTGGACTGTTTCTTTCTTGAAAAATGACAAGGCTGGAGTAGCAATAATGATCTAAGGTCCTTTCCAGCTAGAAACCCTCTGAATTGTTAACCTTTTGACATCTCCTAGCTCCATGTTGGATACATCTCTGTGAATTCTTTTCCATTTCTCTGCTTTGAAATCTCTTCCTTTTAACCCTATCAGCTTCTAGAGTCTCACCTGTCCCAGGTCAGGAAAGAGTCGAAGATGGGGACTGTACCATATCCCATATTTGCTATCATCGACCATGACCTCAAGTTTTATGGAAAGAGTGAGTATGGCCCTGGGATCTTCCCTGGAGGAGACTTAAGGTGGAGTGGCAAGATATCTGTCCAGAAGATCTATTTTGGGTAGTGATATCAGGGGGTCTATGGCCAAGGTCACTCAACTCCCTAGGAACATCTCAATAACCCATGGAACTGAGGTCTTTTTGAGGAAAAGTTTCTGAATCTTCCCAGAAGTTCAGTTGAAGGGGATCTCATTGACTGTTTAGTCCAACCTGTACTGGAAGAAAAACCCCCACTTCACCATTCCTACCTAGCGGATACATTCCCCTGATTGACATGTACAGCCCCTTACCACTTGGCTCCCTTGATACTTTGCCAGTCTTCTCGTACTTCTCTCCACATCCTCCACATTCCAGCAGAACTAACCTATTTGCTCCTTCTTGAATAAGATGTTGCATATTTGTGCTCCATGCTCTTAGCTGTCCTTTGTTACTGGAACACTCTCCTTTGTCTCCACAGCGACGTTTCTCTGATTTTCTTCATTTAGTTCAATCGCTACCTTTTCATGGCTACATTCCTCAGCACTCCTTACCCTATGAAAGACAGTACCTTTCCCTCTGATATCATCTTCCATTTACTCTGTATGTATCTAATTATTTTTGTATTGTTTCCACTGCTGGGGACGTCATAAGGAGGACCTTGCTATAGTATGCATGAAAGGTAACAAAATCCTGAATTAAGGTGGTGGCTTTGTCAGTGGAGAGAAGGGGGCCCATAGTAGAGATGCTGTGAAAATAGAAATGAAAAGAATTGCAAAAAGAGCTGATTTCATGTTGGATATGTGAGTCATACATTGGATATGTGAGGTGAATGGGAATGAGGAATTGAGGATGGTAGTTAAGGTTCAATGACTGGAAGGATGATGGTGTACTTCACATAGGAAAGTATATAAGATGGGAGAGTTTCTGGAGATAAATGAGATCTGTTTTAGACCTGTTGAGTTTGAGATACCCATGGAATATCCAGCTTGTGTTTTCTATAACTCAGTTGGTGGTAGGGAACTCCAGCTCGGGAGAGAGATTATGGTTCGATGTAGGGTTCTTGGAATCAATCATGTAGAGGTAATAGTTGTACACATGGGAGGTGAAAAGATTATTAAGCAAGATGGTATAGTGGTAAACGAGAAGAGGGCTTAGGACAGAGCCATGTGAACACTCATGATGGACATGCCCATTTTCCTGATGATCCACCAAGGACTGGACAATAATGGCTAGATGGGGAGGAGGGGATAAATCAGTATCAGAAACCCAGCAGAGAAGAGATTATCTGAGAGGTGATGTAAGTCAACTGTGTCAAAGTTCCCCATTGAGACATCTTTCTCATGGCTCAGCTTTCCCAACTTCTTCACCCAATCCTCATGTGACATGAACTCAAGTCTCTTTGCATGTTGGCTGCCCTTCTTTGGACTCTCTGCAGATTTTACTGTGTTTCCTACACTGAGTGACCTGAGAACTAGACACTATCTTTCAGAGGAGGAATGAATTGAGACATGATACAATGGGACTAATACTTTATTACTGAAAGGTACACTCGTCATTGTGACTCAAGTAACATCAACTTTGGGGGCTGCTATATCACAAGACTGATTCATTTGACCTTGTGGTCACCTAAAACACTCACCTCCTTGGTAGACAAACTGCTGTCCTACAAAGCATGCCTCCCACTCATCTTGTGCTTGCGAAGTTGCCTTTTGGATCTCTAGTCTCAGATGTGGGATCTCTACTGAATTTTATCTTCTTAGATTTAGCCCAGGAGTTTAGTAGATAGTCTTCTAAAAGTTTCTAGGGTCCTGACTTGGTTGCCTGTTGTGCTGACTGGCTATCCATGTCAGGTTCATGTTATCTGCAAATTAGATGAGCAGGTCCTCTCTGCCATTATTCAGGTAGTTGACAGAAATTTCAAAATAGCACAGGGACAAGTAGAGCTCTTTGGGTGACTTCCCTGGAGACTTCATTTTTAGCTGACATTGAATCAGAAACTGACCCTTTGATGGTGCCAAATTCATAAAATGTATTGTCACCTAGCACACATATTTCCATCTTTATCCCAAGCGTACTTTTTTTGAGTGATTTGGTAAAGTCTTGGTGATCTTACTTAAAACATTGCCACGATCTGCTGATTTAATAACCCTGTCCAAAGGGATTGAACATGCCTGTTCTTGGCAAAATGACACCTCCTTGCCCTCATTTCTTCCTTCTTCAATTTTTTTACTGTTGTTACCATTCTTATTATTAACATCCTTTTCCAGCTCTCCTCCTTCTCCTTCCACCATCTCTTTATTAATCCATTTAGTTTTTTTCCCCAGAATCAAAGTTGAATTCTCTGGACTGTACATAGTTTACAGCTTATTCCTTGCAACTCCCCATCCCCTGCTGAAAATAAATCCCTCTTGTCCTGTGTTCCTCCTCTCATTATCTGCAGTCTTAAGAGATCAATAAGAGGGCCTCAGCCAGCCAATCCAGGAGTTTTTTAAGTACCAAAGAATTTGGTCCATCTGGGTCAGGGAACCTGAATTCACCAAGTTCCGCATGGAGTTCACTTATTACGTCCTTACCTACGTTGAATAACAACCCCCCATTAGACATTTTCATTCTGCCTTTCATAGTGATAATAGAAGGCAAATAAATGAGCATCTCTGGTTTCTCTCTTTTTAAGTTTCATGGTGCCATATAGCCCTAGTCAATACCCTACCACTTGTTTGATTTTCCTCTTCCCCCAATATAGGTACCAACTTCCCTTTTTTCATCTTTAGGGTCCCTGGCCAATCTCTGCTCATTATGAGTTTTGACACTCCTGATACAATTCTTACAGACTGTTCCATGACCTTGTATTCATCTTCTGTTGCTTGTCTCTGCTTCTATCTGCCATCAATAGGTACATTGTTAAGTTGCTTGTGCATCAATGGTGGTCTCTTCAGATGGTTTTGATATTTCCTCCTCATTAAAATTCTTTCTTGTTAACTTCAGAATTACATCTTTGAAATTCCTCATAGCTCCTGGGTTCACTTCCCCCATAGCATTTTAGTTTATGGATACTGCATATCTTTCCTTAGATCCTTTGGAGATGTGCTTTCTACAGACCTAGTGTGCATATCAGAATATGACCACCTTAGCTGTCCTCTGTTACAAAGTCCAGGAGGGAGAAGTTACTTTTTAAGAAAGATTCCATCATTTCTATAACAGTAATTAATTCCTTCCTGTTAGTGAGAATCCTGAACAGCATAGAATTTCTCCTTGCTCACTTTTCAACTTTTTGAAGGATGGAATGAACATTAACGTAAGTGAAGATGTTATGAGCTTCTCTGCTTCTGGCAGAGAGGAAACTCCAGCAGTGATCTATATAATCAAAGTCCCCCATCACCACAGTTTCCTACCTTTGTGCCAGGTTGGTGATATTCCCTGAGCTCCTCATCTATTTTCGCTTTCTCTCCAGGTAATCTGTGGTATACTCCTATGCCAACATTTCCACTTTTTCTCTCTCCATTTATTTTCACCCAGATGCTCTCCACCATGTTTTCCTTCCTCCAGTTTTCTTGGATTCCCTCAGATGAACATATGCCAATATCTAATATTGTTCCCCCACTTTTTATTTATCTTGCTTAAAACAATAAACATCCTATCTTTCTATAACTGTATTCCAGTCAGGAATCTCACCCTGCCGAGTTTTAGTGACATCTCCAACTTCAAATTTGCCTTCTAGCATAGCTGTATGACCCTTGGCAAGTCACTTGATCTGATTTATTCATACACAATTGCCCTCATATAAGTTACTAATGAGTTTTTTCTTGGATTTTGTCCTCCTCTGGACTTCTGCATGTCTCAATTGCTGTTCTTCATTACAGATACTCTCTTGGGTATCTATATTGGAGAAGTTATCTATACACACATATATATGTCTCTATAGATAAATAGATAGGCAGATAATCAGGTTTCTCCCTCTCCCATCCTTTTCTTTTCAGAGCCTTTATGATTATATTTACATCTGTTTTAGCTGTGAAAACACATGTGTTTCAGCTTGTATTCAGTACATTTTATTCCCATCCAAGAGACAGTGATTTCTATGTTGATGCATGGTCCAGAAGTCCAAATTTCATTCTCAGATATTAACTTTGTCAGTTGTTCATTTTACAGATCAGTTTTTCTGTTTGTATGTCTTGTCAACCTATGGCGGGGGGAGGAAAACTCCCTATGTACCGCTGTGGTCTTTAGTCATTCTTTGAACTCTTTGGCTATGCTGGTTTAGATTTCGTCTCACAATAGTATGTGTTCTTGGATTGCTGGAATTTGGTGGGACTATCCATGTGACAAATCTTGGTCAGTTTTCTCTTCTACAGCAGATACATGCTCTAAGAAGACAACTGACCTCTCCATGTTTATGAGGTCAGTGAATTGGTGATTGAGTATATCTCCATTGTGTTCATCCTTCTTTGCTGAACAAGAACATGCCATCAGGGAAATGAAGACATGACTTGCACTTGACTTTATTTTGAGTGATGGAGTGCTGTGTAGGTCACCGGCCTCTCTTCTCCTCCAGAGCCATCTGAATCCAGTGAGCTGATATTCATCAGGATGACTGGAGATGGCCTAGGATTGACTGGGAGACCTTGAGCCCGTTAGGCCAAAGTCTTGGCAGGTACTCACTTAGGGTGAGGCAACACCAATTCAGTCAATAGGCCTCTTTAAGAAGTAGCCAGGGCATGGCTCCTTTAATGAGGTCAGGAAAATCAAAGGCATCAGGCTGGGAGGGGGTGAGGTACCCAGCTAGCAATTGGCCAGCTGCATCTACTCATAGGATCCTGTTCGTCCTTTTTTGCCAAAGAAGACCATGCCATCAGAGAAATGATGACGTGACTTACACTTGAGTACCCTCTGGAACTGGGACCCCAATGGGTCCCTGCCAAGGGCTCCTGGAACCCCCTAGCTTTAGAGTGATTATCAATAGTAACTGTTGGGTTTCCCACCCAGCCTGATGTCTGTTTTTCTTGACCTCATTAAAGGGGCCATGCCCTGGCTACTTTTTAAATAGGCCTATAATGTGTGTTTCCTCACCCTAAGTGAGTACCTGCAAAGACTTTGGCCTAAAGGCCCCAAGGTCTCCCAGTGCATCCTGGGTCATTTCCAGCCATCCTGAGGAATATCAGGTCACTGGATTCAGTTGACTCTGGAAGAGAAGTGAGGCTGGTGACCTGCACAGTATATCTCAGTGGGGAGGTATTGAATTCCTCTACTCTTTGGTGTTTCCCCCTCACCATTACTAAGTGATCTCACCTGATAGGTACTGTGGATCTACCTTAATATTTTTCAAGGATATACAGATGCTTCTTAACCAAGAACAGATTTAGCTCCACCCTCTTCTCAACTTTGCTTTTCTTGTTTCCAATGTGTAATGGCACCCCTTCCCTTCCTCATTTTGTGAAATTCTCCCATTCTCTAACTTTCTCACATTTCCCCTCTGCTTCTTCACATCATTCTTCTTGTTTTGATTTTCAAATTGAAGCGCCACTTTCACTTTTAATAGAACTTCTTTCCCATTATAATATGGAAAATGAAGAAAAGTTATTTGAACCTCTTTATCTTGCTTCATGTTTCATTCTGGGTGCTATGGAAGACAGATAACGTGGAGAGTGAGCAGAGGAGGACAACCAGATTGATGAAGGGTCTCAAATTCATGCCATATATTGATGGCTGAGAGATCTGGTCATGTTTAGCCTGGAGAAGTGAAGAATTCGGGAGACAAGACAGCTCTCTTCAGATATGGGGATGGGTATTCTGTGGAGAAGTGGTTAGATAAATTCTGCTTCATCCCAGATTTAAATGGGGGAATGTATAAAGAGGCTGATTTATCTTTGTTGTCATGGAAAGTCCCCCACCATGTGAAGTGTGTAAGAGTAAAGTTACTTTGCTCCTGCCAGGATGCATTCCTTGGTGGCCTCCTTTGTTGGCCTCCCTGTTCAGGTGGCATCTTCTTTGGTGCTGTCTCTGCTGAGTTGGTGACTTTATTTTCCTTAGAGCTGTTCCAGAAGATGCTGGATGGTCACTTGCCAGGAATAGGAGGGAATTAGGGGTAATTTGAGTGGATATTGTATTATGTGGCCAGTGAGGTCCCTCCTAACTCTCACAGTTTGTTATGTTGTTACTCTTCTCTCTTGGGAAGGAGAGCAGCCCGCCTTTAAACCTAGAACATGGTCATTTGACTCTGCCAGAAATACAAACATTACATAGTCAGCGCTGGTCACTACAAAAACTTTCCTGTTCTTCATGGTTGTTGAGATCCTCAGCCTCTTGTGAGACATGACTTTTCAGTGTTTGCAAATTGCATCCTACGTACTGTGTTAAGTGAACAGTGGGGCAATCCTGACTGACCAATCTGGTTTTCTCCCACTGTGTTTGATCTAGCTTGCTTTCCTGATCAGGTCTAGCAAGTTGGTGCCAGGAAATCACTAGGAAGTGACTTATGAATAGCTGTCTCCAAGAAAAGGAGCTTATAGGAAACATGCATTGGGAGCATGTCTTAGTTTGATTATAGATAGATATAAAGCCCCAGGGTGGTGTGAGTCTATCCTTGGGAAAACCACAGACCATTATGTGAATTTTTTGGGATGTGAATCTTATTCTGTTGTGATTCCTACCCTGGTGTAAAACCTGCTCTCCAAAGCCACAGTTTTGTTTTCTTTCCAGATGCCTGGTTTGAATTAACTCCTGACTGGGCTGGCTACCCCCCACCTGACTCTTCAACTCCTGGTGCTTACGTCTCTACCCCTTTTTTTGAGAGTGAGTGTGAGAGAGGGATGCCCATCAAACAAAAACCTGAAAGGGATTTCTCCTACCTGGGAGGTAAGGACTGAATCTATCCTCCAAGAAGAGGCTGAACCACAGGAGCCATGACGTTGTCCCTCCTTTAATGATATCCTCCCACCATTTGGCATCCAATTAGAGTCCTGGTTCCCAGAGGTTCCTCACCTTTGGGGTTCCATGAGATAATGGGAGTAGCTTGAAAAGTCTCTGCAGAACTGCGTGAGATTACTTCCTGATGTGAACCCCAGAATGAAACCTTATTAATTCTTCATGTAATTTGGCACCCAGATGTGAGATACGCTTTACTTCAATGTCCCTACTGGTGACTTGGGAATCTGGACTCTCTACTAATCTGAAGAAGCAGATGCAGGGACAATGGACAGAGCAGTGTTCTTTTGGTACTTAGAGATGGAAAGAGCCAAATGAGAACACAGACTGTAATTCCTTTCTGTCATATTCTCCTCCTTTTCTTTGCAGGATTGTGTGGCAGTGCTCTGGCTGACATGAATATTATGCGCGAAAAGCTCTGGGGTAGGTGTGGGAAACAGGTTTCCCTCAGGGTTTTGAGAAGGAGGGAAGGGGAATAAGGTGGGGTTTGGGGCCAGGATGGACGTTTCTCTTAACCTCTATTGAAATAGTCTCCATTCTTCTTGTAGATTTCCTCATGAAATTTATCTTCTATTCATACACCCAGGAAAAACTGTGCACTGCTCATCCTGATGGTAAGGATGTGAATCTGGATGCTCTTGTGCCTTGGAACGGGTTTGACCCTGGGTATCATTGATCAGTCTTTTTTTGAGGCTATCAGGGTTAAGTGCTTTGCCTATGGTGACCCAGCCAGTAAGTGTCCAAGACCAAATTTGAACTTGGGTCCTTCTTATTGCAGTGCTGGTACTCGATCCACTGTGACAAGTAGCTGCCTAAAGGATCAGTTTTAAACTGGTATTATTGGGTGATTATGGCCAAAGAAATAGTCTCATCTTGCTTGGAATTTTCATGAGCTGGATGATGTGGAATGGAATCAGTGGCTCTTGAATGATACCCGACAGCCCTACCCATGTACTCAGTGGACACCATGCTCACTTACTTTGTTCGTTGTTTCATCCCTTTGAGATTTGGTAGGCCAACTTGTGAAATGACCTTAGGGAAACCCAGTCAACTGGCTTAGTTTACAGGGGACCATTAGAACATTAGAGAGAGAAAAGGGGACCATTGGCTCTTTAACATGGACCATTTACTAAGTAATAAGGCAAATACAACTGTAACCCTAACATTTACTCAGTAGCCAAACATAGGAATGCTGGGGACATTGCATTCTACTCATGAGCCCAGATTACACTCCCACTAACAAATACTGTGTACCTAAGAGAGTGGAAGGGGAGAGTAAAGTGGACACACACTTACTGAAGTCAAGCTCTAAGTAAAATAAATAGAGAAATCCTTGTGCTTGGATCAAGAAATGACTCTGGAATAGTCTTCAGAAGTCAATCTCTTCATTATGCATTACTTGGTGGGCAAAATCATTTGTTCAGCTAGTTGCTCCCCTGTTGAGCAAGGCCACTTTCCTTCTCCTTTTTGGCTACTGAAGTAGTGTCAGGTTCTTTTTAGCATATACCTACCAGTGGCAAGGTATTCTCAAAGTGTTAGGCTCTTTTAGCAAAATATAATATTAGGCTCTTTTAGGGAACAAGAATTCCGTTGAGTCTGGAAACAATGAAGCTCATCAGATCTGTTCTCTATGATCTATGAGATGTTCTCCCTTCCCAAACCACAAAGGCAGTAAAGACTAACAAAGGCACCCCTGAAAGGTTTCCTGTCTCAAAAGTGACACTCTCTGACAATGAGCCTAAGAACTCTTTCCATAGAGGGAGGATTCTGATGTTCTCCAACCACCTTCCAGACCCTACGTAACTCTTCTCCAATCTACCAGCTACTGACTTCAGCCCACCTGTCATCCTTGTTTGGTCCTTATCAGCTTCTGTATCTTGTGTTATGTCAGGTGCAGCTGCAGTTGTAGCATTTCGGGGAGATATCTGTCATCTGTTTGATGTTAGATGACCAATGTATTCCCTGGAGGCAAGTGTGGACAGTAGGGAGTAGAATGTAATAATCCCCAATTCTACAAAATATCGTAGCTCAAGGGCCATCTGAGCATGCCCCTTCCAAACCCCTTTTCCTCATGGTGATGAAACCGAGGCTCAGAGAGGAACAAGCGTGGCCCCAATATGCAATTCTTAGACTAGAATATCCCAGGAACATAGGATTTAGATCTATAAGGAGTCTTAGAATTGAGCTAGGCCAACCACCTTATTTTAGGGAGAAAGCAGCTGAGGTTCAAAGAGAACAAATTTCTTGGGCAAGGGCAAATAGCTAGTAAGCATCAGATCGAGCTCTCCAACTCAGATCTCAGGGCTCTACTTTCTCTGCTTTTTTTACACAACTCCTCTGGCTTTTTCGTCCTTACTTTTCCCAACACTGGAATTCATTTATAAACATCTTTTGATACTGATTTCTCTTTCTCTAGGCGAAACTTTCCGAAATTTTGTCCGCAAGACCGTCGACTGTCTCTTAGAATGGAAGTGGGGAACAACAAATAACTTTCTGTATAATATGGTAAGGGCCTTTTAGCATTTCTGTATTTGAGTAGGAAAGAACTGGAGCAGTCACTTATCAAATCTGGATCTGGGAAGCTGTATAGCATCTTTGGCAAGTGATTGTCCCCCTGTATGACCTTTCCTGATAAGGATAACGTCCTAGGATTGCTTATTCTATGTAGAGACAAGTATCTTTGTTATGCTGTGTCATATCAACATGCATTTATTTAGAAAGCACTTACTCTCTTCTGTACACTGTGCTAAGTACAGGATATACAAAGAAATGTGAAAAAAGAAACCTACCCAGTCCTTGCCTTTCCGGATTTTGCAGGTTAATGGTGAAAACAACATATAGGAACTATGTACAAACAAGAGAGGGACAGGATAAACTGGGGAAAGTCAAAAGAGAGAAGTCAGTAATGTTAAGGGGGATAAAGAAAGACTTCTTTCAGAAAGTGAGATTTAGCTGAGATTTGAAGAAAAAGAGGGAAGCCAGCAGGGAAGGTAGAGGTGAGGAGGAAGAGTGCTATAGACATGGGGGACAAGCCATGAAATGCCTAGTAAAGAAGTCAGAAAGTAGAGAAATTAAGCAGGGGTGGAAGTGTGAAGGAGATTTTGAGGGGGCATTCATAGAATGATTTCTTATTAGTGAGTGGCAGACAATGTGCCTGTGGTTGATGGTGGGTGAGGTCACAACTAGACATCAAAATGAGTACACTCATTTTTCTGAAGTTTTGTTTCTTTCTAGGCTATTGCTCATGTGATCCTGATTGAAGAATGGGTTGGGTCAACTCCAGCTCTGAGATTCTATGATTTTGTGGGAGTTTTTGGTCTTTTTTTCTCCCAGGCAATGCTCCGACCTCATTTCCTATAGAGCAGAAATATATATATTTGACAGATGCTGGCTGGGCTTTCGACTCTCCTTATCCCCTGGTCCTTCCCCCAGTGAGGAAGAGTGATATCATCCTCTTCTTTGACTTCAGTGAAGGGGATCCATTTGAGGTAATGGGAAGATCATTTTCCCTTCCCAAAGACCCTAGTTGGGGAAATCAAGAAAGCAGGAGCCCTTTCTTAGGATATGAGACTTGAATCCTAATCTCTATTTCATGGTATGTCCTTCATCCAGTCTTTTTGTTTCTCTGATAAGCCTCACTTTCCCTCTCCCAAAAGTGTACTTTTGGGAGGTAGCTTGAAATTCTCTAGAGATGCTTCATGCTTTAGAGCCCTCAGGTGGTAGCTGCAATGGACCTATGTCCTCTCTCCTTAGACAATCAAGGCCACAGAAAATTACTACAAAACCCACCATATCCCTTTCCCTTCAGTGGATGACTGTAAACTGGACCAAGAAGCCAAGGCTCCCTCTGACTTCTACATCTTTGAAGGGGAGAATGCACCTGTGGTCATGGATTTCCCACTTTTCAATAAAGTGAATTGTGGCAGTGAAGGTATGGATTTGGGCTGCAGAGCCACTGAGGTGTCTTGCACTGAGTTGGTGGAGGTTGGTAAAGAGCACTGGGGTACTGGGTTCATAGGGTTTCCTGTCACCTAGAATTTTCACAGTGGGGATGTAAGCAGGAGCTTTTTTGAATGTTGTTTAACTGCTGAAAGAGAGGTATTAGTGGCCTTCAGTTCACTCTAAGCTGTGATGCCTTCTTCTTTCTAGTCTTCTCTATATTAGTCCTGCATGAAATGCGATGATGTAGCAGCCAGTGTTATTGGGATTCAAGTATCAATCATTTGGGTGGTTGTGGTGATGGAGGGATTTGAGAATTGTATAGATCTCTCAGCAAAGTAGTTTGGCTGAAGGCACTTGGGCTGAGGTCCGCCTGACCCAGGGGATTTGCATCCTCTTGTAAATATGTGGCAAGTGTCAGGCATGTTCCCAGGGTTAGCATGGGGAAATTTACTTTGGCTTTTGAATTATTCCTGATTCCACAATAGCCTCACAATGGTAATGGGATATTGCCAAGCCAAGTTTGGGCAGAGTAAAGAACTGTGGTGGCCCCCTTCCCCACATTTGTATTTCTAAGTGCAAGTATGTTTCAGAAGCATTCATGACTTTTCCATCTCTTTCCTGATTTAGCCAGGTCCTCCAAACATTTCTGCCACTGGCAGCTAGGTTTTCACCAGGACCCATTTTAGAGATATTGACCATCATCTTTGAGAACCAGCAGAATTTAGTGTGAGATGAGGTAAGGGACAGTCTGAGGATGTTAGTGCTTTTTTCCAATTAGGTCCACATCTAAGAAGTAGCTCAGTAGTGCCTGGTCTACTTTGAGTCCTATTTGATCCTGGCCAAGGATGGGAAGAACTAGTACATTCACTATTATTTCACACTTCCCAAGGGAATTCAAGTCAACTAACTTTTATTAAATGGGTACAATAATGAGGCTTGTGGTCCACCAAACAAGGTGACTGATTTCAGGGAAAAGAAGAAAATGGGGACTAAGTCAGGAAGGTCCTGTCCCAGCTTTGATCTTATTGGTTTCCCAGATTTGTCCATGGATTCCGTTCTGCTCAGCAGTTGGAGTTAATATTCTGAGGTGCCCCTCATCACCCTCAGCACTAGCCTGCAAGCCTTCTCCCCTTGTTTGGGGACTTGTTGATGTCACAGAAATAACTGGCAGCATCAGTTCTGTTTTCAAATTTAGTGAATCTGATAAACTTTCAGTGACTAATTGTCTCCAGCCGTGTCCCCAGCTAAAGGTCAGACTAGCCACAGTCCTAATGTGTTGTTCCCTTTACAGTGAGCTCTACTGCATATAAGCTTTGCAAGACATGTCACAGACTATCTGTCTAAATATTCTGAAGTTGGTAACTAATAACAATATTAGCAAATGTTCCATGGCTTTGTAGTATTAACACAGTAGTTTGTGATTTGTGGACTGTCTCCCGTCTGTGATCAGTAAACTCCTGCAACATCTCTCCAAAACTTTCAGCTCTTCTTCCTCTTATTACCTGCCCAGCCCAACTCCCTTCTCCCTCCTATATGCCACACCTCAGACTTGCATCACATGAAATTAAACATCAATGGGACAAATTTATAACAGCAAAATTTCAAGGTTCCAAAGATCCCACTTTTTATAGTTTAAAGATTTATAACTGAGAGGAATTTCTGAAGCCATATAGTTACAATTGTACAAAAGTAGAAACCAAGACCCTGAGAGTTTAAATTACTTTCTTAAGGACAAGCAGATTGTACGTAGGAGAACCTGGATCTGGATCCAGGTCTTGTGAGATTATGAATCCAGCACCTTTTCCCACTATTGAATGCATGAATTTCTAATTTTCAGTCATTGCTCTGACTTGTTTTCAAATTGCCCAAGCTGTTTCACCCATGAGAGCAATCCCAGCAGCCTTCTCAAAATTCACAGCAATAACCCAACACTTATGATCTTAAAGTTGAGAATTACTGGAAGCCTTCCAGTTCTCTGGTAGTGATCTCGTTTCGGAGGCATCATCTCTTGACTTTCAGTTGCTGTTCCATGGACTCAGTCAACAGGAGGCTGACACAGATGTAGGGGCTGATATAAAAATGACTGAAATGGGGCTTTAATAACAATAACTAGCACTTATATAGTGCTTTAAAGTTTGCAGACCATTTTATATATATTATCTCATTCAGTCTTCACAACAACCCTGTGAAGTTAGAGAAAAAAATTAAAAGTAAACATGCAATCCTTACCAGGCCCTGCGTGAAGCAGCTGGGAGAGAAAAGAAGACAAAAGACAGTTTCTGCTTACTAGGAGATCAGAGTCTAGTGGGGGAGACATGCAAATAGCTCTATTTACAAGATAAATTGGAGATAATCAATAAAAGGAAGCTGTGAGAAGTAAAAGCAATCAGGAAAAGTTTCCTGTAGAAGTGAGGTTTTAACTGAGACTTGAAGCAAGCCAGGGAATCCAGGAGACAGAAGTGAGAAGGGAGAGAATTCCAGGAATGGGATGCTTAGCCGAGGAAAATCACTGGAATTGGGAGATGCAGTGTCTTGTGTAAGGAACAGCAAAGAGGCCAGTGTGACTGAATGAAGAGCCTGTGTGTGTGTGTGTGTGTGTGTGTGTGTGTGTGTGTGTGTGTATGTGAGTGTGTGTGTTCAGGTGGAAAGTGGAACGTCATGAAGTGCTTTGAATACCAGACACAAGATTTTATATTTGATCCTATAGGTGGTAGTGAGCCACTGATGTTTATTGAATGAGGTCAGAGCTCTGCTTTAGAAAAATCACTTTGGTGTCTGAATGGGGGATGAATTGTCTTGAGGAAGGACTTGAGGGAGGCAGAACCACCTTTGGAGAATTGCAGTAGTCCAGGTGTTAGTTGATGTGGGTCTGTACCAGAGGGGTGGTAGTGTTAGAGGAGAGAAAGGAGCCTATTTGAGATATGACAGAAAGGTGAAATTGATAGACTTTGTCCACTACTGATTGCATGCAAGGGGATAAGAGATAGGGAAGAATCAAGGATGAATCCTAGGTTGTGATTGGAGGGATGGAGTTTACAATGGACAGTGACTGGAAAGTGAAGAAGAAGCAAAAGTTTAGGGGAAAGGATAAGTTCTGTTTGGACATGTTGAGTTAAAGATGTCCAATAGATAGTTGGAGATAGAAGACTGGAAGTCAGGGGAGAGGTTAGGGCTGAATGAGTAGGTAAGAGAATCATCAATATAGAGACATGACAATCGACGCCATGGAAAATCATCAAGTAAAACAGTAGAGAAGGAGAAAATAAGAGAGCTCGGCACAGAGCCCTGTGGGACACGGACAATGAGCAATCATGACCTGTCAGAAGATCCAGCAAAGGATACTGAGGATGAGCAGTCAGAGGAATAGTAGAAGAGCTATGAGGGGGTAGTATCACAAAAATCTACAGAAAAGAGAACATCAGGAGAAGGGGGTGATTAATGGTATCAGAAGCTTCAGAGAAATCAAGGACCACAATTGAGAAAAAGACTTTAGATTAAGCAATTGACAGATCATTAGTCACTCTGGAGAGAGCTAAGCAATGAAGGGAGGGGGGAGATAGAGGAGGGAGAGAGATGAGATAGAGAAAGAGAGTGAAGGAGGCCTGGAAAAGTTGTAATGGCTCCTAAGGCATACCTAGTTCCATGTCAGAAGGCAAGCAGGATGGGGATATTCAAGGAGGCCAGGTCCTTTGGGGTGGTTGAAGGAGTTAAGTATTTGTAAGTCAGAAGATTTTGGGAGGGAGGTGTCGTCAATGTCATCAAATGTGTGACGGGCAGGAAATATTAAGACTTTTTTTTCTTATGTTACTGGGGGCCTTTGCTTTGACTTTGCATGATCACTTGCTAAGGATAACAGACAATAGACTTCTGTACAAGTATGTGAAAGTAGAGTCCTTTTGAAGTCCTTTCCTACTCTGAGTTTCTGTGGCTGCCTGTTTGTATAGTTGCTTTGATGACAAGGGTCCAGATGTAACCCTCTTCAGAGTCCAGAAAGGGCTGCATGTTAATATTATGCTTTCTCTGTCTCTGTCATAGAGGGCATTAAGAGCAGAAATGAGACATATAAAACGATAAACCTCACAAGGTATTCTGACAAAGAAGTGTGTGAACTCCTGGATCTCTCGAAGGCAAATGTCAGAAACATTAAGGATCATATCCTCAAGAGGATCATTGACCTGGCACGGGGAACCTCATAGGAAGCAGCCTCAGGAATTTCTGCCCTCACAGAGTACACATATATCAAGACTGATTTCTGTCACCTGGGATCAGCTGCCATTCCTTCTGTCCTTTGGGAGAGGCAACCTTTCACTTGCTCAATTAAATGCTTCTAGTATCCAGCTTTTGTTTTAAGGCCCCCATTTTGCTGTGTACTCTCATGCTTCATGCAATTTACCCACATTCTGTTTCCCCTTTCCTGGTCCAATAAAATATTGCCTTGGCCCCCAAGAGTCTCTTCTTCCATCCTTCTGGTTTACTCATTGCTGTTTGGAGAAGGTCGGTGTTGGCAGGAGTAGTGCTGATCCAAGGGCCAGGAAATGTGAGTTTGAGTTCTGGCTCAGACACTGGATATATGACCCTATGTCACTCAGGTGACTTCTCTGAGCTTCTGTTATTTCATCTGTAGAATGATAATGTATGCCATGTCTAGTTCACACATTTGTTCAGTGATCTTGGACCAAGAATTCACTTCTTTCTCTATATCCCCCCATTTTTTTTGTTTATTGACTGGTTAGGCTTTTTGAAAAATAGTAACTCAGCTGAAATCAAGCTCTAAAGCCAATCAGGTTTTTTTGTGTGTGTGTGCCAAATTTCTCATTGAAATTTTCACTTCTCCTTTTTTTGTTCTGACTTCAATTATATTAGAAGTCTATTTCCCTTTCTCAATGACACTCACAAGCAGACAAGAAAAACAGGGTAAGAAACATACACATGCCATTCCTTTTATTCTTACAAAGAAAGCGAGAACTTTGGATCACTAGGATTTAACTCTCTTTAACTTGTGCCAGGGTCTTTACCTTCCTCGATTCTTTTTCCCATTTGCTGAGGAGACAGGATATGACAGGAATTGGAGGGCAGAGTAGCCTCCACCCAGAATGTCTCTTTTCCATTCCCATTAGCCTCACCAAGCATGGGTCTACTCAGCAAAAAGATACGGCTTATTTGTCACTAATGTGACTATTTCTCCCACTCTGAAGTTCTCATTTTTTCTCAGCCTCAAAGCAGAAGTCTGATCATTGCCTCAAGTACCTACATGTTTTCTTCTTCATGTTAGATAAGTTTGTTCACAACCATTCCATGGAATAGGAGGTGGGCCAGTCTATATATCTACCTGTCCATCATGAATCTATCTTTCTGTCTATCTATCTATCTATCTATCTACTTATCTATCCATCTATCTATATCTTTATATATATATATATATATATATATATATATATACGTACACTGAATGGTATTTTATTTTTCCTGAATGACGTGTAAAGATTGTTTGCAACATTCATTTTTGTAAAATTTTGATTTCCACATTTTTCTCCCTCCCTCCTTCACCTCTTCATTCTATGAGATAGGAAGGAATCTGATATAATTTGTTAAAAATATTTCCACTTTCGTCATGTTGTGAAAGAAGAATCAAAACAAAATGGAAAAATAACAAGAATGAAAAAATTTACAAATGTGGAAGTAGTATGCTTCCATCTGTATTTTGACTCCATAATTATTTTTCTGGATGTGGCTAGCATTTTCCATCGTGAGTCTTTTGTAAGTCTTAGATCACTGTACTGCTGAGAAGAGCCAGATCTGTCATAGCAGATCATTGTATAATGTTGCTCTTACTATTTCTTTCAGGTTCGTCGTAGAAGGAGAATTTGACCAAGTGACAAGGCTTGGTGGCTTCCTTCCATGACACCATCCTGACCCTCTGCCAGGCCTATAGGCCTGAGGGCTACCTGAGTCTTACCTTACCTGTCCCAGGTCTTCGGTTGGCCAAACCAGATAAACGTATGAGAGAAGAGACTTTCCGGAGTCAAACAAGGGTTAGGCTTTATTCAGGGTCCTGGTTAGATGTGCAGGGGGAACTCTTCCTTAGGAGAGAGAGAGAAATCTCCCAAGGAGGCAAAGATCTTACAGTAAGGGAATGAAAGCAGAAGTGGAAGTGGGGAGAGAGGGGGGAGGGAAGAGCGAAGAGAGGAAAAGGGAAGAGGCGCCTTCTGTCCTGTAAGGGCCCCTCCCGCGCTAAGAGCACCTTCAGGCTTTCCTGACCCTAATTAAGCTCTCCAGCCGCATAGTTTGCACCTGAATACCGTGCCTGTTAGATAACAATAGGTGTGCCCAGATCCGGGTCAGTCTCGAGGGCGGGGATGCTCCTCCCATCACGTTTCTCACGGGAAGAGGCGGAAATACACGAGATAGCTCGGTCTCACTCCTGGATTCCCTGCTGTTTTCTGGGGGGCCTCATGAGAACTCTAAGATTTAGAAGTTCCCACCTTTACCCGCCCGAGACTGTCCACATGGAATTGAGCTTCCACCCCCAACATCTCCCCTTTTTTGTTTTGCGCAGAGCGCACATGGCCCTAGAGCAAATAGCGGCTGGAGGCTGAGTGGGTCAGGAAGGCCTTTAGCATATGAGTACCCCACAACAAGAGCTTCATTTACACAGAAATCTGCAGCTAGCACAACTGACAAAGAGAGGCATCCAACAAAACAAAGATGAAACTAAATGGCTGAATTACAACAAGAGGAAGTGCAATCACTAATTTCAAAGCATATTCTAAGAGAAGTAGCTCAGTGCTGGCGCCTTACACATCACCACCCCCTCAGTCATGCAAATGGACCTCAACGGCCAAGCCTGTGGTATTCAGGCGAAAAGTTGGTCACCTCCCCCCCGCGTGTCCTGGGTTCGTGATATCGAAGTCCTCCTTCAGCCGCTGAAAGGAGATGCCTAGATGGAGTGGGCAGCAATGTCAGTGGTTGGGATGAGTGCTGCTTCCTCTCTGGGCAGCAAGGTCAAAGCTGTCAGCAGCAGACTCAGGTGGTGCATGATCCTTCTCCGGGGTCTCCGGGGTCTCCGGGCTCGTCGCTTCCTGCGTCTCCGTCGTCTCCGACACCGGTTTTCCACCTACGGATTCTGCTAATGGGAATCCACGCGTCTCCTTTTCCTGTGGAGACACAAACATACCCTGGACCCCATATTAGTATCTTATACGGACCTTGCCATTTCCCTGAGGCCATATCCTTTACCATGGCCCATGTTTCCTTATTTCCAGCCTGGGTATTACTTTCCTTGCGGGGTTGTCGTGGAATAGTCACAAAATGTCTCATAGCTGGAGTAGTATGTGAGTTTTTTGAGATAGCTGTATCAAGCTCTGATTGTGTTAGGCGACCTCTTCCCCTTTTTTGTTTAGCGAGGATCGCCTTTAAGGTGAAGTTGATAAGGCTGCATACTGGCTGTTTACTTTGGTATTGCTGTTGCCTGGTGCTTACAAATGCTTGATTAACATCTGTAAGGAACCTGAATTTTACAGGTTTTTTCTTTATAACAAACACAGGAGCATTCCAGGGTGCTAATTGCTCCTTAACCAGTATTTGTAGTGCCTGGAGTTTTTCTGGAGTCAGGGGCCATTGCTCCACCCAAATCGGGGTGTCTGACTTCCAATTCAAGGGTGGGGACTCCAGTGCAACTGCAATGGCCCTTACTAGAAATTTGATAGCCTCATCCCCAGGCGGCTCTGATGTCTCTGCCCCAGATGTTAAAACTAAGTCCTGGAATCACCAACGGCCATACGGTCCCTTGGCGATCCTCTGCCTCCCACTTTACTGGGTGCATTGTCTCTAAGGTATTTTGGCACCCTCCTATTCCCCACACTGGTCTCTGGCTTTCTTTGAGCTTCCAGTGCCGGTGTACTGAGCAACCGCTAAGGCAGGTCCTATCCGCTCGAGTATGGAGCATGCTATAAGGAGGCGCAGAGGGAAGACACGGTATATGCTCCCCTGCCTCGCCTTTCCCATCTGCTAGATGGAGCTCCGAACCTATTTTTTCTCTACACTCCTTAACTTTCTGCTTGCCAGGGTTCTCCCCTCCCCTCTCTCCGCTTCCACTCTCATTCCAATCCCGCCCTGGTTTCTCCGGGCCATCCAAAAGACTTTTAATCACACCGAATATCAGGAAATCTAAATCCTCCAGCTCCCCAGGGCATTGTTGTTCATAAGCGGTCATTTGTTCTCCGACCGCTCCCCATCTTTCTCTTGATATTCCGGTCTGCTCGAGCCAAGGAGAGACCTTCCAAATCCTTTCACAAAATTCTCGGAGGTCGTTTAACTCTATAGTGACCCCCGCCTCCCTGCATTCCCTGTAAAGTATCTCAGCCCAGACCTCCTGTTCCTCTGGCTTTATTACTGGCAATTGATTCCCCATCCCTGCCCTTTTCCCATGGGTGTGGGAAGCTACTCACTCTTTCTCTCCTTCCGAATCTAGGATTCGGGACTCGCGTCTTTCATAGCCCCTTCCGGGTGTCCCAACCACCCAGGATATCTGCGTCTGTCCCTGTTTGGAAGCGCCAACTGCCAGGCCTAGAGGCCTGAGGGCTACCTGAGTCTTACCTTACCTGTCCCAGGTCTTTGGTTGGCCAAACCAGATAAACGTATGAGAGAAGAGACTTTCCGGAGTCAAACAAGGGTTAGGCTTTATTCAGGGTCCTGGTTACATGTGCAGGGGGAACTCTTCCTTAGGAGGGAGAGAGAAATCTCCAAAGGAGGCAAAGATCTTACAGTAAGAGATTGGAAGCAGAAGTGGAAGTGGGGAGAGAGGGGGGAGGGAAGAGCGAAGAGAGGAAAAGGGAAGAGGCGCCTTCTGTCCTGTAAGGGCCCCTCCCGCGCTAAGAGCACCTTCAGGCTTTCCTGACCCTAATTAAGCTCTCCAGCCCCGTAGTTTGCACCTGAATACCGTGCCTGTTAGATAACAATAGGTGTGCCCAGATCCGGGTCAGTCTCGAGGGCGGGGATGCTCCTCCCATCACGTTTCTCACGGGAAGAGGCGGAAACACACTAGATAGCTCGGTCTCACTCCTCGATTCCCTGCTGTTTTCTGGGGGGCCTCATGAGAACTCTAAGATTTAGAAGTTCCCACCTTTACCTGCCCGAGACTGTCCACATGGAATTGAGCTTCCACCCCCAACAACCCTCCCTTTATTAGTTTCCTTTTCTAACCACCATGAGGTCACCCCATTCCCCTTCACTACATGCCCGATGACACTTCATACTGTAATGTATCTGGATAAGAGGGCCTTCATTGGCCTTAGTTCTTCTTCTTTATATACCAAGCCATTAGGGAACCACAAGGTTGACAAATGGCAAATTTCACTTTTGTCAACAACTATCTCCATTCTGTGTTTACTCTATAGAATGTACTTCCACTCTGAAATCATGATCATGTTGCCAAGGCTAGGGTGATCTATTTGGGAGTGAGGAAGCTATAAATTCTCCTAGCCTGTATTTAATGCACAATATAAGGGAAATTATCAGAAATGAAATTCTGAAACCCAGACCATTCTATGTGGAGACAGAACAGGAATTGCCTTAAGAGATCAATGTAGATGCAAAGGGAACTCTTGAGCCCACTTAGATTTTGAAAAGCTGTATTGAGATGATAGGAATAAGGAAAAGGACAGTTAACAGTGGATGGATGTAAAAGGATATTTTGAGGTGTGCTGAAGCCAATGGAGAGCGGAGATTGGTGAGGCAACTTCAAGACAACAGAAAGGGCTTTTCATTTCTGGCTGATGGAAAATCAAGAATGCGATTAGGCCACAGGTTAGGATGGACAGGATGATCACTGACAATAGGGAGAGGCAGAGGTGCTCAGTTCATTTTTGCTCTTGTGCTTTCTGCCAAGGAGAGTGACCTTTGCAATGGAGAGGCTATAACAACAATGGTTCTCAGAGATCTGCTCCCCAATGTAAGTGAGGGGATAGAGAGTGCTGAGAAGCCACAGAAGAGCTCAGCTGACCTGACTGAGATGGATTCTGAGTTCAGGAGACTGTTGGAGGCAGAGGGACTGAGGAGGCCATGTCAATAACATTTAAAAAATCTCCATTCAGTAAGGACTTGTCCAGCACCTAGAATGCACTAGATTGTGCTACCACTGAAGATGCAAGTGCAAAGACTGAAGCCATCCCTATGGTTATGGAGCTTCCCTTCTATTGGGGGAGATAAGGAACATGTGTAAAAATATACACAACCTAAATATGGAGGAAATGTAAATAGGAAGTTAAGTGCAAAGTATTTTGGGGGAGGGTGAGGACAGCAGCAACTTGCTGATATCAAACAGCCTGGGCCCTTTATAGGTTTTTCTATGAGTGAATGACTTAAATCAAAGTCAACAATTGGGAAAGGAGCCATGTTTCAAGACCTCAGCTACTTCTCAAACAAGCCTAGAAAGCTGAAATGGAAGCAAGAAAGACAGAATGCACACATAGACATTCAACTTCTCTGAGGATACGTGAGGAATCATCATCTGCTATTGCTTCTCTGTCAACTTTGGGTAGCAGTACAGATTCAGCCCATTCTGTAGTTGTCACTCAGAACATCTCCATCATCCTTGCACCCAGTTTATCACTCTGCTTATGCTGACCCAGGCTAGACTAAATCTAATGTCTTCATCTAAAGCCATAGTGGTGACTCCTCATGTCCTTCCCTGCCACTCACAAACACATTCCTGTTCGATGTTTGGGGATGGTCGTTAGAATCCTGAATACTGGATTAATTGCAAAACTAGTAGGTCTATGTCCCTTCCTCAGGGATCTTGAGTCCCTACTCTCTGTGGGCTGAATCAAAGCTTTCTTCAACTGTTGTCTGTGATCCTCATTTTATGTACTGAGGCAGTTTGTAATATTTTTCTTGTATTTTAGCACTGTCAATTTTGACTCTGTGAGAGTTCTGTGAATCTTTCTTATGGCATTTTGTCCACATTTTGGGCCAAGCCTAGGAAATGTTCTAGAACTGTTTCTTATTATTTTGTGGGGAACAAGCATCTCTTAAATGCCTAAAATGTGTGCCAGACACTGTGATAATCCCTTAATATTATCGCATTTGATCAACCCAACAACTAAAGGATGTGTATTATATAATCATTCACTTTATACAATTGAGAAAACTGAGGCAGAGAGAGGTTAAATGACATGAAAAGGGACAAAATTTTCTTCTTTTTAAAAATCAAATTGACCAAAAGTTTATCAATTTTATTGTTTTTTTTTTTCCATAAAACCAGCTCAGCCTTATTATTTAGCTCAAAAGTTTTCTAAATTTCAATTTTATAAATCACTCCTTTGGTTTTCAGTATTTCTGGATTTTCATTTTTATTTATTTTTTTAATTAATTAATTAACTTTTAGTTTTTAACATTAGCTTTCACAAGAGTTGAGTTCCAAATTTTCTCCCCATCTCTCCTCTCCCTACCACAAAACACCGTACTTTCTGATTACCCCTTCCCTCAATCTGGTCTTCTTTCCATCACACCCCTTCCTTCCCTAATCCACATCTTTTCTCTTTTCTTGTAGGGCAACATAGATTTCTATACCCCATTACGTGTATTTCTTATTTCCCTCTTGCATGTGAAAACAATTCTCAACATTCATTCCTTAAACTTTGAGTTCCAACTTTTCTCCCTTCCTCCCTCCCCACCCATCCCCACTGAGAAGGCAAGAATTCAATCTGGGCTATATATGTGTAGTTTTGCGGAATACTTCCATAATAGTCATGTTGTGAAAGATTAACTATATTTCCCTCCGAACTATCCTGCCCCCTATTTATTCCATTCTGTCTTTAGACAGTGTCCCTCCCCTAAAGTGATTACTTCTTATTACTCCCTCATCCCATTTGCCCTCCCTTATCATCCCCCACCCCACTTTTGTCCTTCTTCCCTACTTTCTTATAATGGAAGATAGAGTTTCATACAAAATTGAGTGTGCATGTTATTCCCTCCTTAAGCCAAATGTGATGTGAGAATCCTACACATTTTACTTCTCACCCTGCTTTCTGCTCCATTGAAAAAAACTTTTTCTTGCATCTTTTATGAGAGTTAATTTGCCCCATTTCATTTCTCCCTTTCTCCTCCCAATATATTCCTCTCTCACACCTTAATTTTTTCTTTTTAGATATCATCACTTCCTATTCAATTCACCCTATGCCCTCTTTCTATATGTATACAATCCCTGCAGCTACCCAAATAGTGAGAAAAGTCTCAAGAGTTACAAATATTATCTTTCCATGTAACAATGTAAACAGTTCAGATTTAGAAAGTCCCTTTCAATTTCCCTTTCCTGCTTACCTTTTCATGATTCTCTTGATTCTTGTGTTTGAAAATCCAGTGTTCCATTCATCACTGGTCTTTTCATCAAGAATGCTTGAAAGACCTCTCTTTCATTGAATGACCATTTTTTTCTCTGAAGTATAATACTCAGTTTTGCTGGGTAGATGATTCTTGGTTTTTATCCTCGTTCTCTTTTTAGATCTCTTTCAGCAGTTGATCAGTGGATTCTCTCAATATTAATTTTACCCTCTGGTTCTAGAATACTAGGGCAGTTTTCCATGATAATTTCATGAAAGATGATTTCTAGGCTCTCTGTTTTTGATCACAGCTTTCAGGTTGTCCCATAATTTTTAAATTGTCTCTCCTGGACCTATTTTCCAGGTCAGTTGTTTTTCCAATGAGATATTTCACATTGTCTTCTATTTTTTTCACTCTTTTGGTTTTGTTTTGTAATTTTGTGGTTTCTCGTAAAGTCATTATCTTCCATCTGCTCCATTATAATTTTTAAAGTTCTATTTTCTTGAGTGAGCTTTTGAACGTCCTTTTCCATTTAGCTAATTCTGTTTTTTAAAACATTTTTCTCCTCATTGACTTTTTGGACCTCTTCTTCCATTTGAACTAGTGTATTTTTAAAGGTGCTATTTTCTTCAGCATTTTTTGAGTCTGCTTTAGCAAACTGCTGACTTGCTTTTCATAATTTTCTTGTGTTGCTCTCATTTCTCATTCTAATTTTTCCTCTATGTCTCTTACTTGATTTTCAAAATCCTTTTTGAGCTCTTCCATGACCTGAGTTCATTGCATATTTATTTTGGAGGTTTTGGATGCAGAAACCTTGACTTTATGTCTTCCTCTGATAGTATTCATTGATGTTCCTCATCTGCAAGGATGGAAGAAAATGCCTTTTCACCAAGAAAGTAATCTACTGTAGTCTTATTTTTCCCCTTTTTTGGGCATTATCCCAGCTAGTTACTTGACTTTTCAGTCCTTTGTCAAGAGGAGGGTATGCTCTTGGGACCTGTAAGTTCTCAGTTTCTTCCAAGGTGGCATAATCAAGGGAGAGGATCTTACTCCTCTCCTGGCCTGTGCTCTGGTCTGGGAGCTACTAAAGCTTTTATGCCTAGGTTCTGCGAGTAGAATTCCCTTTCCAGAGCACCCATCAGCTCCACCATGCCAGCACTCTTCATCACCCCAGCACTCTTCATCAGCCCAGGACCATCACTCAAGGCTGAGACCCAGATCAGCTGCTCAATTCTCGTTGGGTCTTTAGGCTGAAGGCTGCAAAAATGGACACTACTGCGGCTGCCACCTGAGGCTAGGGCTAGGGGAGGACCTTTCTCCTTTTAGTTTAATGCAGCTTTCCTGCTGGGCTCATTGCAGTTTTGAATATACCATTCCCCATCATGTCTAGTCTGTCTCCACTCTCCTGGCAATCTTCGATTCCCCAGTACAGACACCACAACCAGCAACTACTCTTCTGGAGACACTGCTAGGACATCAATGAAAATGTTCAGAAGATGGTAGAATGAGAGCAACTACCCACATGAAATTTAAGACTAACTCCTTCAGATACCTCTAAAAAGAGAATTTGAATGGGTTTTGGAGGAGCAGAATTCAATAGGAGACAGACTGTGGCAGATCTCCAGCACAGGAGAGACTGAAAGGTTGATGGGAAGAATCTATTGCACAGGCCTGGAGGAGCACACAGTGCACAGGGTGTACCAGGCATGGCAGGGCTGACCAGGAAGGTCCGGGTGGTCTGAGGCAGTGGCCATAATGCAGAATTTCAGGCATCTCAGCCCAGGACAGGAGTCCAATGGAACCGAGCAAGTGAGAGCCCAGACACCCAGGTAATAGTAACAGTTGCTCCTGAGACTCTCAGTTCACAGAATAAATGTCTGTATGGCACGTGCTTGAACTTCTGGGAGTCAAGATGTCAGAGTGACCAGTAAATGCTCTCACCCTCCCTTTTTTGACCTTGAAAAACCCATAAAATATTTCCCCAGAAACACTACTGGAACAGTGGGTTCACCTGAAAGGTTAAACAGTCTCTTGGCATGTAAGGGTAGGAAAGCAGCAAAGGGGGATCCCTCTTGCTGTGGCTGAAGGGAACCAGTACAGGACTAGGACTGTCCCAGACAGTCCCACCTCAGCAAACTACATGAAAATCCTGAGTCCCAGGGGTTTCAAGCCCACAACCACCAACACCAGGAACCCAGGTGTGCCTCAGGGTCCCAGGGGAATCAGAAAGGCACTAGCACAGATGGGGTTCACCAACTGCTGAAATTTCCTATGCTGTAGCTCAGCAAAGGAGACCTCCTTTGGACAGACCACCTCTTCCCCACATTTAACATAGCTAACTCCAGGGTAACTCTGGGGAAACCCAGAAAGACTTCCCCTGGCCTCTGCTTTCAAACATCAGCCAGCTCAGCACCAAGTAGGCTGCATTACTTAAGCTTCTAGCTGAAAGAACCAGAGGCCACAACACACAAAACCTCAAGTTCTAGGCACAAGAACTGTGGGACAGTGCCTTCTGTGTCCCAGGAGCAGAGATCTACTTTAAAAGCCAGGAAAAAGGTGATCATTATGAGTAAGAAGCAAAGCAGAAAAGACCATAGAATCTTTCTGTGGAGACAAGGACCAAAACATGAATACCAAAGAAGTCAGCATTGAGACTGTACTCCCATATGAAACTTCAGAAGGGAATATGAAGTGGTATCGAACTCCAAGAGCATTCTTGGAAGAGGTCAAGAAGAATTTTAAAAGCCAAATTAGAGACATAGAAGAAAAACTGGTCAATGATTTTAAAAATATGAAAAAGAATTCATTGAAGAGAATAGCTCCTTAAAAAAGGAAAACTGTACAAATGGAAAAGGAAGCACAAAACCTAAGTGTAAAAATTGGATAAATGGAAAAGGAAGTACTAACTGGAAAAAAATAACTCCTTAAAAGGAACAATTTGACAGATGGAAAAGGAGAAGCAAAAGTTAGCTGAAGAAAACAATTTGATAAAAATTAGAATCAGTCAAGTAGAAGCTAATGACTATATGAGACATCAAGAATCCGTCAAACAGAATCTAAAGAATGAAAGGTGGAAAAAAAATGTAAAATATCTAATTGGAAAAACAACTGACCTGGAAAAAAGATCCAGGACAGAAAAATCTAAGGATTATGGGTCTACCAGAAAGCCATGATGGAAAAAAAAGCCTGGACAATATTTTTCAAGAAATCATCAAGGAAAACAGCCCAGAAGTCCTAAATCCAGATGGCAAAATAATCATTGAAAGGATCTACCATTCACCTCCTGAACGTGATACCAAGCTAAAAGCACCAAGGAACAATGTTGCTAAATTCTAGAACTGTCAAGTGAAGGAGAAAATACTTCAGGCAGTCAGATAAAATTAAAATATCAAGGAGCTACAGTCAGGATCATACAGGACCTGGCACTTTCTATATTAAATGATTGACGGGTTTGGAATATGATATTCTGTGAGGCAAAGGAGCTGGGACTACAACCAAGGATCAATTACTCAGCTAAGTTAATTATAATATTTGAGGCAAGGAGATGGACATTCAATGAAATAAGGGATTTCCAGACTTTCCTGATGAAAAGATCAGAGCTTAATAAAAAATTCGATCTTCAAACACATGTCACAAGAGTGGCATAAAAAGGTCAACAGAGGAAAAAACTTATTATTCAATATGGGAAAACCGTTTACATTCCTATGAGGAAAGATACTTGTTAATCTTGAGAATTGTACATTTATTTTGATATATAAAAGGGATATACATATGTAGAAGGAGTGTGTATAAAGTATATAATGTGATGATAAAAATGTGATTTAAGGGTGTGAAGGGATTGTAATGGGATATGTGAAAAGGAGGAGTCACTAAAAGGTAAATTACATCACAGGAAGTAGAGGGAAAGGGGGAAGGAAGTTGAGCATTGTTTGAGATTTACTTTCTCATTTGCTTCAACTAGAGAACAACAAACTCAGTTAAATATAGAGATCTAGTTAGTTTTGTAAGCAGTTGGAGGGGAAGGGGAAAGAAAAGGGAAGGGAGGCTGAAAGTTAGGGAAGAAATACTAAGGGAAAAGGGGAATGAAAGGGAAGAGGACTGAAAGAAGAGAGGCAAGACTGAGGGAAGTGGTCGTCAAAAATTAAAACTAAAATGGAGGGGAAGGGAGAAGGGAGAACTAAAATCATAAACGGGGGAAAGGGGATGAAGAGAAAGACACAGATACTTATCATAACTGTGAAAGTGAATGGGATGAACTCTCCCATAAAACAGAAACGGATAGCATAATGGATTAAAAACCATAATCCAGCAATATATTGTTCACAAGAAACATTTGAAACAGGAGGGGAACACATAGGGTAATGGTGAAAAGTTTGAGCAGAATATATTGTGCTTCAGCTGGTGTAAAAAAAAAAAAAAAGCAGAGGCAGCAATCCTAATCACAAACAAAGGAACAGCAGAAATACATCTAATCAAAAGACATAAGGAAGGAAACTATATCCTGCCAAAAGGCACCACAGACAATGAAGCAATATCATTACTAAACATATATGCTTCAAGTGGTATAGCATCCAAGTTCTGAGAGGGGAAATGAAAGGAGTTACAGGAAGAAACAGACAACAAAACTATACTACTGGGAGACCTCCCCCTCCCCCTCTCTGAACTTGATCAATCTAACCTCAAAATAAACAAGGAAGAAGTTAAGGAGGTGAATAAAACTCTGGATGAGGTAGATATGATAGATCTCTGGAGAAAACTGAATGAGGATAGAAAGAAATATAACTTTTTCTCAGCGGTACATGGCACATATAAAAAAATGGACCATGTCCTAGGTCATAAAATCCTCACAGTCCAGTGCAGAAAGGAAGAGATAGTTAATGCATCCCTTCTCAGATCATAGGGTAATAAAAATTATATGTAATCAAAGGCAATGGAAAGATAAACAAAAAATTAATTGGAAACTGAATAATCTAATCCTAAAAAATGATGGGTTAAACCGCAAGTCACAGAAACAATCAACAACTTCATTCAAGAGAATGACAATAATGTGACAACCTGTAATATTTTTGGATACTGCAAAGGCAGTTCTCAGGGGAAGTTTTATATCTTTGAATGCCTACATGAATAAGATAGAGAAAGAGGAGATCAATGAATTTGGCATGCAGCTGAAAAAGCTAGAAAGTAACGAATTGAAAATCCTCAAGTAAATACAACATTAAAAATACTGAAAATCAAAGGAAAGATTAATAAAAGTGAAATTATGAAAATCATTGAAGTAGCAAATAAAACTGAGTTGATTTTATTAAAAAACTAATACAATTGATAAACCTTTAATCAATTTGATTAAAAAAAAGAAAGGAGAAAACCAGATTACCAATATCAAAATTGAAAAGAGTGAACTCATCTGCAGCTAGGAGGAAATTAAAACAATAATTAGAAATTACTTTGCCCAACTGTATGCCCATAAATTCGACAATCTAAATGAGATGCATGATTAGTTTAAAACATAACAATTGCCCAAATTTACAGAGGAGGAAGTTGAATATTTAAATAACCCCATCTCAGAAAAAGAAATTGAAGAAGCCATCAGTGAACTTCCTAGGAAAAAATCTCCAGGCCCCGATGGATCTACAACTGAATTCTATCAAACATTAAAACAACTGTTCATTCCAATACTATATAGACTATTTGGGAAAAGGTTCTGAAGAAGGAGTCCTACCACATTCTTTTTACAATATAAATATGATTCTGATACCTACACCAGGAAGAGCCAAAACAGAAAAAGAAAATTATAAACCAATTTCTGTAATGAATATGGATGCAAAAATTTTAAATAAGATATTAACAAAAAGATTACAGCAAGTTATCACAAGAATAATGCATTATAATTAGGTAGGATTTATACGCGAAATGCAGGGCTAGTAAATATTGGGAAAACTATTAGCATTATTGACCATATCAACAACAAAACTAACAGAAACCACGTGATTATCTCAACAGATGCAGAAAAAGCTTTTGATAAAATAAAACACCCATTCCTATTGAAAACACTGGAGAGCATAGGAATAAATGGAACTTTCCACAAAATAATAAGCAGCATCTACTTAAAACCTTCAGCAAGCATTATATGCAATGAAGATAAGCTAGATGTATTTCCAATAAGATCAGCGGTGAAACAAGGATATCCATTATCACCACTAATATGGTACTAGAAATGTTAACTGGAGCAATAAGAGAAGAAAAAGAAATTGAAGAAGGCAGAATAGACAAAGAAGAAACTAAGTTATCACTCTTTGATGATGATATGATGATATACTTGGAGAATCCCAGAGAATCAAATAAAAAACTACTTGAAATATTAATAAACTTTTGCAAAGTTGCAGGTTACAAAATAAACCCACATCAGTCATCTGCATTTCTATATATTATTAACAAAGCCCAACAGCAAGAGACAGAAAGAGAAATCCATTTAAAGCTGCAGTAGACCCTGTAAAACATCTGGGAGTTTACCTGCTAAAACTAACACAGGGACTATATGAACACTATTATAAAACACTTTTTGCACAAATAAAATCAGATCTAAGTAAGTGGAAAAACACCAGTTGCTCCTGGGTAGGCTGAGCCAACATCATAAAAATGACAATTCTACCTAAATTAATTTACTTATTCAGTGCCATAGCAATCAGTCTACCAGATAATTATTTCGTAGAGCTAGAAAAAACAATATCAAAATTCATCTGGAAGATCCAAAGGTTCAGAATATCAAGGGAACAAATAAAAAGAAATGCTAGGGAAAATGGCCTAACCCTACTAGATCTCAAATTTTATTGTAAAGCAGCAATCATCAAAACCACTTCGTAATGGCTAAGAAACAGAGGGGTAGACCAGTGACATTGGATAGGTACTGAAGACACAGTAGTCAATGAGTATGTCAATCTACCATTTGATAAACCCAAGGATCCCAGCTTCTGGGATAGAACTCACTGACAAAAATTGCTGGGAAAACTGGATAACAGTGGGGCAGAAACTGTACAAAAGAATAAATTCCAAATGGATACGTGATCTATACATAAAGATTGATACTACAAAGAAATTAGGGGAACAGGGAATCAAGTATTTGTCAGATTTATGAAGAATGGAGAAATTTTTGACCAAGCAAGATACTGAGAACACTAAGAACTGCAAAATGGATAATTTTGACTACATTAAATATAATGTAAATATAAAAGTCTTTGCACAGACAAACCAAATGCATCCAAGATTCAGAGGGAAGCAGAAAACTGAGAAAGTAGTTTTGCAATTAGTGTTTGTGATAAAGATTTCATTTCTAAAATACATAGAAAAGTGAGTGAAATGTGCAAGAATACACATCCTTTCCCAATTGATAAATGGTCAAATGATATGAATAGGCAGTTTTCGGAGGAAAAAATTAAAGTTATCTGTATTCACATGAAGAAATGTTCTAAATCACTATTGATTAGAGAGATGCAAATCAAAACAACTCTAAGATACCACGTCATACTTATCAGACTGACTAATGTGACAGAACAGGAAGATGATAGATGTTGGAGAAGATGTGGGAGAGTGGGAACATTAATTCCTTGTTGGTGGTGCTGTAAGATGATTCAACCATTCTGGGGAGCAATTTGGAACCATGCCTAAAGGGCTATAAAAATGTACATACCCTTTGACCCAGCAATATCACTTCTAGGACTGTATCTCCAAGAGATCATAAAAATGGGAAAGGGTCCCACATATACAAAAATATTTATAGCAGCTTTCTTTGTGGTGGCCAAGAAGTGGAAATCAAGGGGATGCCCATCCATTGGGGAATGACTGAACAAGTTTCGGTACATGAATGTAATGGAATACTATTGTGCTATAAGAAATGATGAAGAAGAAGACTTCCGAGAGGCCTGGAAGGACTTATATGAACTGAAGCTGAGTGAAAGGAGCAGAACCAGGAGAACGTTGTAGACTGCAACAATCACATGGTATGAGGAATTTTTCTGGTAGACTTAGTTCTTCAACGCAAAGCAACGACCTAAAAAATTCGCAATAGACTTTTGAGGCCAAATGCCTTTCACATCCAGAGAAAGAACTTTGGAATTGTATGGCAGAACGTTTTGCTTTCTCCATTCATTTTAATTCTTCTATTCAACATGACTAAGACAAAAATGCATTTAATAAGAATGTATGTGTACAACCCATATACAATTGTATGCCGTCTCAGGGAGGGAGTGGGTAGGGAGGGGAAAAAATCCAAGATATTTGGAAATGATTTTAGAACACTGAAAACAAATAAAATAATTTTTAAAAAAAGAAGATTGTTCAATTTGTCTGTCCCTCTGAAGGGTCTTCTCTGATCAAGGTGGGAAGGAAAGCTGATCAAGGTGCTTTCCTTTTCCTTTATTCCCAGTGATTTCTTCTAAGAGGTCTGAGGAAGAAAATGGAATAAGCATTTCTTAAGCACCTACTGTGTACCAGGTGTTGTGCCTGCATGTTACAAATATTATCTCATTTGAGCATGAGCAGGAAGTTGTTTACACTGAGTAAACCCTTGAAACTAGTGGGTTCTACAACTATGATAATGTATGGGATGTGACCAAATAGTTTGCAGGATTGTTAAGTGCTTCTTGAGTTATCTTTCTAAACTGAACATACTTCCTGTACAAGGTCATTTCAGTTCTTTCAATGGCTCTAATTCACATTAACTAAGGATGTTTTATTTACTTACTTTAAGGACTATGATTTGATTCAATGAATATATATTCTGATCTGATTAATAGCACATTACCTCTTACTTTTAATGTGTGAGGTGTGATTTGAGTGATTGACTCACTGGAGCCCTACTCCATCAACACACAACTTTTGAAATCAATCAACACACCTTTACCAAACATTTACTTTGTATTAGGCAGTGTGCAAAATAGTGGAGATACAAAGAAAGAGTGAATCTTTTATTCCTATTTTGGGTTTTCAACCATTTGCAGGAGATTCTTTATAGTAGTTAGTTTTCTCCATCCTTTACAAAAACAACTCAGAATAACAGCGTCTGAGATCTTTGCTGGGTTGAGGGACTTCAGAATCATTTAGTTCAATCCCCCCTTGACCAAGATTTGTCACTATGTTGTATTTGACCAAAAGTTGTTCATCCTTGGGTTGGGGACTTCCAAAGGAAGGGAAATGTTCCACCTTTCAGAGTATTCTATTCCAGTTTAGGGGAATTATTGTCAAGAAGTTTTCCTTAAACTGGACCATGATCTTTCTTTTTGTAATAAGTCCCCTACAGCAAAGTGTTGAATTAAAGATGCTTAAATTGAAAAACATTTTGGAGTAATCAGATCTGGGAGATACAACCATATTGGTAGCTTTTTTCAATGGAGTGAATTAGATCTATATAAGGAGAATAACTCAGAAGTGAACTTTAAGAAACAGACCTGATTTTAATCGTGGAGATCATCAGAGACCAAATAGTATTTCTAAAATATAAGTGATACCCAACTTATTTCAAGCAATCTTCATTAGAGTACAATTTGAGGACAAATAAAAGTTTAATAATTTCTTAAATTTCTTAACAATAAATTATAAATTTACTGTAAAGATTATAATATGTAATATCTTATGTATATAATATACAATGAAAATTGATAGTAAAAATAATAAATAAAATAATAAATTTCTTAAACTTAGAAAAGTTTGAATGACACTTGACCCATTATAAGAAAGGAAGGGAGTAGGCAAGAATATGAATTTATATAGCACTTACTATTTGTCAGGCATTGTATTGAGTGGTTTTCACAAATATTATCTCACTAGTATCTCATTCTCCCATTTGTAGAACATGAATAGTGAGCAGGTGAGTTGTGCCAAAAGACTGCTCAAATCACACAAGCATTTCCAAAATTTTATTCAGCTTACTGAAGTTATGTCTGGGTTCTTGTGATCTCTTTCTGGCAAGTATTCCATGGCACTTCTGTGAGAAATAATGATCATCACAGTCCCGTCTTGACTTTTGCCATTTCTAATTTTTCAGAATCACAACTTCTTTGTTTCATTGGATCTCTTGGAAAGGCAAACAGTGCCTTCTCATCTTTGTTCTTTATTGTAATTGGGTTTGTAAGTGTAGGAAGTCTACTAAATCAATCAGAGATCAAGCAACCAGTTCCACTGAGAGGCTTGGCAGGACTCAAATGCCCAACTTGGACCTACCTTACTGGTTTTAAACAGGCCCTATGGGGAGTGACCAAACGTCTCTTCCATCAATCTGTGATATTCTTCTGGGGCAGATTTTTTGCACTTAGTATAAAGACTCTGATCCTTTATTTTTACCTGGTTAGTGTAATAAAGGATCAGTGAGTTGGTGTGATTGATTCATTACTCCCCCTCCCCCACTCTCAAAAGGTATTTATTTTGTCTTTTGTTTACACCAGTTTTTTCTTATCTGTGAGACAGTGTCATGATTCTTTGGGATGTCCAGTACTTGCCTTCCATCTGTCTCCTTGAAGGCAATATTCATGACTTGCAGAAATGAAACTTTGGATCTAGATCATTGTGCACAAAAGTTTCAATGAATTCTCTCTGATTTCTAGGAGCTTTAAAGGAGGACACTGAATCCAGTTATCTTATACATTCCTAGTTTTAAATTTGGCATTATTGTTGTTGAGTCTTGTCAAACTCTCTGTGACCCCTTTTGGGGTTTTCTTGGCAAAGGTATTGAAAGGACTTGCCAATTCCTTCTCCAGCTCATTACCCCTTGCAATGTCCTAATTTCAGGGTCTGCTTTGTATTTTCCAGGTTACTTCATGTGTGGGCTTGAAATGGGCACTTTAGGGCAGAAGAGTGAGGATGGAGAACTGAGTGAAGGACTGAGGTAAAAAAAAGGTTAAGTGACTTTTCCAGGGTCAAAGAAATAGTAAGGGTTTGAGGCCAGATTGGAATTGAGGAAGATGAGTATTCTTGATGTTGGGCCTAACAGTCTATTTACTGTACTATCCAGCTGCTTTTGGCAGAGTGAACCTCTGCAAATGAGTGATTATGGAGTACATCTGCATGGTCCATGGGAAAGGAAAAGGAGAAAACCCACAAATAAAGCTTCACTGTCCAATGAGATTTATTCTCGCATAGTCTACATAGTTTACCAAGGCCTCAGCATGAGTGGAGATGAGGTAGGGGTCATAGAGTCCTATAAATCCACATCCTGTTTGGGGTGGAATAAATGGGACCTCTAAAGACGCTTGTGAAACTTCTCAATTTTGTATATGAAATATCCCATATCTGAATTTTTTTAGGGATGCTGTTTCAACTTTGGAGGGTTTCAGGTCCATGATTCATGGAGAAGAAGGTATTATCTGTCACCTCTCTTTCTAGATCTCCATTTTATGATTTTTGAGCATGCTAATGAGTTGATGGGACAAAGAAGGGAGAAGGAGAAGCTGGGAAAATGTCTCATTCCTTCACTGATTTATGTTGTGTACTTATGTTCAGATAAGATACGATTCTTTCAAGGCCTTTGAAGGACTTCTGAGGGAATCTGTCCTGTACAAATAGTCATGAGATCATAAAAAGAACAAACATGTCAATCATGCCTGATTCTCTGATTTAACTCATAACTCTCCCAAAGAAGCTTCTAGATTATAGAGTCAATTGGTTAGCCTTCTTAGAATCTCAGGATGTTAGGATCATAGACTGAGAAGTAGAAGATAACTTAGAGGCCTTACATTCAATCCCCTCATTTGATGGATGAAGGAAACAATGCAGAGGAATGAAGTAATTCGACCAGAGTCATATAATGAGTATCTGAAGTAGTATTAGGATTCAAATCTTCCAGACTGAAAAGTCAGGGAACAAAATTCTTTCTGAATTTTTCAGAATATAGAACAACATGTCTTTCCAATGTAGCCTGGTTCAGTGTTTGATGGGTGAAATTTGCCTGTGAAAAAACAACCCACAGAATATGTCTGAGCAGGAAATAGATGCTTGGGATGTCAGCGTTTGCCTCTTAGGGATTTTCACTCTCTCCGTATATTGGGCAATGAACCCTTTCAGACTTTGAGAGGACAGGTTAATAGAGAAGATGACCTTCAATTTATTTTCTTTTTCCTTCTGTGTGTCCTAGATCATGGAAACAGCTGAAGCTGATTAATGTTTGGCACATAATTTCTGCTTTTAAAAGTTTGGGAGGTGGGGGAAGTGGGAAGAGAGAAGCAGAGACAGAAAAAAATGCAGACATAGAGAGAGACAAAGACAGACCTTGCAGGCAGCTTCTGTTTTCCCTTTCCACCCCTGTCCCCCTGTTTTGTGGGTCAGATCATCCTGTGATCAGTGGAGGTTGTGAGGCCAGCTGGCATGGCTATACCACCAGTAATGTCCTAATCTTTGGTTCTACTTTGTATCTTCCAGGTTACTTCATGTGTGGGGTTGAAATGGGCCCTTTAGGGCAGAAGAGTGAGGATAGAGATAAAGTGGTTGGAGATGTCAGGTAGAAATATAAGTGGATAGGTCTGTTAGGAGGGGCAGTTCATGGCTTCTTCTATGTGGCCATTGGTGAGGTTGAGGGTGGGGTGGGGAGGGGGTGTCAGTCTTACTAATTGGCCTCTGTAAAGGGCCTCTACCAACCTCTGTCTTTTGTGGCAAGTTGCCTACAGTGCCAAGAGTCACACTGGCCCACGTGGTGAAAGGTGAGAGAGGCCTTCAGGGCAGATGTGATATCTAACTTGATAAGGGGGTAGTTTGGTAAAAAGCAGAGAAGCTTTAGGGTCAGGTGAGTCCATAGGAGGGCAGATTGAGAACCAGGGCTAGAAGCTGAGATAAGGGATTTCAGCCTGATGGTGGGAAGAAGTTCCTGGGAGGAATTCAACACTGGTCAGTCAACTCAGGGTAAAAGGATTGAGCCTAAGGAGCTTTCTATAACAAGCCTCTTACTGTTCTGGGCAGTTCTAACATCAGGATCCATTTTGCCTTCTCAGACAAAAAGAAGACAGCAGTAAAAAATCAAGAAAAGCATGCCTTGAAAACCCTGAAGAACTTGGGCCTATATGTCAAAGAGATATGGCCATGGAAGCCCTGGTCTGTACAGATGCCAGGAGCATCTGGATGCTCTGTAGACATTTCCTGGAAGTGGATGCCTGGGGTTTGCATCTTTATTGGACTCATTTCCAGCCTTTCTTTCTTTCCCTTTTCTTCTTTATTGATCTCTGACCCACTGTCTTTCCAGGGTGTGGAGCCTGGTATCTTCCCTCCAGGTACCTTACACGTTGTCCTCCTTCCCAGGAATAATTCATTACCCCTTTCCCCTCCTCTTGTCAATGGGAAATCCATTTATTCTTTGTTTTCTCCCAGAGCGTGAATCCCTACCCTCTCTCTACTTTCCAGAGTATAACTTCTTGTATTCCTTCTTTTAAAAATTTTTTTAATTTTTATTTCACCCCAGGATAGCATGTACCACATGCACCCCTTCCTGCAGTTTGTTCTCCCTTCTTTTACCGCCCCCTTCTTCCATTGCCCTCCCCTCCATTTTTCTCTAGGGAAAAATAGATTTCTATACCCCATTGCCTCTATATTTTATTTCCCACTTGCATTTAAAAACAATTTTTAACAGTTATTTTTAATGTTTGAGTTACACATCCTTTCCTTCCCTCTGTACCCACCCTCCTTGAGAAAGTGAGGAATTCAATAAGAGTGGCTGTCTATAACAGTTATATCATGAAAGACTAAGCATATTTCCCTCTGTCCTATTCTGCCCTCCATTTATGCCATTCTCTTCCTTGGCCTGTCCTCCCACAATAGTGTTTGCTTCTGATTATCCCTTTCCCCAATTTGCAGTCCTGTGTATTATCTTCCCTCTTCTATCTCCTCCCCCTCTGCCTTCCTACAGGGTAAAATAGATTTCCATACTCAGTTGAGTGTCTTATTCCTTGCTTAAGCCAAATCCCATGAGACTAAGACTCACTTATTCCCTTTCATCTCCCCCCTTTTTCTCTCCATTGCCAAAGCTCTTTCTTGCCTCTTTTATGTGAGATGATTTGCTACATTCTACCTCTCCCTTTTCTTACTCCCAGTACATTATACTCAACAGTAAATTTTATGGTTTAGGTATTTTATCTTTATATTAACCTTACCCTTTGCCCTCTGTGTGTGTGTGTATGTGTATACATACATATATATACACATAGACACATACAATCGTGTACATATACATACATAAACATATATAATATACACATGCATACATACTGATACACACCTACACAGATATATATATATATTTATATTTATATATATACACATACATACATATACATATTCTAACTACCATTCATATTGAAAAGGTCTCATAAGTTACAAATATCATTTTCCCATGTAGGAATGTAAACTGTTAATCTTTAAAAAGTCCCTTTTCTCTTCTTTTTCCTGTTTACTTTTTTATGTTTCTCTTGATTCTTGTATTTGAAAGTGAAATTTTCCTTTCAGCTCTGGTCTTTTCAACAAGAATACTTGGAAGTCGTCCATTTCATTGAAATTACATTTTTTTTCCATGAAGGATTTTACTCAGGTTTGCTGGGTAGATGATTCTTGGTTTTAATACCATCTCCTTTGACCTCTTGAATATCATGTTCCAAGCTCTTCAGTCACTTAGTGTAGAAGCTGCTAAGTCCTGTGTTATCCTAGTTGTATTCCCACAATACTTGAATTGTTTATTTCTGGCTGCTTGTAATATTTTCTCCTTGACCTCTTTGTTCCAAAATTTAGCTATAATATTCCCAGGAGTTTTTAGGAAGTGATCAGTGAATCTTTTCCCTTTCTATTTTACACTCTGGTTCTAGAATATCAGGGCAATTTTCTTGATAATTTCTTGGAAGACAATATCTAGGCTCTTCGTTTGTTCATGGATTTCACGTAGACCAAAAATTTTAGAAGTATCACTCTTGCATTTATTTTCCAGGTCAATTGCTTTTCCAGTGATACATTTCATATTGTCTTGTATTTTTTTTATTCCTTTTGCTTTGTTTTATAATTTCTTTATTTCTCATAAAGTCATTAGTTTCCATCTGCTTCATTCTAATTTTTAAAGAACTATTTTCTTCAGTGAGCTTTTGGACCTCCTTTCCCCTTTGGTCAATTCTGCTTCTTAAGGCATTCTTCTCCTCACTGGCTTTTTGGACCTCTTTTGCCATTTGGGGTGGTCTATTTTTAAAGGTGCTATTTTCTTCAGTATTTTTTGAATGTCCTTTAATAAACTATTGACCAGCTTTTCGTGACTTTTTTGGATCGCTCTCATTTCCCTTCCCAATTTTTCCTCTACTACCCTAAGTTGATTTTCAAAATCTTTTTTGAGCTCTTCCATTGCCTGATATGATTGCATATTTTTTTGGAGGCTTTGGATGTAGGAGCTTCTTGCTGTCTTCCTAAGGTTGTATAAATTGATCTTCCTCTGTATTCTTTGCTCTTCCTCATCTGAAAGGATGGAGGAAATTTTCACCAAGACAGTAATCTTCTACATTCTAATTTTTTCTCCTTCAGCAGCATTCTGAGAGACAATTATTTGACTTTTACTTCCTTTGTCTAATGGAGGGTATACAACCCCAGGCTTCAGAGGTTTTGTGAAGCTATTCTCTGAGATTTCTTCAGGGACCTGTAAGTTCTCATTTCTCCCAAAGTGGGATAATCAAGGGAGAGGTGCTTACTCCTCTGCTGACCTGCACTCTGGTCTGATAGCAAGCACAAGCACTCTTTTCTGCCCCTGAACTGTGAGTAGGATTCTCTCTCCACAGCCACCACCAGCTCCACCACACCAGTGCTCCTCCTCTAGCCAGGAGCACCACTGAGATCAGCTGCTCGATTGCCCCAGAGTCTGCTGGTGGAGAGTTCCAGAAGTGACTGCAACTGTGAGAGTGGCTGCTGCCACCCTGGGTTGGAGCTGAGACTAAACCACGCTACCCTCTCATCCAAGTGAATACACCTTCTCACCAACCTTTGAAGGTATCTTTGTCATTTTTGTGTTGAGAAATCAGGAAACCCCAGGAATTAGTCGTGGAGGACTGGACAGGCTTCAGAGTGCAGAATCCCCAGCAGCAGCTGTAGTTCCCAGATCCCTCAACCCACAAACACCAAAGACAGCTCCAAAGGTGAGTGAGAAAACTCTTTCAGCTGAGTGAGAAATCAGCAGGGTCCTGCCTTAGCCATGGCCCCAGGCATCTGCAGCATCCATTTTTGAGCACTTGGCCTAATGTCCCCAGAAGAATCAAGTGGCTGATCTGAATCTGCCCTGAGTGGCAGCCCTGGGTGCAGAAGAGCACTGATGTGGTAGAGCTGGAGGCAGTTGGGGAGAGGGAATGCTACTCTCAGATCCTCAGTAGAAAAGCTTGTGGCTGCTCCCATACCAGAGCTCAGGCCAGGAGAGGAGTAAACTCCTCTGCTTTGATTGTGCCCCCTTGGAGGAAATGAGAACTTTCAGGATCCCTAGGGTATACCTTCCACTTGAGAAAAGACTCAAAAGTGAAGTAACTGGCTGGGAAAATACACTAAATAGGGGATAAAATAAAAGTATAGAAAGTCACTTTCTTGGTGAACAGGTATTTTCCTCCATCCTTTAGGATGAGGAAGAAGAAAATATAAAAGAGATTAAAAAAAAGCTTTGTGGAAGGGAAAATGGGGAAGGTGAGAGGGAAAAATTGAAGCTTACTCTCATCACATTTAGCTTAAGAAAGAAAAAACATGTACACTCAATTTGGTATGAAAATCTTACACTATAGGAAAGTACGGGAGAAGGGGAAAAGTGGGGTATGAGATAGAAGGGAGGGCAAACAGGAGGAGGGAGTAATTAGAAGTAAACACTTTTGGGGAGGGACAAGGACAAAAGAGAGAAGAGAGTAAATGGGTGGCAGGATGGGATGGAGGGAAATATAGTTAGTCTTTCACAACATGACTATTATGGAAGTCTTTTGCATAACCACACATATATAGTGCATATTGAATTGCTTGCCTTTACAGTGGGGATGTGTGGGGAGGGTGGCAGGGAGAGAAGCTGGAACTCAAAGATTTACGAACGAATGTTGAGAATTGTTTTTACATGCAACTGAGAAATAAGAAATACAGGTAATGGGGTATAGAAATCTATCTTGCCCTACAAGAAAAGAGAGAAGATGGGGATAATGAAAGAGAGGGGGTGTGATAGAAGAGAGGGCAGATTGAGGAAGGGGTAATCAGAATGCATCTTGAGGTGAGAGATGGGGAGAAAATTTGGAGCTCAAAATCCTGTGGAAATGAATATGGAAAACTAAAATTAAATAAATAAATTTGGAAAAAAGAAGGAAAAAAATTAAAGAAAAACATTTCAGAATCAAAGCATCTGAGATCTGTGCTGGGTTGAAGAACTTCGAGACTCTTACTTCCACCTATCCTTCACCAATATTTGCTACTGTTTTATTTGACCCAAAGTTATTCAGCCTGGGCTTGGGGACTTCCAAAGGAAGGGAAGTCTTACACCTTCTAAAACACCATTTTAGGAGAAGTAATTGTTAAGAAGTTTTCCTTAAATTCATCCAAGATCTTCCTTTCCACAATTACTTCCCTATACCATAGTTTGGAATTAAAGATCCTGAAATTTAAAAATTTTGAGGTAATCAGATCTCAGTGATGCACCCATATTTGTTGTTGTCTTTCAATGGAGGCAATTAGATTTAAGGAAATGAAAATGACTCAAAAGTGAGTTTAATGGAATTAAACTCAGATACCAGATAGTATTTATAAATGATAAGTCATACCCAACTTATTTCACGAAATCTCCAATAGAGTACAATTTGAGGCAAAAGAAAGTTTTATAACTTCTTTTAAAAAAAATTAGAAAGGAATTTGACCTATCATGTGAAAGAAATGAAATAGGCACAGGGATATGAATTTATATAGCACCGCCTATGTGTCAGACGTTGTACTGAGCGATTTTGTCACAAATATTATCTCACTGGTATCTCATTCTCCAATTAGTATAATATGAATCATAAGCAGGTGAGCTGTGCCAAATCGTTACTCAAATAACACATTCATTTCACAAATTTGATTCATCTCAATGCCCTGAGGTCATCACTGGGCTCTTTTGGTCTCCTCTTTGTGGCAAGTATTCCACTTCACTTCCCATAGAAACAGTGATCATCACAGCCATGTCTTGACTTTTGCCATTTCTAATTTTTCAGAGTCAGCAACTTCTTTGTTTGATTGGATCCCTTGGAAAGGCAAATAGTGCTTTCTTCTCTTTGTCCTTTGTTCTAATTGAGTCTGTAAGTGTAGGGAGTCTACTAAATCAATCATCGATCAAGCTATTAATTTCACTGTATATAGCAGAGATGTGGCTGGACTGGAATACCTAATTCCCAACTACCTTGCTGGTTTATACATGCTCCATGGGGAGTGAGGAAATGTGTTTCAATCAATGTGAGATATCCTCCTGGTGCAGACTTTTCTCATCTAGTATAAAGACTTAGTACAAATTCTTAATTTTCACCTGGTTAAAGTAATAAGGGATCAGTTACTTAGTGTGATTAATCTATTACTTCCCCCCCACTCTTAATAGACCTTAATTTTTCTTTTATTTTCCCCAGTTCTTTCTCTTCTCTCTGACACAGACAGTTCCATGTTTTTCTGTGATGTCTTTGTGATGTACTTGCCTTTCAACCGTCTCCTTGAAGGCAGTGTTCATGATTTACAGAAATGGACCTTGGAATCCAGATCATTCTCCACAAAAGTTTGAATGAACACTCTCCAATTTCTAGGAGATTGAAAGGAGGCCACTGAATCCAGTTATCTTACACATTCCTAGTTTCACATTTGGCATTATTGTTGTTCAGTCGTGTCCAACTCTCTGTGACCTCATTTGGGGTTTTCTTGGCAAAGATATTGAAGGGACTTGCCAATTCCTTCTCCGGCTCATTTTACAGGTGAAAAACTGAAACAAACAGGGTTAAGTGACTTATCCAAGGTCAAACAAGTGGTAAGAGTCTGAGGCCAGATTGGAATTGAAGATGAATGTTCCCAACTCCAGGCATAGCACTCTATCCACTCTGCTCCCTAGCTTCCTTTGGCAGAGTGGGCCTCTCCAAATGAGTAGTTATGGAGGGGATCAACATGATGACTGGGGAAGGGAAAAGGAGAAAACCCACACATAAGTCTTATGTGTCCAAATAAGATTTATAAAGGCAGAGTCTGCCTAACTTACCAGAGGTGCAGCAGGACTGTAGATATGAGGTTGAGATGATTGGGTTCCAGAAGTCTGCATCCAGAATTGGGTGGAATAAATGGCACCTCTGAAGATTCCTTCCCGACTTGTCACTTTTGTATATGAAAAATCCCATATCTGGCTTTTTAAAGGGATGCTCTGTTACCTTTGCAGAATTCTAGGGTCATGATTCATGTGGAAGAAGGTATTATCTGTCACATCTCTTTCCAGACTTCCATTTTACGACTCCAACAGTGACCTATATGATCAAATATAGATCTATATCATCTATATGATCAAAGTCCCCCATCACCACAGTATCCTCCCTTTGTACCAGGTTGGTTATCTATTCCACAAACTCCTCATCTATTTTCCCCTTTTGTCCAGGTGATCTATAGTATACTCCTATCCCAACATCCCCTCTTTTTCTCTCTCCATTGATTTTCACCCCAATTCTCTCCACCATGTTGTCCTTCCTCCAGTTAATATATAATGTTGTTCTGATACTTTTTATCTTTTTAAAAGATAAACATATATCCTTCTTGAGCCATGTTCCAGGCAGGGATTTCATCCTGCCAAGTCTTAGTGATACCTGTGAGTTCAAAGTTGCCTTTTGGCACAGCTGTATGACCCTTGGCAAGTCACTCTATCTGATTTGTTTATATACAATATTTATTTATATACAAATGCCAAAACATAAGTTACTACTGACTTTTTTCCCTTTGATTTTTGCCTCCTGTGCACTTCTGGATGTGTCAATTACTGTTCTTCATTATAGCTATTCTTTTGGGTATCTATCTTGGAGAGTCTCTACACACATGTATGTATGTATGTATGTATGTATGTACAGATAGATAAATGGATAGGTAGGTAGCCAGGTTTCTCCCTCCCCCATCCTTTTCTGTTGAGAACCTTTTTGATCATAGTTATAGGATACTGGAAAATGTATGCTTATAACTTTCTTAAGGCATTCTTTTATCCCCAGGCAGTAACTAGCCATTCCTATATTAATTCATGGTTGAGAAATTCAAATTTCACTCTCAGATATCAACTATGTCAGTTATTCATTTCTCACATCACTTTTTTTCTTTGGTTCTTCCTGTCAATATATAGAAAGAAGAAAAACTACCCATGTGCCCCTGTAATCTTTAGCTTTTTCCCCCACACATGAAGTTTCAGTCTTTGGCTATACTTTTTATAGATTTCATCTAGCAACAATATTTGTGCTTGGATTGCTGAAGTTTGGTAGTGGTTATCCATTTTCAGAAATCTTGGTTGATTTTCTGTTATACATCAGAGACATACTTTAAGAAGACAACAGACCTCTCTATTTTCATGATGTCAACAAACAGATAGTTGAGTAAGCCTCAGTGCAGATGTACTGTATGCCACTACTCTTTGGTATTTAGTCCTAATCATTACTGTGTGATCTCACCTGATAGATATTGTGGCTCTGTCTTAACGTTTCTCAGAGAATATAAGGTTTCTTCCTCAGCAAATATACTGTTAGCTCCTTCCACTTCTCAGCTTTGCTTTTGAGGTTTCAAATGTGGAATGGCACCCTTTCCCTTCCTCATTTTTGTGACATTCTTCCTATTCTCCAACTTCCTTACAAAGGTCAAATTTCCCCTCTGTTTATTCATATCTTTCCTAAATTTCTTATTTTCACATTGAAGCCCTGCTTCCACTTCTGAAAGAATAACTTCATTTCCTATTGCAATGTTGAGCATGGAGATGAATTATTTGAACTATTTATCACTACCCCACATTTATTTTGGGTACCATGGTTTAAGAGGGACTTTGATAAGATGGGGAGTACCCACAGGAGTACAACCAGGGTGGTGAAGGGTCTCAAATTCATGACATATGAGGATAGCTGAGAGACTTGGGAATGTTTAGTCTGAAAAAGTGAAGCCTTGGGGGGATATGATAGCTGGCTTCAGATATGTGGATGGTTTTCGTGTAGAGGAGGAGTTAGATTTGTTCTGCTTCATCTCAGATGGAAATGGGGGATTTACAAAGAGGAAGATTTAGCCTTGCGGTCATAAAAACTCCCCCATTATTTGAACTCTTTAAAAGTAGACTTGCCTCCCTTCTGCCATGGTGCCTCCTTTGGTGGCCTTCCTGATGAGGAGGCCCCTTTCTTGGTGGTCTCTCTGCTGAGGAGGCCCCTTCCTTGGTGGTCTCCCTTGGTAGCCTCCCTTTTAAGGTGGCACCTTCCTTGGTGCTATCTCTGGTGAGCCTGTGCCTTCTTTATGCTTCTCCAGCAGATGCTGGATTGCCACTTGAAGGCATGTGAAAGAATTATGGTCAATGTGAGTAAATACTGGATAATAAGATTACTGAGGACTCTTCTAACTCTCACAGTTTGTCATGTTATTCTTCTCTCCTTGGAAGGAGAGCAGCTGGCATTCTGAACGTAGAAAGCCATCACTTGACAATGGCACAAATACAAACATCACATACTCTTTGCAGGTCATTACAAAAACTTTAGTGTTCTCTATGCTTTTTGAGATCGTCAGCCTCTTTTAAAACATTACTTTTTGGTATTTACAACTCATCTCCTAAGTACCTTATTAAGTTAACAAGGGGGAATCCTGACTGACCAATCTTGCTTTCTCCCACTGAGCTTGGTTCAGTCTCCTTTTCTGATTGGGTCCAACTAGTTGCTTCCAGGGAATCACTAGGAAGAGATTTGTATAGTGAGTAGATCTCTCTGGGAAAAGCAGGTGATAGGAAATATGAAGTGGGAACATGTCTTAGTGTGAATGTAGCTAGATATAAAGCTCCAGGGTGGTGTGAATCTGTTCTTGTGGAAACCACAGACCATTATGTGAACTTTTCTGGTGTAAATCTTATCCTGTTGTGACTCCTACCCTGGTGTAAAAGCTGCTCACCAAAGCCACAGTTTTGTTTTCTTCCCAGATGCCTGGTTTGAATTCACTCCTGATTGGGCTGGTTACTCCACACTTGGCTATTCAACACCTGGTGCTTATGTGTCTACCACTCAATGTGGGAGCAAGTTTGAGAAAGGGAAGCTCATCCAACGAGAACCTGAAAGGAATTTCTCCTATCTGTGAGGTAAGGACCGAATCTATCCTCCAACAAGAGGCAGTCACATGAGGCATGGAGTTGTCTTTCATTCAATGTTACCCTCCCACCATATGGCTTCCAATTAGAGTTCTGATTTCCAGAAATTCCTCACCTTTGGGGTTCCATGAGAGAATGGGAACAGATTGAAAAGGCTCTGCAGAATTGTGCAAGACTATTTCCTGATGTGAACCCCAGTATGAAACCTTGTTAACTTCTCATGTAATTTGGCACCCACATGTGAGATACTTCCACATCCCTACTGATGACTTGGTTATCTGTAGTGTCTACTAATCTGAAGGGGCAGAGACAAGGACAATGGACAGAGCAGTGTTCTTTTGGTACTTAGAGATGCAAAAAACCAAATGAGAATCAACCTGTAATTCCTTTCTGTGATATTGTCCAACTCTTATTCTCTATAGCATTGTGTGGCAGTACTCTGAGTGAGATGTATACTATTATCAAAATCATCAAGGGTAGGTATGGGAAATGGTTTTTCCTCATGGTTCAGTGAAGGAAAGAAGGAGAAGAAAGTGGGGGATGGGTGCAGGATGGGCCTTTCTCTTAAACCCTAGTTTAATCTCCATTCTCTTTATAGATTCCTTCTGGAAATTTATCAGTAGTTCAAGCATCCAGGAAAAAGTGCTCCTCGCTGATCCTGAAGGTAAGAACCTTTGAATCCTCTCATGTCTTGTCATGGGCTTGACCCTGGGGATCAGGGAGCAGATTTTTTTGAGGGAATCAGGTTAAGTGACTTGCCCAGGGTCCCATAGCTAGTAAGTGTCTGAGGTCAGTTTTGAAGTTGGGTCATCCTGAGTGCAGGGCTGGTGGTCTATCCACAGTGATACCTCACTGCCCCAAAGATCAGTTTTTGAAAGGTCATATTGGGTGATTATGGCCATATAAATATACTCATCTTGCTTGGAACTTTCATGAGCCAAATTTTGTGGACTGGAATCAGTGACTCTTGAATTATACCTGACGACCCTATCCTTGTACTCAGTGGGAGCCATGCTCCCTAACTATGTTCGTTGTTTCAACCCTTTGAGATTCAGCAGGTCAACTTGTGAAATGATCTTAGGGAAACCCAATCAACTACTTTGGTTTACAAGGGATCAGAGAGAAAAAGGGACCATTGGCTCTTAAACATGAAGCATTTACTAAACATAAGGCAAAAGTAACACTAACATTTACTCACTCATAGCCAAACACAGAAGTAATGGAGAAGTTACAATCTACCCATGGGCCTGGATCACACTCCTGTTAATGCACACAGTATCCCTAAGGGAGGGGAAAGGAAGAGTGGAATGGGCACACACTTTCTGAAGTCAAGCAGTACATCAAACAAGTAGCTTGTTTGTGCCTGGGGCAAGAAAACATTCTGGAATAGCATTCAGAATTGTTGATCTCTTCAGTATGCAACATGCATCACTTTGTGGACAAAATCATTTTTTTTTCAGCTAATTGATCCCCTGTTGAGCAAAGCTGCTTAACTGCTACTCTTAGGCTACTAAAGCAGCATCAAGTTCTTTTTTTTAGCACATAGCTGCCAGTGGGAAAATATTCCCAAAGTGATAGGTTCTTTTAGCAAAATATAATATTATACTCTTTTGGTGAAAAGCAGTTCCATTGAGCCTGGAGTCAGCCAAGCTAATCAGGTCTGTTCTCTATGATCTATGAGAAGTTTTCCCTTCTCAAACTACAAAGGGCAGTAAAGATTAACACAGGCACGCCAGAAAGGTTTCCTGTCCCACACCTGTCACTAGCTGACAATGAGCCTAACAACTCTTTCCATCAATGGAACATTCTGATCTTCTCCATCTACCTTCCAGTGCCTACAGAGATCTTCTCCAATCTAACAGCTACTGACTTCTGCTACCAAGTCCACTTGTCAGCCTTGCTCGATCCCTATCAGCTTCTATATCTTGTGTTATGTCAGATGCTTCTCTTTGTGCTTTCTCTTCTCAGCCTTTGACACATTTTGTGCTCAGTTTCTCCTATTCGATTGTCTTTATATTCTCATTTTTTCTATATAATTTATAAAACTTCAAATCAGGGCCTTCTCATAAATGGTGACATATTTCTATCTTTTGATGTGAAACTAATAAATTCCATCTTCCTGGCAAGAGTGATCCCAATAGTCCTGATATGACTGTTCCATGCATTTTAAACAAGTATTGGATTGATAATTTCTATTTAATTCTTCAAATTATTTACATAATCATATGTTAATGAGCAGATAGAGCACAATGCCCTGTAGTCTTTCATACCTGTGTTGATGTGTCTTCCATCAGGTCCTGTTGATAAATTTCCATGAGAGAGAGTATTCTCTCAGCTCCACAGGACATCTACATCTCTCCTCAATCCTTTTTCTGAGGGCTAAGTTTCTTTTCAAGGTCATTTTGTCATTATCTTTCACATGAATATTTTTTCTACTCCCTTAAGCAACCAAAAAATTCAGATGACAGAGAGATTGTACATCACTCATAAGCACTTAGAGTAGTCTCCATGAAGGCATTGAACTTGGCCTTCTTGTTTGGGCACGACTCTGCTGGAGAGCTAGAGATTCACTACAATATATGAGTGTTACTCAATTGTCTCAAGACTCAGAGTGACCATGTTGTTTAGGTGCCCACCTTGCCTGAAATGTTCATGAGCTGGATGATGTGAACAGGACTCAATGGTTCTTGAATCATGCCTGACAACATGACACTGTGCTTAGAGGGAGCCAGATTCCTTAGCTATGTTCCTCATTTCATCCCTTTTGAGATTCAACACTTCAGTTTCTGAAATAGTTTTAGGACAATCCAGTCACTCCCCCTTGGCGTACAGACAAGAAATGCCAAGGGAAATGCACTTCAGTGTTACTAGATAGGCTAACTCTCTTACCTTGGCATTTGCAATATCTGAAAGCCATACTGACCATGACCCTGGATTATGGGGTTCTAGTCAACTCTCTAGGTGTTTAAAGTCCTGAGAAAGTGACACACTGCATTCGTGGAGGGAGTTTTCCTCTCCTGGGTATTCTCAATATCAATAAAATCAAATATTTAGTCCTTATCCCTATATTTATTCTGCCTATCATTATATATGTACTGATGGTCTCCTTTGGGAGAATGTAAACTCCTTGACAGCAAGGATTCCTTTATCCTTTGCATTTCTAACCCAATACTAAGTACGTAGTAGGCTTTTAACACGTGCTTCCTTGCTTGAATGGTAGATTTCAAATACTTGAAGACAGACATTATAACCATCCTTCTATTCTGTTTCTTACTATTTCTTACTATTTAAAGAAATGAAAGAGAATTGGGCTGTGACATAGCATTTCCCTCAGTCATCTTTATGATTTAAAGAATATTACAGCAATAATTGTTACTCTTGATTCACGGTGCTGTAAGGTCTATGAATCACTCTTCCCAACAGAATGTGCAGAAACAGATTGTGCAAATGACACCCCCTTCATTCTGGAGGTGAGGAAACGCAGGTCAGAGAGGGAAGTGACTTGACTAATGTTACAGAGTAGGAAATCTCAGAACTAGGATTCGAATTCAGGTCACGACGCTCTTTCCACTAAATTTGCTGCTATCCACAAGGGAGGTTTAGGATGACTCTGGACCCTTCCCAAAGACTAATCAAACAAGAAAGACAATAAGTAAGCGTCCTTCCTTGGGATGTGAAACCTTAGTCCTAATCCCTAACTGATGGTATAGCTTACATCCAGTCCTTTTCTCTCTCTTATTAGCCTCACTTCCCCTCTCCAGAAAGTATGATTTTGGGAAGAGGTTTTAAAGTTTCTAGAGACCCTTCAGCCTCTAGACCCCTAAGAGCAAAAATACAACCAACTTGGGGCCATCAGCTTATGAGTCCAAGTCCAAGTTGCAATCCCCAGTGTTCTATCAACAACAAATCAGACAATAAACAGGTATTTATAAAGAGCCTCAGGGACTAGCTTGCTGGCTTCCCCTGACATTTGAACCTATCAAAGATGAAAAGGTCACCACCTGGACAGATCCATCTCAGGATTTTTATTCACCTAAGATCAGGAAAGAGTGAACACAAAAGAAATAGAAGTAGCTGTGTGTTTGCAGCTTGTGGCTGGGGTTGGGAGGGGATGTAGAAGACCTCATCTCTTTATACTCAGGCTTCAAAGCTGGAAGAAAGAAGAGGAGGGAGGGGACAAGTATAGCCCATTCATTTCCAGATCATGTGGTCTCTTGGACTGGACTGAGGTAGGGAATTCCTACCTCAGGGGCTGGATTACACTAAAGCTCTCCGAAGCTAATGTATCAGTTCCTTAGTTATAGTGGCAGGGGGAGGAGGAAAGGGAGGGTACAGAGTCCTCATATTCATATGTGGATACCAAAGCAAATTCTTGGAGTGCTCCTTCTACCAGATGGGCAGGGGATATTACACATTCCTATCATCTGCATGTGGGGATTATAGATCTCTTTTCTACAGAAGCAAAAATCTCTGACAGCAAAGGGGAGATAAAAAAAAAAGACAGAGACCATGCAGAGACAGACCCGATGATGGATCTTTCTGAGAGAAACAGACAGACAGAGGCAGAGAGAGAGATACAGAGATGGAGATGAAGTTAGAGATAAAGAGACAATGAGAAGGAGAGACAGAGAGGGATGAGAGTGCGCGACAGACTAGTTACCTTCCATGTACTCGATATATGTCTTGTTTATACCTAGATAATTTGTATGTTGTTTTCTCCACTAGAATATGGACAGGCACTGCGTGTGTGCATGTGTGTGTGTGCGCGCGTGTGTGCGTGTGTGTAAGAGCTTAGCATAATACCTGCACATAGTAAGTGCTTTATAAGTGCTTGCTTCCTGACTGGCGGTCTATATAAAATCAGGTAGCTTTTCATGACTGTTCACAATATGAACAGTTTCAAACAAAATAACTGTAATAAACAGGAAAAGCAGAAATAGACTGAACAGAGGCCGCCACTTTGAACAGGAAAAACAAGGAAATGGGAGGGAAGGGACTGAGCATTTATGTTGTACCTACTATGTGCTAAGCATGTCTGATAATATTATCTCATTTGAACCTCATGACAACCCTGGAAGGTAAGGACTGTTATTATCCTCATTGTACATGTGAGAAAATTGAGAAGTTCAGTGTCTTGCCCAGGGTCACACAGCTAGTACATGGCTGAGCCTGGACTTGAACTCAGGTCTTCCTGATTCCAGGACCAGTGCTCTCTCCATCGTGCCTCTGGCAGCAAGTGACTTCATAGCCCGTAGGAGAAACAATCAAAACCAATTCTTCCAATTATTTAGGCCTATTGTGTGCCTAAGATACTGTACTAAGTGCTAAAGATACAAAAAATGAAAACAAACAGAAAGGTAAAAACAGTTCCTACCCTTAAAGAGCTTACATCATAATTGGGGAGAAATGAATAAAGGAAAATGATCCTTTTTTAACTATGACCACAGGAAGAATTCTGTACAAAACAAGTAATAGAGAACACAAAAATAAGCGGGAACTTTCATTTGTATAAAATTGGAAAACTTTTGCACGAACAAAATCAAAATCTCTAGGATAATAAGAGAAATTTATCAATTGGGAAAAAATCTTTGTATCAAATATTTCTGGTAAAGGTCTAATATGCTATATGTGTATATGAAAGAATCATTTATTAAGTGTTTGTTATGTGCTAAGCACAATGCTTCATTTGTTTTTCATTCTGTACAGTAACTTTTTAATAGTTTGATATGAAATTAGATTTGTAAATTAATGTATGTAGTACTGTCATTTCTATTATACTAGCAAGACCTAGCCGTGAACAATGAATCTCCTTTCCCTTATAGTAATATAAATTAACAATGCTTTCTTAACATGTTTAATGTTAAGTGTTCTAAACATTTCTTAACATTATTTTTTTCCCAATTCATTCATCTACTTATTTATTAGTTATTATTTATTATCAATTGGCTAAACATGTTGTACATGAATGTAATAGAACATTATTGTGCTATATAAATATTAATGATTGTTATTTTCATAATTACTGAACATCCAGTTTGAGATGTCTGAAAGGTAGTTGGAGATGTGAGACTGGACATCTGCTGAGAGGTTAGAAATGGATAGACTTCAGAATCATGATAATTATGTCTGTGGGAGCTGAGAACATCACCATGTGAGTTAGTTTAGAGGGAGAAAAGAAAAGGGGCCAAGACAGAGCCCATGGTTAGAAGGGGCAATCTGGATAAGGTTCAGGCAAAGGAGATAAGGGAGAGGTCAGAAAGCAGGAGGAGATTCTGAAGACAGACGTCTTGAAAAAAAAGAGAGTATCAAGGAGGAGAGAATGACTGACAGTATCAAAGATGAAAGAGAAGTTAAGAAAAATGAATGAGAAAAGTCCATTGGATTGGGCTACTAGTTATTTTGGAGAGAGCAGTTCTGGTGGAATGATGAGGTTGGAAGACAGATTTTAGAGGGTTGAAAGAAGAGTGAGAGGAGAATAATTAGCTCCTGATTGGAGAAGGTCTTCTCAAGGGCAGGAGATATAGGAAGATAGTTAAGTTCGGTTTCTCTGAGGATGAGGAAGACTTATATGAAATGACCTATAAAGGCAGTACAGAAGGAGCTAGCAGACAGGGATAGACCTTTGATCATCAAAGTCAAGGATCTCTTTGGAACACATTCAAGAATGTGCTACAATTTGTCTAATTTTTCTTTTTTTGGTCAAAGTGCTTTACAGTTTTCCCAGCAATTCTTGTAACATAGGGAGTTTTCCCTTCAGACCAGGGATGCTTAACCTTTTTTTTTTTTTTTAAATGATATGAACTCTTACCAGTATGGTGAAGCCTATGAAGCCCTTTTTGGAGTAAGGCTTTTAAAGAAATGCTACATTTCATTTAGAAATTAATGAAAATAAAAATGTAGATTTTCTCCTCCGCCCCCCCTCCATAGACCCCATAAGAATTCCTGT